>NW_020173491.1:1402694-1490715 GCF_003031525.2 Neophocaena asiaeorientalis asiaeorientalis | reverse complement strand
GGCCCTGGGGGAGGCCCCCGCCTTGGGCTCCCCGGGGCCTGCTGAAGGAGAGCTGAGGAAGGCTTGTGGGGGGCCTGGCCCAGAGACAGAGCCCCCCGATGGCTGGAGGATGAGCGTCTCCCAATGTGTGTTGGGCATGTTCTGTACAAGACATGAACAGCCCCCCCCCAGGGCCCTTGGGGCCTCAGAGCCCCGGGAAGCTAGTCCGCCTGCTCTCTCCTCATCTCCTCATCCGCTCGCAGACCTCTCCCCTCCCGGTCTCTGTCAGGCCGATGGCTGGACGAGGGGTCTGAGAACTTGTCCTTGAAATAACGAACTTGCTATGACCCAGGTTGGCCCCAAGGGAGTGACTCAGCCTCTGGGCCCTGGTGTCCTAACTCAGGGCTTCACAGGCCCCTGGGGGGAGCCCCGAGGAGGGGCATAGCTGGGAAGGGACAGTCCTTGGGGGAACTTGTCAGGGACGTTTGCCCTCCGTGTCCTTGGAAAGTGGCTGTGGACCCTCTGGCAGGCAGCCAGGCCAGAGCTGGTCCCGTCCCGGTGGGGCATTAGTCATTCTGAAGATGTTATTTTCTTGGTCACGTCAGCCTCTTTCCCTGGGTGCCTCTTAAGGCCTGGGCTTTGCTGTCGGCAGTGAAGAAATGGGGGGCATTTGGAAGATCAGCCTCTCCCACCTCCTGCTCAGGCCTTTAAAATGCCCCCCATGCTAGGCGGGTGGTCCTTGTCTGTCTTCCTGGTACTGTGGCAGGATGGGCCCTGGTCCACCTAGAGGGGAAGGGTCTGCTCAGGGTGTGTGTGTGTGTGTGTGTGTGTGTGTGTGTGTGTGTTGGAGAGAGAGGGAGGTTTTCTGCCTTCTAAGTTTTTAAGAAGCACATCCCAGGAGACATGTTGAAACCCACCTTTCAGACCAGGTACCCCCTCTTTCTGAGGCTGTTTCTACACCCAGGACCCTTGCTGAAGACCTGGCCTGCAGTATTTTTGGAGAAGAAGGAAGGTCTGGTGTGGAAATCAGTGTTTCGCCCTCACACCAGGGAAATCCAAAACCCTCAAATATGACTGAAGAGAAAAACACGTGAAAAGGAAAAGGAAAAGGAAAAAAAATGTTCCTGTGTCTTTCTGTTGGGAACACATCTTGCTGAGCAGGGCTGTGCTAGCTCTTTTGTGGTGCTTTTGATTCAGGTAACACCAGACACCCAAAACATCTGTCTAACCTTAATATGTGATAAAACTGTCTCCCTCTGCCCCCAGAGATCACGTTTCAAGTTCTGGGACTGTTCTGTCAGGATAACAAGCTTGTACAGAGAGCCTATCATCTAATTCTTTCTTCTTCTTCTCCCCCTCCCCTCTCTCCTCCTTCTCTTCCTCCTTCTTTATCCCCCAAGTAGGGCACAGTCACTTCCCTCCTTAACAGCCCCCATGGATGAGAGAACTCACTTTCCCTGACTTTGAATCTCATTGGTTGGTTTAAGGAGGCTGTTGATCAAGTACTTTGGTCTATGAAGAATCCATCATTTCTGGATTTTAAAATAGTGGAATTTTTCTCATTTTGATCGATTTCATCCTTTTTTTAAGGCCCTCCATAGGTGGGTTTCTTTGAATAGTAACCTCAGTTCAGTAGAAGTGATTGAGATCCTCAGTGAGGAACCGCTAGCCAAGTTGGGAAGGGGGTAACCTGAAAGGGTAAGTTAATATCATGTCACTAAGTCTAAGATATAGAAGCTCAAAGGACAGGCATGTTGCCCAATCTGGGCATTCCAGGAGAGCTTTCAGGAGGAGGTGACACCTAATCAGGCTCATAGAAGGTGGAAGGTAAGGTGGGAGGGGCCTTCCAGGCAGGGAAAATAGCATAATCCAGTTCATAGGAAAGAGGCCCATGTAGTTTGTGGGGAAATTGTAGACAATTCAGTATCACTACAGAATAAAATTTGAGCTAGGAGTTAGGTGGGTCACAGGAAAGGCTGCAGTAGAGTAGGTGAGAGAAGATGAGGATATTGGTTAGGAGGGTGTGGCTTGGAGAAACACTTGAGAGGCAAAACCAGCAGGATTTGGGAATTGAATGGAAATGGGAAGTAAGAGAAGTTAGGAATGACTCCAAGGTCCCAGGCGACCAGGTTCTGGGTGACAGGTAGAAGATGATACCATGCCTGAAGAAGAGCTATTGGGGGTTAGCAAAGAAGATGATGATTCCAGTAAGGATCGTTAACATCTAACAGGACTTACTAAGTATCAGGCCCTGTTGTCAATATCTACATGTGTTATCACATTTAACCCCGTGACAGCTTATGAGAGGGGCATTGTTATTCTCCCCATTTTGTACATGGGGAATTGAGGGGATGTGTCCAATGTCAGTAAGTTGCAGGTGGGGGATTTGAACTCAGGCAGTGTGATTTCAGAGCCTGGAATCTTCTTAACTCCTACACCTGGAGGCCCATCACACTTAGTTAGCTTGAGTTGGTTGGCAGTTTGGCCTTGCAGGAGCTGCCTGTGGCCTATCTGAATGTTGGTGTCTGGCCAGCAGTTGGCCGCATGGGCGGGGAGCTCAGGAGGAAGGCCTTGGCTGGAGGAGAGGTTTGAAGGCCTCAGCACAGATGGTGAGGCAGCTGGGAGAAGGGAGGGGCATGAGGAACGTGGGGTCATCTATACCCAGACAGCAAAGTGCTTCTGGGCAGCAGTGTGAGGGGCCACAGAGAGGCCCGTGGAGGCAGGCTGAATGGGGTCTGCTGGGCTGTCCTGAGGATGAGCATCGTCAGTGAAATCAGACGGAGGAACAAGTTGAGGAGAGGTGGGGAGACCAGCAGTGTAGACTTGAATTTCCAGGTTCCAGACTGGGAAGGAAGGGCAGAAAACAGGAGCCGAGGGGTCCAAGGGTCAGAGGAAGCTTTTGCATTTTGAAGAGGGAAAGACCAGAGTATGTTTCTAGGCTAAGAGGAGAGAGCCAGCAGGGAGCAGAGAAAGGATGGAGAGGAGATAGCAACGGAGCCAGTCCTGGAGGGTCAGGGCCTGGGGCCTTGGCACCATCTTGATGGGCCAGCCCACAGGCACAGCCTTCTTCACGTGCTCTCCGTGCCATGGACTTGGAGGCCTGTGTTATTGAGTTGACTTTGTTGGATGCCCTTTATGGTCATTTGGCTGCTAGGGAGCAGCTGACATGTGAGCAGTTTCCCTTGCATCTGCTTCTGGCTGAGCCTCACTGGAGTGACGGCAGAAAACAAGGGCCCTGCAACCCCAGGGCTTGGCCTGCTCTGTCCTGAGCTCCTAGTAGGTGCCAGAGTCTCACACTGGGCTGTGGATGCCTGTCCAGGGCTCCCTTCCTCGCGGGTCCCTGGGCTTCAGTGTGGAGGAAGTGGGAGGCCTCCTCTTCTGACTGCAGATCCCTGCCCTGAAGGAGTCAGGGTGTCCCTCACTGGATGCCCCACCTGGTGCAGTTTCCAGCCCATTTCCCTGGGGAAACCGAGGTAGGGAGAAGGGAAGTGATTCCCCAAAGAGACACTGTGAGTTGTGAGCCTGACTTGCAGTAAGAATCCAAGGTTGCTGATGGGAGTGTTTTCTAAACAAAGCCGCTTTATTAGGAAGTTACTGATTTTAGTTTATCCAGAAGGTCTTTGTTAAGCGCCAATAGTTTGCTCAATCTTTTGTAGATATGAATATTAATTAGAAACGTGCACGTGTGTGCACACACACATAGACTGTAGAACCCTACAGTGAATCAGAGTGGTTAAGAGCACTTCCAGCTCATGGTTAACTAAGTTATTTTGCCTTTTGTGTGCTTCAGCTCCACATCTATAAAATGCCCTCATCTCAACATAGCTGTACTAACATAGCAGTTTAGGCAGGTCTCGTTCAGTGACACGTCAGGGATGCAACTCACACTGACTACAACATTCAAAAGAGAGTTATTGGCTAATGTAACTGAAAAGTCTGGGGATACATTAGGTAACTGGCTTCAGGCATGGCTGGATCCAGGGGTTTTTAAGAAAGTCATCACCAATCTATCTTTCTTCCACCTCCTGTCAGCTCTGCTTTCTCTTTGCTGCCTTCATTCCCAGGTGGGATCCCCCGGTGCCAGTGACAGACAGCAGCTCCCCACTCAGTGGTCCCAGCAAAGAGGGGCATGTGCTTCTTCATCAGCAGAAAAGGTTTCAGGACCAAGGCTTACTGCCTCAGAAGCGTCCTAAAGCTGCCCGGGAGGCAATCACTGTAGCCAGGGAGTTGGAGTGGGTTGACTGGTTGTGCTGGCGCTACCCACCCTCCCTGGACGCTGAGGTGGGCCAGTATCTGCCCCTCGTCCCCCCACAGTGGGAATGGGGAGGGTGATCTTGAAAAGAGAAAGGGTATCTATTTTTCACAAGGAGGGGGCAGCACAAACAGTAGAGGGTCACCACCCCTACCTTTTGGGGGCTGTTTGAAGAATTAATGACTTAAAATATATGACAAGTGCCCAGCACATGTAAGTTCTTAGTAAGTGGTAGCCATTAATATTAATATTATTATTATTAGTCCCTGTGGCAGGGCCTCATTAAAGATAATGACGCTGCTGCTAGAGCCCTTGTTTAGAGAGGACGAACTGAGCCCCTCTGTGACCACGCTGAGCCTACAATCCCAGGTGCCAGTCCGTGGCGGCTCAGAGGATGCTGCGGAGGGCTTCCTGGAGGATGAAGACTGGCCCTCTGCCTTTACCAGGTTCCAAGGAGCTGTGCCTGCAGGATAGCTCCAGAAGGGGTAGCTTTCATCAGACGGGTTTATTCAGTTACTCCTTCATTCATTCAGCACTTTTTTTCTTTCCCGAACACCTGCTCTGTACCAGGTACTAGGCGTAGATGTTGCAGTAAAGACAGACCAAGTGCCTGCAGTCCTGGAGCTAGTGGGGATCAACTGCTAAACAAGAAAACAAATTAAAAATCCCGACTCTTTCAGAAAGTGATACGTTCTGTGAAAAGAAGGGGCAACCACGTGTGTCCAGGAGCAGCGTAAAAACGTATGACCGGCGATGGCCTGGCTAGGAGGTGACTTTTTGGCTGAGAGCGAGTGCCCAGACTAGTTTTAGTTTTGATCAGATGCATGACTGCCCACCGACCTGGACACTTGAGCCTGCTGGTGTGCATGCCCTTCCCCCATAGGAAGGGGAGAGCCTAGAGGGTGGTGCCACATCACGGTGAGAACAGCCCCGGGTGCCCAGGGGACAGCCTGGGGTTAATCGCGAGTGCTGCTTCTAGTGCCTAAAGGGCCCCCTCCCCAACCTCGGATGGTCTGTCAGGCTCCCTCCAGCCCGGATCAGCACTGGAGACTCAAGCATCCACTCTTTTGCCCTTTTTCTGGATTCTTTGTGGACCACCCACAAAGGATCCTTTCACCAGAGCTCCATAAACCCAGCAGCTTGGGAACCTCCCATGCTAGTGTCTGCCTTCCCCCACTCTTAAGGCACTGCCCAGTCTGGGGCATCTCTGTGGTCCCCCGGCATCCCTTTGCCAGCTGTCTGGCCTCTCTCCTTAAGTCTTTCTTACTCCTCCCTGGGTCCACCCTCCCTCTTTCAGTCTACAGCCCCCAGCTGCCTCCAGATGCCTGTGTCCTGTACTTCCCTCCTAGGGTTTCCAGATTTAGCAAATAAAAATACAGGCCGGCTGGTTAAATTTGAATTCCAAATGAACAACAAATAATTTTTTAGTCTAAGTGTGTCTCCGATATTGTATGGGACATACTTAGGCTAAAAAGTTATGTGTTGCTTATCTGAAGTTCAGATTTAACCAGCTATCCTGTATTTAATCTGGCAACCCCATGTCCTTTCCCTCACAGTTCCTATGCCTCAAGCCAGTGAGCTTGGGGAAGCACAGTGGTGCTCCCACCCCACCTTCTTTTAAAGCTTTTTATGGTCCTTTTCTCATCCTTTAAAAATTTTTAACTATAAAAAATTAAACTTTTAATTTTGAGATAACTGGAGATTCAGTTTCCTCTAACCGTAACAATTTGTAAAATGAGAAGTACAGTATCACAACTAAGATATTGACACCCATACACTTCAAGCTACAGAACATTCCCATCACGCAAGAATCCTTCATGCTTTCCTTTTAAAGCCATAGCCACTCGCATCCTGCCCCCGCTCCTTCCTTAACCTCTGGAAATCACTAATCTGTTCTCCATTTCCATATTTCTGTCATTTCAAGAATGTTATCTAAATGGAATCATATGTAAGTCTACATGATCTTTGGGATAGATTCCAGGAGTACAGTTGCTGGGCCTATAGCACTTGAATGTTTGACTTTTTAAGAAGCTGCCAAGCTTTTCTGGAGTAGCTGTGCCATTTTACATCGCCACCAGCAAGTTTCTCCACATCCTCACCAGCATTCGGTTTGTCACTATTTCTAATTTTAACCAATCTGATAGGTAGGTGGTGATATCTTATTGTGGTTTTAATGTGTATTTCCCTAATGGCTCATGATGTTAAACATTTTTTCATGGGCTTATTTGCCATCTGTTTCCGGGGCACGAACCCGTGTCCCCTGCATCGGCAGGCGGACTCTCAACCACTGCGCCACCAGGGAAGCCCTGTTTATCCTTTTTGATGAAAAGCATTTTTATATCTTTTGCCTATTTTCTAATTGGATTGTTTACTTTTTTGTGGTTGACTTTTGGAGTTCTTGTATATTCTAGATACTAGTCTTTTGTCAGATATGTGGTTTGCAAACGTTTCCTCTTGGTCTGTAGCTTGTCTTTTCATCTTCTTAAGTGGGTCTTTTGTAGAGTAAAAGTTTTAAAATTTTGATGAAGTCCAAATTATCAATTTTTCCTTTATGGCTCCATGTCTTTGGTTTCCAGTTTAAGAACTCTATGCCTAATCCTAAATCCCAAAGATTTTTTCCTATTTTTTTCAAATAAGTTTTATAATTTTACATTTCACATTTAAGTCCATGATCCATTTTGAGTTAATTTTTATATAAATTTGGGTTGAGTACCACCCACCCCCATGTCCGGTTGCTCCTGGACCATTTTTTGTAAAGACTATAATTCTTCCATTGAACTGTTAATTATCAGTTGGGCATATTTGTGAGGATCTGTTTCTGGGTTGCATCGATCTATGTGTCTGTTCCTCTGTCAATATGACATAGTCTTAATTGCTATATCTGTTTAAGTCTTGAAATCGGACTGAATCCTCCTTTTTTATTGTTCTTTTTCAAAATTGTTTTATTATTTTTATTTTTTGTGGTACGCGGGCCTCTCACTGTTGTGGCCTCTCCCGTTGCGGAACACAGGCTCCTGACGCGCAGGCTCAGCGGCCATGGCTCACGGGCCCAGCCGCTCTGCGGCGTGTGGGATATTCCCAGACCAGGGCACGAACCCGTGTCCCCTGCATCGGCAGGCAGACTCTCAACCACTGCACCACCAGGGAAGCCCTACAGTTGGTTTCTGAATGTTGATTTTGTACCCCTGACTTTGCTCAACTCAATTGTAGGAGTTTTTTTTGGTAGATTCCATGGGATCTTCTACACAGACAATCATGTCATCTGTGAACAGGAACAGTTTTGTTTATTCTTTTCCTATCTGTGTGCCTTTTGTTTTCTTCTTCTTGCTTTCTGCTCTGGTTAGAACTTCCAGCGTTATGTTGAATAAGAGTGGTGAGAGTGGACATCCTTGACTTGTTTATGAACTTAGGGGCAAAGCATCAGTCTTTTACCATCATATATAATAACAGGTGTAGGGTTGTTGTTTTGTGGTACGTGGGCCTCTCACTGTTGTGGCCTCTCCCTTTGCGGAGCACAGGCTCCGGACGCGCAGGCTCAGCGGCCATGGCTCACGGGTCCAGCTGCTCCGCGGCATGTGGGATCTTCCCGGACCGGGACACGAACCCGTGTCCCCTGCATCGGCAGGTGGACTCTCAACAACTGCGCCACTAGGGAAGCCCTATATTGTTATATTTTAAGTGAGTTCCTTGTAGTTAGAATATAGGTGGGCTACTCCCTGTCCTCATTCTGTCAATCTCTGTCTCTTTAATTTGTATATTTTGGCCATTAATATTTAATGTAATTAATTATATGTTAGAGCTTAAGTTTGCCATTTTATATTTTGTTTTCTGTCAGTTTTCTCTGCTTTTCATTTCTGTTTTCTACTTCCTGCCTTCCTGTGGGTTACTTGAATATTTTCAAGAATTTCATTTTGGTTAACCTGTTGTGTTTCTTTTTGTACAACTTTTAAAATGATTACTTAGGCATTACATTATATAAACATAGCTTACCAAAGTCTTCTGGTGTCATCATTTTACCAGTTCAAGTGAACTGGTAAAGACAACCAGATTATAAACCGTATTTATAATCTAATTGTTTAAAACATTTCTCCTACAAATATTTAGAACCATATCAGATAGTGGTAAATTTTTGCTTCCGCCATCAAACATAATTTAGAAAACTCAAAAGAGGTAGAGAAATTATTGTATTTACCATAATTTTGTTTACTGTGTTTTCTTCCTACTTACAAGAATTCTTGTATCATTTCCTTTTCTATTTAGAGGAGTTCCTTTAGCTTTCTTTTTTCTTTTTCTTTTCTTTTACAGTAGGCATTCTGGTGACAAATTCTCTTAGTTTTCTTCATCTGAGGATGTCTTGATTTCCCCTTCATCCCTGGTTGGTAGTTTTGCTGGATATAGATTTTGTGTTGCCAGTTCTTTCCTTTCAGCACTTGAAAAATATTATACCACTTTCTTCTGGCTTTCATGGGTTTTGATGAGAAATCTGCTGTCATTTGAATTATTTTTCCACTGTGGTAAGGTGTCATTTTTCTTTCTCTGCTCTCAAATTTTTTCCTTGTCTTTTTTTTCTTTTGAGTACTTTTTAAGTTCACCCCCTTTCTCCTCTCCTTCTAGGACTCTGACCACATGAATGTTAAACTCTCATCAATCTCTGAGGCACTTTTCATTAAAAAAAATCTATTTGCTTTCTTTTGTTATGTCTTCCAGTTTGCCAATTCTTACCTCTGTTTCCCTCCTCCCTTCTGATGTTGAGCCCATCATTGATTTTTTAAAACTTTGTTTTTTTAATTTCTAAAATTTCCATTTAGTGCTTCTTTTTATCTTCTGTTTCTTTGCTGAGACTTTCTCTTTTTCCATTTGTTTCACACATGTTCATAATTATTGGAAGTAGTCTATGATGGCTCCTTCAAATTCCTTGAGAGATAACTGTAACATCTCAGTCATCTCAGTTTTCGTATGTATGGGTTGTCTTTTTCCATTCAATTTGAGATCTTCCTGGTTCTTGGTGGGACAAATGATTTTTGATTGAGGTGGGAAGAATTCCAGGTTAGTCTCCCTAGTAGGCTCCACTGATACCTCTTTGAATAGTGGGAGGAGTGCCTCATTCCTGTCCCCCACCTGACTTTCCCTGACACCAGGAGAATGGGTAGGTGCACCTTGCTACTGCTGGGTTGGGGTGGAAGTTCAGGCTCTCCAGATGGTCTCTAGTGACACCATGAGGAGGGGCCATGTTACTGCCCAGCAAGTATGAAAGTCTGGCTCCCTACTAGGCTTTTTTGACACTCCATGGATATAGGGTATTGGATGCCTTGTTACAGCCTTAAGAGCATGGAAATCTAGGTGCCCTGCTCAGCCTTTGCTTGAATGGGTAGTGGGGAGGTAAAACCTTTTCTATGGGTTTGGTTGGAGCAAGCTGTTATCGTCTACAAGTTTTCTGTCTTGCCAGGCTGTACCTTTTCTAGTCCTTTGGCTAGAGAGCCCAGGCTTTTCTTGGGGCTTTTAAAATCTTATCTGTCGGCGTTTCCTGGTTGCCAACTGCTTGAGCTCCAATCTGAGATATATGAAGCAAAAGGAAAACCCAGGGTACTCACTACCATGTCGTTTGTTGGGTCCCAGTGTCCCTGGCTATTCTGCCTTCTTTTCTCCACCTTTCAGAATATTCTTATGTTTCTTTCATAATGTCCAGGGTTTTTATTTGTACTTAGCTGGAGGAATAGAGAAAATTATGTCCAGGGGAGAAATCTGGAAACTGAATAGGCAACTAAGCGTCTCGGGAACATTTGGAAAACATTGCTTTATTCCACAGCGATGTTTTTGCAAGGTTGCTGGGTCCAAGGGCTTGTGGGGAAATTGGAGCTTAGACTGGAGGTTTGTAGCTCAGACCTGGGCCAGGACCATTTTGAGGACCCTCCTCCTTCCCCCACCTCCTCTTCTTTTGCAAGGGGAGAGAACAGTGGGCTGTGTGAGACCCTTGACTCACTGGTTGGTGGCAGTCATAAATCAAGCCCAGCAGCACCCAGTGTAAAGGTTGATACTAATGATACCTTGTTTCTGCATCTGTCCAGCATTGCCTTTTGTTTTCTTCCCTCTAATGATCCTTCTCACTCTGATTTTATCTCCTTAGGAGGTGATGAAGAAAGCCGGGGTGGGGTCCTACCTGACATATCACCTAGGTGCACTGATGGTATGAACCCAAAGTTGGCAAATGTGGGCCAGTATTGGTGCTTGAGGGTTAGGGAGAGATGCAGTGATGCAGTGCTGGAGATGTGGGGTGGTAGAATGATCTCAAATCCATGCAGCCGAGTGCTGGAAGCTGTCATGGGAATTGGGAGGGAGCAAACCAAGATTTGACTGGTCATCTGGTTGTCTTGTCCCTTCAAAGGAGGATAGCTCTTGCACAAACCTAACTTTTCCCACCTGGGCATTCTGAGCCCCCTCCCTAGTTGCCACCAGCAGAGTCTCAGGCAACTGTAGTGGAATTGTAGCACTTGGGTGGATACTGGAAAGTGGTGATGTTTCTGGGGCGGTGAGGCAAATAAAACCATGACAGATTGTTTTCAAAGCACTGAATGCAAAATTGTCAACACAAACATATTTCTGGACCGAACAGTCGAATGTGTGAATTAATTATGGACCTATTAAGAAGCAGAATTATTATTCATTTCAGAGCCTAAAACAACCCTGCTGCCCAACCCTTTCTCTCTGGGAAGAGGATTCCACGGGCTGCTCCTTTTAAAGTTTTAGGGGCTGGTAGAAATGCAAGAGACTCTGTAGCACAAACCTGGCTTCCAGCAGCCACTTCAGTTTTCATGATCTGTCCCCAGTATCTTTTTTTCTCTTTTTTTTTTTTTTCTGTACGTGGTCCTCTCACTGTGTGGCCTCTCCCGTTGCGGAGCACAGGCTCCGGACGGCAGGCTCAGCGGCCATGGCTCACGGGCCCAGCCGCTCCGCGGCACGTGGGATCTTCCCGGACCGGGGCACGAACCCGTGTCCCCTGCATCGGCAGGCGGACTCTCAACCACTGCGCCACCAGGGAAGCCCTGTCCCCAGGATCTTGATTAGGGTTGGAGTCCCATCAAACGTTAACAAGCACTGTAAAGGGCCTGTAGCTTTAGGAGAAATCATTGTTTCTACTGGTAACATTGAGTCCTTAGAACATGCTGAGGGTGAGGTCCTCTGTCCACACTGCGCCCAGTTATCTTCCTGTGTCCACGTGCTTGGAATTCTGTGGGCTGTTCTCCACACACAGGGCTGCAGTGAGCCACAAGAGGCACCTTTCAAGTGTACGGGTGTTGCAAAAGCACGTCACTGGGTGATGTTTCATGAAGGATTTCTGATAAGGGGTAGCCTCCTAAAAAATACCCACAGAGACACACACACAGACACAAACACCGCTCAGCATTGCCTGCATGAAGAGCTTCGACTATCTCAGCATGTGCCCTCAAGATCTGTTTTACCAAAAAAAAAAAAAAGATTTAGCATCTCACTGTAAAACATTTTTGGGGCTTCTATCTGCAGCATCAGGGTCAGAATCTGGTTTCAGATATCTTGTTCTGTCCCTCACTCCTGGGGCAGTTCAGCTTTTTCTCCTGGTGACCTGCTGGCAGCCTTCACCCCCTGTAGAACCCTTCTGTTTGGACCCTGCTCGGATTCGAATGGCCTTTGTAGAGTTTGCGCAATCTCTGCTTGTCTGCTTGGAGGCTTGGGGTTATCTCTCTGGATGGCAGGAGCATTGCTCCTCGAAGCAAATGAATGGATGAATAGAAAGATAGTCGGAACATGTCCCTCACCCTGTTCTAACCCAACTCAGGACACTTGTGTCTGGGCACTTGGTGGAGGGTTGGTTGGGATTTGCATGGTATGCTCCAGGACCACTGTACTGTTTCTTCAAATACTGAAACAGTCCCTGACCTGCTGGCAAAGAGTTTCTGCCCTGAACTTCCTGCTCACAGATCCTCCCCTTGAGCTTGGAGCCTTGGCCCTTCCCTAGATCCAGAGCGCAAGGGGAGACCTCCTGGTCCATCAAGGCCACCAGCCTACAGCCAGGGATGATTGAGCTGGTGGGGACCCTGGTGCACCGGCTGTTAATACATTTGCTTATCAGCCCTGCTTGTTGCCGTACTTTGTACTCATTCTCTTCCTCTCCACTCGACAGCAAGTGTTTCCTGGATCCTAGCCGTGTGCTTGACGTGCGCTGCTTCCTTACTGAAGTCGGCTTCTCTTGGCCCCGTCTCATTTCTTCCTGACCGCATCCCCTGCTTCTCTGCTGTGTCGCACCACGTGTCCCTTTTCTGTGGCGCTGGTGAGTGTTGCCGGTGCTGCGTAGGAGACGAAAGAGCCCTTTCTATTGCTCTCATTCTGACCCCCATGTGATGGGACTTCCCTGTAGGAAGTTTACTCATATGTATGCTTTTGACATTTTTATTCCGTTTGCAACTTGCCTGATAGCTGCTTGGTTTTCCCTGGCACTTTTGTCACTGCTGTGACAATAGTGGGGGTGTGTCAGCTGTGAGAGCAGCCCTTTCCCTCCCGTCCCCACTCAGAGTGGCGCCCAGACCCCGTTCAGCGCCCCGCTCATTCCCATCGAGCACTCGTGGTGACGTAGTGACGCGGGCTCAGCCTTTCTTATTCCTCCCATTACTGGGTGGAGGAAACACCTTTCGGAGCCTCTGTTCCCGGCTCCCCGTTTTCCGCGCGAGGCAGCTCTGAAAGTGTTGTCGTTAGCGCATCTCTCGTTTCACAGCCGGGCGGCGTGGCTTAAACTGTGAGCTGAAAACTGACCCTTGTGGGTTTGGCTTCCACTGCCCGTCAGTGGGGCCTTCCTCCAGTATCCCCGCTGCCCTTGACAATGACTCCGTTTTCAGAGTGGCAATGTACTGACGAGTGAGTGTCTGCAGGAAGGCACCTCGCCCAGCTCGCAGGCTTCCAGGCTTGGGGCTGCGCAGGAGGCTTCATTTATTTTTAGATACCTTAGCTCTCCCGAGGGAGGGTCTGCGCACTGCCCCCGCAACCTGCCCCCTCCAGAGATGGGCCCGATGGTCTGCTCTGAGCAGTGGAAGGGGGTGGGGCAGGCTCAGTTCTGTTTTGGGAAGGAGAGCTGGAGTTCTCTCTTTGTTAGGAACCATGTCTGGGAGGGTCTTGCTGTTCTGCAGAAGCCATGAGGGGGTCAGAGCTGGAAGCTTCCCTACCACCTGGCCCGTTTTGCTCATCCAGAAGCTGAGGCTTAGAGGGGGGCAGGCACTGGCCCAAGGTCACACAGATGGCCAGAAACTGGGGCGAACGCAAACCAGGCCTGTGCGTACCCAGGTGCCGTCTCTCCGTTCATCCCTTAAATACTCACTGAGCGTGCACTGCACACACATTACCCTACTCATTCATTCAACAGGTGGAGCCCCCAGACTGGCCTCTTGGTGAGAGTTTCCAGGGGAGGGGCCTGGAAGGCTGTGTCGTTGACAAGCACCTCCACCCGCGTCCCCCGGATTTGTATCATCAGAGAAGTTTGGGAAATTCTGGTCTATACCACACCTGCTGGTGGTGGGTCCAACCCGGCAGGAGTTCTGGAGCTGGGACTTTGGGAGACTGTGGCTCAGACCCAGGAAGAGGACTATGGTCTGGAGCCCTCCAGTCTCTTGGCAAGGGGAGAGGGGAGCCAGGCAGCATCCAAGATAAAAATAATACTTTTTTGGGAAACGAATAATACCTTATCCGTGCTTCCATCCGAGTAGTTTTGTTTTATTTTCCATTGTTCTTTCATACTCTGATTTTATCCTCCCAGGAATCTGGGAAGTTGGGGGTCAGTAGTCGGGAGAGGGTACTGCTTTGCTCAAACCAGTTAGTGCAATGGTCCTGGCACCCAGCAATGGGGTGGATGCACAGTACTCATTGGTGCTGGTGGTCAGACGTAGGGGAATAGCTGCTGTGTCTTGAGGATGGGAGAATAATCTCAAATTGCAGGACAAGGGGGCTGCTGACCGTGCTCAGAGGAGCTGAGCGCTTCAGTATTCCCCTTGTGTGGATGCGGAAATGGAGTGAGACTTAGGGACCCTCTGAGGTGACACGGGTATTTGGTATTGATGGAGACTAGAAATGAGGCCGCTAGTTCACTGGTTCTCAAACTGCGATCTGAGCAATCCTGGCTTTCCAAGCCTGTGCCATGGGCCTCCTGGATGTGGGGGCCAGAGGGTGGGACATGGGGGTTGAGAGCAGCTCTGCTCTGTTCTGCTGTGTAAGTTGGTGTTTCGTGTAAGATTTCGCTGGGAAAGTCAGAGACTCTGCCCCGGGCCACTCTGTGTCCTCAGACCTCACACCAGTACCGCAGTTAGGAGAGTGGTATGTCAGGCCTGGGCTGGTGGGCAATTCTGGGTGATTCTCCAGACCTCGATGGACCTCAGGCTCGTCTTCTAGACGGGGCGGACGCTCTGTCCCAGGTTGCCAGCAGGTCTGATGAGATGTCAGTGGCAACTGGCGCTTCACGTCTTGGTTGAGGGTCAGTGGTGAGGGACCTAGGTGCTCGCTCAGTCAGTGGGTTGCCGACATGGCCCTGTTTCCTGCCTGACTGTATTCTTTGACTTGCTTTTTGTTACTTACCCTCTGTCAAAATCCAGGAGCTTTTCTTGCAGCTCAGACACCGGTATAACATGAAAAAACCCAAGGGCCTTTAGTCTCAAATGGGTTCCTTGCTATCAAAAGCTTCTTCCTGCATGAGGGCACAAGCCTTGGAGCTTTCTGGCACCCGTATGCCCTTGCCCATCACCAGGGCTCCTCCAACCCTGCCCCTGGCAAGCCTCAGAGGTAGGGCCCACATTTGGATGACTTGGATGATGAGGAGGGATGGAGGCTGGATATTTTCTTACTTTTTTCTATCAGTTGCTCAGTGATGAATCCACTGGTTAATTGCTCAGTCCTTCTCTCTGTGTCCACACTGTTGGCGTGGCCCTGGTGCTCTCAAACATGGAGGGAGGACCAGCTCCGTAACTTGTGCAAAATGAAAATGCAGGGCCCTGTGTTAGAAAATGAAGAATTTCAAGACGACAACAGGAGGATATCAAACCAAGTGCAGGGCCCTTCTAAATTCCGGCCCCTGTGCTGCTTGCTACACGGGTCACAGGCCCACGAAACCAGCACTATGTAGGCGCAAGATGCCTTGAGTGGCAGGCACCCCACAGGGCTCAGGCCTGCAGGGTATGGTTGTGCAGGTTGTATACTGCACAACTCTGGGGAACACCCTTCACCATTCCGTCTGCATGGCAGCCCTGCCGGAGGTGCCTCCAGCCAGCCCTTGACAGTGGCTGTGACCCACAGCTTTGGGACAGAGAGGCTATCTTGGCCTTGGGCTGGTGTCCTCACATCCAGATTCTCCCCTCGAGCCACGGTTCTGGAAGCTCCTCCTTCGCTTCTCCCTTTCTCCTTGGCATTTCAGAGACACGTTTCTCCACGAAGCTGAGGTGCCCAGGCTCCACGCGGGTGCTGCTGGGGAAGCATCCGCTCCTCCGTGTGGATCGCCCGCTGGCGGCTCTGCTGTTAACCTTTGGGGTTTGCTCATAAAATAGAAACTCTCTTTGTAGGTCAGTTTGTCAGTAATTTTGGCAGCCGCGGGGCCACCGAGGGAATGAGGCTTGGTTCCCACTTGTCTCTCGTGCTCGGTTTGGAGACTTTTGCGGAGCCCTTCCCCGGGAGGAACGCTCACCCCTGCCGGAAACGAGAGACGGTTTTCTCTGACCTGGTTTTGAATCGGCAGAAGCAATTCCTGTGTGCTGGAAATGTACGGCCGCTGAGAAGGAATTTGGTCCAAACCCAGCCTGCAGAGCCTTCTGCTTAGGCCCCTGTTTTCCTGGGCGGGTGGCACTTGGGTGGGGCTTCCGGGTTCTGCTTCTGCTCCCATGATAGGTGAAGTGGAAGGTTCTGCTGAGACTGGCACCCACCCGAGCCTCACTGGGCTCGCCGTGGTCTGCAGGATAGCGTCGTGGCCTGCCAGCTGACCCACTTGCTCCTGTACCACCCCTCTTGACACCCCCCACAACGCCAGCCTGGGTTGCCAAGGCCCTGGGCATCTTCCGTTGTGATAACCTCCCAGTGCCCAGCTCTGTGCTCCGTGCTGGAGGGAAGGGAAGAGATGAATAAGTCCTCATCAGACGCTGCCTTCAAGGGCCTGGCAGTAGGATGAGGGTGAGGGCAGTTAGGTAACGTGCAGGCTGGTGGGGTTGGTTGTCAGAGAGAATAGTGTTCAAGGAAGGCTGAAACAGGTGGCCTGGAGAAGTCAAGGAGGGCTTCCTGGCAGAGGCAGCGATGAACTAGACTCTGACCCCTCGCTCTATTATTTTTGAGGCCTCTAGGGAGTAATACTGAACATCTCTAGTCCAGTGAAGGAAGCCTGGGGAGGCTAGGCTGGGATAGTACTATGGCCTGGAAATTCAGTCCCACTCAAATAATAGCTGAGCACCGTATGTAAGATGCATTGCCCGAATCAGAGTTGATTCAGAGGTAGAACAAGACTTGATGACCAAAGTTAAGGTTTATAGATTGAGAACTTCAGGTCAACCAGAGAGATGGGTTGAGTGCCAGGGGAGACGATGCTGAGGAAGGAGAAGAGGGCAGCTTGGGGTCTGGGGAGAGCCCCAGGAGTGTCGAGGAAAGAGACCCTGGCTCCTGCCTCCTCCAAGAAGTCAGGCAGGCTGGGAGGATGCTCTCCAGCTGCTTCTGTGTTCCTGGGTGTTGCCTTTAGGTCCCAAGGTCTGAGCATGGACCCATGGGGCAGCAGGGCCCAGCGAGAAGCCTGGAGCTTTCTCTGGGACTCAGAGGCCTGCTCACAGCTTCCCTGGACAGACCTCTGTATTACTGATGTTTGTAGAGAGTGCTGCCTTTGGAGGCTGTGGGGTGAGAGCCTTTTATGGGAACGAGCTGCAGCCTGGGAGGTAGGAGGTCTAGATTCCAGTCTATGCTCCCCTCATGTGCTTTGTGACCTTGAGCAAGTAATTTGCCCTTCCAGGAACCACACTGTGGCCATAGCACGACTGAAGCGAGCATGGAGTAAGCGAGCATGTCACTACGTTAACCAGGTTTCTTCCCGTAGGACTTTCAGAATTCTAACATCATGGTGATTACAGTGGTAATAGTGATCGCAAACAATTCTGTAGCACTTACTCATGTGCCAGGCCCTGTTCTGAGCACTTTACACCGGCTGTTCCACTTAATTCTCACATCTGCCGCCAGAGGGATTCTTTGAGTGGCAGGAACACCACAGCACTCAGGTCTGCAGGGTATGGTTGTGCAGGTTGTACACTGCACAAGTCTAGGGAACACCACTGTGGTCTACTTGGCTGCCCTGCCAGAGGTCATGTCAGCCAGCCTCTGACAGTGACAGGGATCCAGAACTTTGGGGTAGAGAGACCCCTCTATTCTCTCATTTTAGAGATGAGGAAATCAAGGGGCACAGAGGCAAAAGTAGCCTGCCTAAGGCTTCTCTGACTCAGCCAGCAGGAGTCAGAGCCAGGGTTAGGACCCAAGTGATCTGGCTACAGACTCCGTGTACTCAAACACCATGCCAAATTGTACCCATACGGTCACAGAGCCCCTTCTTTATGGAGCATCTGTCTACAGGGAGCAGTGTTCCCTGGAACACACTTTCCAGATGCGTTCCGTGGGCACTTCCTGCTCCCAGCCCTGGACCGTCAAACTCCTGGGGGAATCTCAAATGGGGATTTTGCTCCAGTCTCCAAATTTCCACCTATGTGGAATCCTGCAGCGTTGTGTAGATTAATAGTCGTCTGTTTTTCTTCTTTCCATCTTTCCTTTATAAACACCGTATCAGAGAAATTCGCTGGTGATGTGTCCACCCGAGGACCGCCTTGCCGCCGAGGCAGCTGAGTATTAAGGGGAAATTCGTGAAATGAAGTTTGGAAGCTGCCGGCCTGGCCGGAGCCCCTTCTGAGTGCTGATGATTTATTTCGGCAATGTGGTAGTCATTAGTATCTTTGGTGTTGGAGCCCACGAGCTCTGGCCTGGGTCTGTGACTGAGGGAGCCTTCGGGGCCATTACGAGCTAATGGCTCAGTGTGGGCAAAGGAGGCCTGCAGTCAACCTCGCTGCTGGCGAATAATAAACGTCGGCCGGTTCCCTTCCTGCTCCGGGAGAGGGAGGGGACCTCAGGGCACTGTGGCCTGCTGGGCCTCGGAGTGGCCTGGCCTTGTCTCCACAGCCGTGGGAGACACCAAATCACACCTCTTCTTGGCTTGGAGAACTGAGGTGAGAAGTTGCCCAGAATTTTGTCTGACTGACCCAGATTTTAGAAACCTGAGGTTGGTTTGAGGGCTCTCAGTTCTGCTGGTCTGGCTTTGGGCTGTCTTCCTGCAGGGTGTCCTCAGCTCATCATGTCCTCGTGGAGAGGGCGTGCGTGCCGCAGGGCCCGTGCAGGAGCCTCCCCAAGGGAGGGGTCTCTGCTGTCTCTACATCTGGGGAAGATCCCTCCATGTTGACCCCTTTTAATTGAGGCCTCACTTACATACAGTCAAGGGCATGAACATTCTGAGTATTGTTCTTTTTTTTTTTTTTTTTTTTTTTTTTGCGGTACGCGGGCCTCTCACTGTTGTGGCCTCTCCCATTGAGGGGCACAGGCTCAGCGGCCATGGCTCACGGGCCCAGCCGCTCCGCCGGATGTGGGATCCTCCCGGACCGGGGCACGAACCCGTGTCCCCTGCATCAGCAGGTGGACTCTCAACCACTGCACCACCAGGGAAGCCCTAGTGATGTTCTTTGACATACATGTGCCCACCCAACCCGCATCAGCAATAGCCCACTTCCCCCCAGCAGTTTCCCCAGGGGCAATTGCTTCTCTGACCTCTACCACCTGAGGGTAGTTGGACCTGCCTCTGAACGCCGTGTCAACGGAATCCTGCACTGTGTGGTTTTTGTGTCTGGCTTCTGTGGCTCACTGTTACATCTGTGAGGTGCATCTTTGCGTATCAGGGGTTTGTGCCTTTTTATTGCCGTGTTATAGCCCCTATATGAACATGTCCCAGTTTGCCGTGCGTCCTACTGATGCTGGGTGTTTGGCTTGCTCCTGGTGGGGGCTATTATGAGTAGTGCTGCTAAGGCCATCTGCAGAGGGGTCGTATCTGCGGAGGGGTGTTCTGTGGTCACACGCACGCGTGCCTTTGCTTGCGTAACTGGGAGGTTCCTGAGCTACTGGCTCATGGGCAGGGAAATGTTCAGTTGGGGTAGATGCAGCCAGCTTTCCAGGGTGCTGCCCACCCTCCCCGCCTGCGAGGCCCTGCCCGCCTCACGACCCCACATCCTACCCTTCCTCCTGCCCCGCCCCCCCGCTCTGGCCGCACCCGACTTTTTCCTGTTCTCGGACACTGTGCCCCCTTTGTGGAATGTTCCTCTCCAGCCCTCCACACCACTGCCTCCTTCACAGGCAGGTGGCACCTCCTCTCCGGGCTGACTCCCACTCCAACCTCGTCACTCTAATCCACCCCATTTTATTTCCTTCGTAGCGCTTCTTGTAATATGCAATCGTCTCGTGTACTCGTGTGTTTGTCTGTGTGGTGTTTGTCTTTCCAGGTGGACCAGGGGCCTTGTTTATGTCGTTTTTGCCTGTCTGTCCAGTGCCTGGACCAGAGTCCAGCACTTAGTAGGTGTCAGTAATGAGAATAAGAAGAATCAGTGGACTTGAACTTTTCAAATGCAGATGTCTCATGTATCTTGTCTTTGCATCCTAGCCACATTCCTGTGTGGAGGATGAGGTCAGGACCATCGTCTCTATCTGACAGGTGGAGGCAATGAGGCATGAAGAGTGATTGATGAGTCCAGACAGGGACCCAAACTCCAGGTCTGAGCCCAGTGTTCTGCCCAGCGTGTTGTTTATGAGCTTTGACTCTGAGGTCTTGGGATCTGGGTTCAGATCTGGCTCTGCCACCCATTTGCTGTGTGACCTTGTGCAGGTTCCTTAACCTCTCTGGGTCTTGGTTTACACATTTGTGAAATGAGAGGATTAACGTATCCAACGTCAAGTGCTTGGCCTGTCAAGGGAGCTCTCAGTGACGGAGTCTCTTCTCTTATTAGTTGGTTTTGCCTGGACCCGCACTTCTGTCCACTGATTGCAATGGGGACAGTGTATGGGGAAAGGGCTTCCTTGATTTTTAAAGAGTGCCTAGTGAATCCCAGCGTTTTTCTTCGGATCATGGAAGTTTGCTGTTGCATGGGCCTGATGGGACTGTGTCTCCTCCCTCCTCTTTCCTTCCCTCCTTTCTTGTTTCTTTTTTTCTTTTTTGTAATCTGTAGGTGGATTCAAAGGCAAACAAGCTAATGTGTGTGCATGTCTGTGTGTGTACACATTTGGGGAGGGGTTTCTTTTCAGCCCAAGGTGTGCAGGGTGAAGTTCAGAAACTGGGACTTCCTTAAAACAATGCAGCCTTGCATTCCCTGCAGGGGTCAACCTGCTTTCAGGTGTTAAAGCTATTAGGTTGAACATCCAGTTTTTGACCTACAGAAAATGGCAGTTTCATACGGTCCCCCTAATACTTGGGGACCCTATAGAAGTGGCCATTTATAGCAAACAGTTGCTGCATTAATTTTAAATAATTTCCATCCAGTCCTAACATTGCCGTCCCTCACCCTGGATGTTTCCCTGGTGATACACCATCAAAAATGCTTGGAAGTAAATCAGTGGGTTTCTTCAGCAAACAGCCCTCCCCTTGGACTTTCTGAGTGTCTCTGCACACCGAGGAGTACAGGGCCTGAGTCTCTGAAGGGTTGGGCACCCCTCCCTGAGTTTCTTGTGCAGTGGAACCTCTGCCCAGGTCTGTGCTCACTGGCCAGGGTCTGCCAGCACTGAGGTCAGGAAAGGTCTTCCAGGCCCCTGCCCTTTTTCTTCTGCACAGGCCTCACTCTGGCTTTGCAACCAGTTCCCCGCCGCTGCTTCTGCCCCTAGAATGATGGTCCAAGTACCCAAGGACTTTGAGTCATGCGACAGCTCTGGAGTAAAAAAAAATGATAATAATGGTAAAAATATTAAGAGCTACTATTTATGGAGTGTGTACTATGTCCAGGCACCTTGTGTGCATTATTTCAACTTTTCCCCCAAATTATCTAAGGTGTATTTTTCCTATTTGCCATGTTAGGAAACTGAGGCAAGGAGAGGTTCAATAATGTACCAAAGCTCTCACAGCTGGGGAGGGGGCACAGCCTGGAGTTTTATCCAGGTCACTTAACTCCAAATGTGCCCTTCTCACCACCCCCCTCTGCTTCCTGGATGTTTTCTTCAAATACACAAATTTGAGGAGAAGTTGAGGAATGGTTTCCAGGAGGAGAAAAACACACGGGTAAACGCTGAGTGTGATTGACAAGCTCTCCCAATAGGACCTGTTCTGCATTCTGGGCAGAGTGAGCCAGGGAGGGCAGGAGTCGCTGGGGACGCTCCTGGGGGCGTGGCGTAGGGAGGACTGAGCTGCGTTTGGGCTCATGAGGGGGTGGGGGAAGGGAGCTGTGATTGCCGAATACTTGAGCTCTTTTTGATTGAGGACTGGGCAAGACCCTGGCCAGAGGACTGTCATTGTAAAGCCTTTGTTAAATGCTGGGGAGCAGTGGTAATAGAATCTCTTAGCATCACAGTGCCTTCTTACAACTGTAGACATATGGATTTATGGAATCATAGCATCCCAGACTCTGAGGACTGTAGAGCTCTAGGATCGTAAGGCTGGGGACCTCCTACTCACACAGCGTGTGAGAGAGCCGTTGACATGCGTGAACACAACACGGGCTTATACACAGCAAGCCAGAGCCTTCTCCAGAGCTGGCCGTCCAAGGGAAATAAGACGCGAGCCACGTGTGCAATTTTAAATCTTTACTAGCCGCCTTGAAAAGAGGTAAAAGGAAACAGATGGAATAAAATATTTTTATTTAACCCAATATATCCAAACTATTATGATTGTACCATAAAATCAACTTAAAAAGTTATTAATGAGAATTTTTTACATTCTCTTTTTCGTAGTAAGCCTTCAAAATCTGGTGTATATTTTGCACTGGGAACCAGCCACATTTCCACTGCTCAGTAGCCACATGTGGCCGGTGGCTGCCGTAGTGGACAGTGCAGGTCTAGGTAGGAGGACCCCTGCATTCCTGACGGGATGCGCATGGGAGGTGTAGGCTGTGGGCCCATGAGGGAGCAGGGGTCCCCTTGCTGGGAGGGACCGGCTCTTGGGGATCCCTGACAGAGGCCTTAATCTCTCTTTGGTGTTTGCAAAGAGGCATTCCCAACTTGGAGCACTCCAGCCATCTTGCCAGCTGCTGCTGTTCGTTACGGCAGCCCCAGGTGTGGCGCTCAGAGAGGTTTCTCCTTACCCAGAAGGAGCTCTGAGGTGGTCAGATGGAGCTTGAGGCCCAAGAAGGGCCAGCAGAGGAGAGAGGAGCCACACTGCCGAAGCTCCTGCCTTCACTCAGCCTTGGGGAATGGAACACTGGGCAGCGTCTCCTAGCATGGGGCCCCTGCCTGTCAGTTCCCGGGGGTGGGTGGTGCAGATGATAGGTGCCGGGGCACACAGCTCAGGGCCCGAAGGACCCCCCCTGCCATCATCTGAGGCCGTCTTCCCGGGCTGACGCTGTGAAAGTGATTCTCCATCTCTCCTGCTGCAGCCACGGGGAGATAAAAACCAGGGCTGTGGGGATGGTAAAGAGGGATCCAAATTATATTTATAATATTAAAGTGAGTGCATTTGTGCTTGCTGTTCTCCAGGGTTTTTCATAAGCAGAAAAACACAAATTAGCATTTTCCATTTCCATATATTGACTAGAAAAATCGCCTGCTCTCAATTAAGACCTATAGCTTTTGGGATGTATGCAACAATTTTATAAAATATTTACAGCGAGATTTGCATTTTACACGGTGTTACAGTTTTTCTTGTGTTTAGGAGAAAGAGCTGGGGCCTGTGAGAGGAAATACATCCTCTGGAATCGAGGGGAAAGAAAGCTGCGGGCTGTTTTTCTTGCCTTCTCTACGTTTCTGACACTGTCTCTCGTAATTACCTAAGGCTGATCCACCCACGAGCTATTTGTTAGTCTGTTCTCAACGCCCTTACCCCGTTGACAAATCCATTACTTTCCCTTTAAAATTTGCCGGAATGGAGCTGTCTGTGGCTTTGTACAGAGAGATGGAGAAGGAGAACATTTTTTTCTGAATGTAAAAGCATGCTGTAAAGAACATAGCTATTTCCTGGATAATTTGCAGTTGTATATTTTATGTTAATTTCACCGAAAATACTGCACCCCTGCCAGGTTTAGTAGCGGCTCACTGTGATATGAATAATTTCTAGTGAATCATTTTTTTTTCTTCATTTAAGATTTGGCACCTTTTTAAGATTTTAATAATAGCAACAAGGAGGAAGATTTAGAACAAGTGAAACATTAGTGCCAAAGAAATTCACGTTGAGCGCTAATGTAAAATAGCAAGAATAATTACATGGAAAGCAGTTTCCACAGATGTTTTTCCTTGTAATGTAATAACTATTTACTAAACTGTTTATTTTAGGCCTTTGGTTTATAATAAAATATTTATACATTCTCTGCTGTAGTAAAAAAATATTGACAAAATACTATAGAGGTTTAAAAAGACAATTGATATGTTTATTTTCCGGGAAGCGAGTGTGGTATGAGAGTTTGGTGCTATTTTCAGTGGATGTTTCAAGATCAGTGAAACCGAGTTCAGTATTTGAGTTCATCCCTAATTTACTTGTTAAGAACTGACTAGATGCAAAAATTAAAATTTTATCAGCCTATTGTTGGGGAGGGATATTGATAGATATTGTATTTTTTAAATAGAATTCTTATCTGTGAATCCTACTGGTGGAGCGCTGAGTAGCAGAGTTGCCACTCTCCGTATTAATCAGATGGGCTAAAGGGGTCTGTGGCTGGGAGGGTGTGAAGATGCTATGGAGTGCTTTAGCAGAATTCAGATATAGGCAGGATCCGGGGCTGTTGGGAGTTCACTTAGTCTCAGGGTTTATAAAGATTTGACCTTGATTCTCACTTTCCTTCTGCAGCCAGTGAGGTGTGGGTTTGCCCCATGGGAACCCCCATCTGGAGCCTGGGTGGCAGGGAGCCCTTCTTTTGTACAGTCCTTATTTGGGAGAACAAAAAGCAAGAGGAGACAGGAGAGTGCCACCCTGCATCGCTCCCTGCCCCCTCCACGGGGCACTGTGATGGGAAGCGTCCTGTCGGGGTCTCTGAAAATGGCCAGGGTTGGGAGGAGGAGTTTAAGGACCTAAACAAGACAGAGGTCACCAAAGAGCTCTGAAAGAGCCTGCCTGGGCCTTGCCTGCATGCTTGGAGCAGCTGACCGAGGTCCAGTTTTGTAATAACCAGCCTGCTTCTACCCTCCTTGCTCTCCCGAGGCTTCTGAGTTGACAGCCTTATCTGAGGGTGTGTCTCTGAGCCTGGGTGTTGGTTTCTGTGTATCTGATTTGTTGTTGTTGAGAGTTTGTGTATAGCTTGTATTTACCTGTGTCTCTACATTTGCATGCCTGTGGGTTTGTCTCTGAGTCTTCAGTTTATGTGTTTTGGTGTCTTGGTGGATGTGGGTTTTTGGGGTCAATGTGTTTGCTGTCTGTGGGTTTGTTTCTGTGTTTTGGGTCTGGGTATGTTTGTGGCCTTGTATTATTTCTGGATTCTATGTATTTGCATCTGTGGGGATTCTTCTCTGTTTTTGTGCATGTCTCTGTGTGTATATGTCTGTATTTCTTTTAGCGTGTGTGTGTGCGCGCACGTACGTGTATCTGAGTGTGAGTGACAGGCAGCTCCCTTTGCTGTGTACCTGTGTGTTTCTGAGTCCGTGTGTGTGTGTGTGAGAGAGGGAGAGAGAGAGAGACAGACAGACAGACAGACAGCAGACAGGCAACCTTCTGTTGAGGAACCAGCCGTTTCCTTGAGAGAGGCCTGGGGGCTTCTCAGCACCAAAATTGCTGGCTGGGCCAGTGCAGGTCTGTGGTCATTTCTTTGCACCCAACTTTCTGGTGGGAGGGGAGGCAGGGATGAGGTTCCAAAGGGAAGGGAAGTGTGGCATTTTTAATAAAGAGAGGCAACTGGACCCTGGTCTCAGAACACCCAGAGCAATCTGCGAAAGGCAGTCTGCTGCTTTTGGTTCTTCATCCAGAAAATGTCCTTTTTTCATGCTGGGGGAGGCCAGTACCAGGGCCTCTACCTGGAACCCCCTGCCCAGCTGAGGGCAGGCGGCTGGGGGAGGGGTTTTTTCAGGACTTGCCTTGTGCCGCTAGTGATTTTGGGGGGTTCTCTTCTCCTGATTTGACCCATCCAGGGTCAGACAGTAATCTAAGACAACATTTCGTACTGATCTCCTGCAGGGGAGGGGAAGCTGCCTCTGGGGGCCCCTCGGGCGCTGTGGGAGGCCCTCTGCTGGGTACGGTGATGAGCTCACCACCCTTCTACCAGGGACCCTGGAGAGCATCTCAGAGAGAAACTGCTGACTTCTGAGTCCCTGGCAAAGTTCTTGGTCTCCCCTCTTGTAGGAAGTGATTGTTTTCCTTTTGTGCTTCGCTAAATAATCTCCACTCCGTCTCCGGGCTCCTTGGAGATCCAAGGCCCCCTCGTAACCTAGGAATGTGAGCTAGGGCTCCAATTTAGCTTTTCCACTTGATACAGGGAGAAACAAGCACAGAGGCAGGGCAGAGTCTGGGAGCCGACCTGTGGGAGGTGCTACAGCCCCATCAGAAGTATGTCCAGATGGGACTTCTTAGAGGGAGGGTCCTGCGGAGGTCCCAGCGGACTTGAGGGATGAGCTTCCCTAACAACTTCCAAGGGGCGGGGGCTGCTCATGGCAGAGCTTTTGTTCTGCTGCGTGCAGATGGGTCTGGGGTCAGCAGTGGATTGCTGGGCATAGCGTCAGAGAGCCTGCAGTCGCCACCAGGGGTCCCCCCTTCTTTTCACTCTCCCAATGCAACCTTCCCTTCCCCTCTAAATAAATCTAGATTAGGTATTTAAAAGATGCTGGTTTGGGCTGGGGGCAAATGGCCTGGATGACCGGCATCTTCCCCTACGAGCTGTGTCTAGTCTGATAACTGGCTAACCTTCCATATCTTCTCACCTGTTCTTTGAACATCAGTGGGAAATTGGGCATATGAACTGGGGCATAGAGGAGTTGAGATCGATCTGTTAGAAAGTGATCTGAAATGAGCAAGGAGGGGTTTGGCTGAGCGGGGGTGGGGATGGAGTGGGGTGGTCACCCACCTTTGCCAAGCGGGTCTGAACTTCTTGCGTGCTTCGCCTTTTGTCTAACCACCTTCCCGTCGCACGTGGTGGCTCCTAGACCGTGTGGGTGACCCTGATAAGCTCTGCGGCGATGAACTGGCACGTAGGGCTGTTTATTTACATTTTGGTTCACAGGGCTCAGGGGCTGGGCCGGGGAAAAAGCAATTCACTCCGCAAATGACTTCTGCAGAATTCTGTCTCCGTTTTTCCAGGGGAGCATCCAGAAAGCTTGGGCAGAACGGGTCCCAAACTACATTTGAGTGCTTCCTTTGTTGAGCAGCCGATGACGATGTGCTGGTGGTTGTTATTATTTATTTTGCTAATCAGTAATGTTCCTTATCATTTCGGGCCAGTCGCCCCTCTCTTTTTTTAAGTTGTTTTCTCTGTTTTTCCTCAAGTAATATATTTTCCGTACCAGAAAAAAAATTGCTGATAAATAGAAGAGAGAGAAATCACCCTCCTCTTCACCTGCCTGGGGAAAACTGCTGTTAACAATTTGCTGTTTACCTGTCCTGACTGTGTTCACATACATGTAAACACTGTGAAGTTTGATATTTAGAGAGAGAAGTACACACATCAATAAATAGGTAATGACTTGTTATTGATGCATAACTTACAGGAAACCTCACATGTCATAAGTATACAGCTAGCTGCATTTCCCCAGACTGAACCTATCAGCTCAGATGGCGCTGGATCGTGATGCAGTGTCACCTACACCCCAGAAGACCACCTCCTGCCCCCTTGTAGTCCCACCCCCCAGAATAACCAGGATCCTGACTTCTGACAGCAAAGACAGTGGTGCCTGTTTTTGTTCCCTTATACGAATGGAATCACTGCGTACTCTTTTGTACACGTGTCTAGTTTTAAATGGATTTATAATGTCCGTACTATTTTGTAACCGTTTTCCCCAACAAGATACGGTGATAACGCCCCATGTCAGCACACACACCTCTACACCATCATTTTCAGTGGCTGCTTGGTGTGCCACTCGCAGAAGTGCCACGATTTATATTCCCCGTTGGAGCTCTGAGCTTTTCACTGTTATAAACAACTTCCTGCGAACATCCATGCTACATGGGTGACTTTCACCTTCTCCGGGGACAGGGTGGCCAGAATGGCCGTGGAGGGAGGGGCCCTCACTGGGGCCTGGCTGGAGGAGCCCAGGTTGTCGAGTGGAGGATGCTGGCATCGCTTCAGTTTGCCAGCTGGACCTCATCAAGTGCGGGTGTTAATTACTGGGAGGCCCCTGGTTCTGTGAGCAGGCGGGAGACGCTGGGGCTAACTCGCGAAACAGGGTCACCTTGAAACAGACGCTTCCAGGGGAAGTGAAACCGAGGAGAAGACCACGGGGAAGTGCAGGGCCGGGCACCGGCTTCTCAGCAGTCTCCTCTAAGTTACCGCCGTGCCCTGGAGCCTCTGTGTGGGACGTGCATGGGGTCCCTCTGGCCCTGAATAACAGTATGTGCGTCTTTGTCCCCAGGTTTAATGGGGGTGAGCGGGGAGCAAGAAGACCCATATCTGTGGCTTTACCCCTTTGGAGTAGACCCTGGGACTCAGAGGCAGCTGGCTCCCCCTGCATGTTCTGAGAATGTGGCCTGAGAGAGCACTGTGGCTTGGGGATGGAACCGGGGTTGAGAAGGGGGACTCCCTGGCAGTCCCAGTCGGGAGCCCAGCTGTGCAGTGTGCCAGGCCAGGAGGCGCCGCCCTGTGGCCCCAGCCAGGTGAGCTCGGGGCTGCAGGCGCGGCAGGGCCAGGTTGGAGGAGAATTAGGTTATTGAATTTCCTCTGTAATTCTTCATCAGGGCTGCCGCCTGGATCTGTTGCAGGAAAATCAATGTGTTCTGACTCCATAATTTCCCAGGTTGCCCTACTCCAAGTACATTGTGCACGGAAAGGTGACATCTCCGGTCACGTCTGTATGGACCAAATATATATGTGTGTTTGTACACACACACACACACACACACACACACACACACACACACACACACACATCCTCCTTCCTCCCTTCCCCCCATCCCCGCCCCATCTCCACCTCCCAGCACAGGATTCACTGGAATTTCACAACCTTTGCATGCTTTTGTGAAAACACTCATTTGTGTTTGTGCCAGGCCGCTAATGGCGGACACCAAGGTCTGCGAAGCTTACCTCTGTTCAGCTCTCGTTATGGCGAGGAATGTGCCGTTAATAATGCATCTATGGAACTCAGCTGTGTGGGAGCCAAGTAATTATCCCACTGTAGCGTTCCCGGCTTCAGTGTCATCACAACTGGGGCTTCATTAAAAGTCCTACCAGAGACGGTGTTGTGTGCTGCAGCCTGTATATATATTTTTTCATTTAAATTATCAGCCTTGCTATGGCTCAGAGGTAATTTGACTTTTTGAAACCGCTGAGCCCCTGTGAATTCCCCTCCCCTTCTCCCTCTCGCTGCTCTACCAGCTGATCAGCCCCAGAAGAACAAAAGGTTTATCTGAAGCTATGAAGCATATATTCACCAGCTTCTGGCGTCTAGATAAAAAAAAAATCAAAGTACTCCATTGAACATGTTAATACTGAGCAAAATGCACACAGCTAGACACTAAACCTTTACAGGGATTTGGGCATTTGAAAAGTGATACCCAGATCAGGTCTTGGCTACGTTTCTTAGCCCAGAGAAGAGCAAGTAGCAAAGGAGGAAGAAGGAATGTTTATAAACGAATATTAAAGGCAGCCAATGAATTGCGTCAGAGTTCCCCACCTTTCGTCTTATCTCTTTGTCTGATTTTGGTTGGGTGGGCAGCCAGAAGCCTGGATACGGGCACATCCCAGGGAGATGGGGTTCCCTCTTTGCTCTGGACTTTGAGCTGCTGAAAACTAGAATATCGAGTGGGAAGAAGGGTCACGGTGACTCTTGGTGGAAATGCTGAGAATTGGGTTGTTGGTCCTCTTTTGTTTCTCCTGATTCTCTGTGACCTCTTCAGCTTTCGACAGGGGCTGCTGGGGAGAACCTCAGAAAGGGACACCATCCGAGCACTTCGCCACTCTGAGCAGTCCCTTCTTGGGCCGCCCAGAAGTCTCGCATTTCCCAGCTCCTTCTGTTTTGTGTGGAGAGCAGCCACCAGATAAAATTGGCGGGAGCTATCCAGTTCCCTGAGTGAATCATTCATCACAGAGAGCAGATAGGCACTTGATTGGCAATGTCTGCCACGGGTAGCAAGGCGGCACTTTTCCAGTCCAGTCGGCCCTTCTTATCCACGGGTTCCACATCCACAGATTCAACCAACTGTGGATCAAAAATATTTGGAAATAAAAATTCCAGAAAGCAAACCTTGAATTTGTCATGCACCACCAACTATTTACATAGTGTTTACAGCTATGTATATAGCATTTACATTGTATAAGGTATTATAAGTAATCTGGAGATGATTTAAAGTAAAAGGGTGGATGTGTGTGGGTTGTATGCAAATACTAATGCCATATCTTATAAGGGACTTGAGCATCGTCTGATTTTGCTGTCTGCAGGGGTCCTGGGACCAATCCCTGGCGAATACTGAGGGAACGGCTGTCTATCTGATACATGTCTATCAAATACACTTGGTGAACTCCTGTACTCCTGGATCAAGGAAGATATTGGAAAGGTGCAGGAAGCTTTTGACATGTTTGGGAGGCAGGCATAGCTACAGAAAACATCTCATGTTTTAAGCAATTTATGATTAAATGATGGAGCACACTTTTTCACCAGGAAAGAGAATATGGAGTATGGAGTGGTCCAAAAAGACAACCAGAAGAATGTAGCATGTTTGGGCACTGATGAGACTAGCTTGGGTGGAGTTTAACCTACCCGTGAAACCATGGGAAGGGTGTAGCCCAATTTGCAGCAGCTCATACCCAGATGGAGGGAAATGGAGAAGAATTCCATTTTTACTTTGCATGGTCCTCATGGGACCCGAAGGGAGTTCTGTCCTTTGGGGATGAGGCTTAGCCTCTGTGTGTGCAAGATTGGAGCTGGCTGCCACCCATCTGGGCAGAGGCCGGGTGTGCTCAGCGTAGGAAGTTGTTCATCCCCGTGCACCAGTACATCATGCAGGATCCCTGTGGCCTTCTAGCAACTGGCCGCTTTGGTTTAGAGAGTCAACCCCAGACACAACCTCTTGAGGCAGCCCCCCTGCCTTGGGGAAGATCTGCAGGATCTCTGACTCTGCCCCAGGCTTGGACTCTGTTTCCTCTCGTGCCTAGCCTTTATCTGCCAAATTTGTGCCAGGCTTTGCACTGAGTGCTGGGGACCCTGATTCAAGGCAAACAGAGCCCCCTCTCCACTACTTTAAAGGAATTTCCAGTTCAGTGGGAGAGGTAGACACGTGAATATGTGAATTCTTTTTTTTTTTGCGGTACGTGGGCCTCTCCCGTTGTGGAGGATAGACTCCGGATGTGCAGGCTCAGTGGCCGTGGCTCATGGGCCCAGCTGCTCTGTGGCATGTGGGATCCTCCCGGACCGGGGCCTGAACCCGTGTCCTATGCATCAGCAGGCGGACTCTCAACCACTACGCCACCAGGGAAGCCCGAATGTGTGAATTCTTAATACTAATGAATGGGTTGGGGAATTATGTGTGGGTGGGGCAGATATGTGAGGTTAGAGAGTGGTCATGGAGGTTTGAAATGGAGGGGCATTTGAGCTGGGCCTCTGATGGACAAGTAGGAGTTTACTAGGGGGAATAGAGAAAGATAATTCTAGGTGGTGGGCACAGCAAAAGCTCAGAGGCATTAAAGAGGGTATGGTGCTCCTTGAAACTCTTTTTTCCAGGGTCACCAGTGACTCCTGATTGTGGAAGCTGATGACTTTTTTAGTCCTACTAGGCCACTGGACCCTGTTGACCCCTCCCTGAGCCTTGTCCTCATGCATATCTGACCCCCAAATCTACAGTCTCCAGCCCTAGCTTCCTTCTCTTTCATGGTCCACCCTCACAGCCAGCTGCCTGCTGACCATCCAGCTCAACATGCCTGAAAATGTCCTCACCCTCTGCCGCACCCCAGCGTCAAAGTCCCTCATCTCAGTCCTTGGCCTCAGTGGCAGCTCCTTCTTTTCATCCCCGCGACCCCTAACCACTCGGTTGTTGGACCCCCATTGCTTGTAAGCTGGCCAACCGAGCTCCAGCTCTGGTCCAGGAGGCCTGCAGCTCTGTTTGCCAAAGAGGCTGCATCCTGGATGCCTCGTACATGTGCGTGCATTTGCCAGACCCGAGGCCAGAGGCGTTCCATTCTTTGCTTTTGTTTGTCTAAAGCCAGGGACCATTTCCAGGGCCTGTCTGTCACGGGTGTCAGGGTCTGGGGAGCCCTGTGCGGGAGGAGGATTCAGACTTAAAGGAACACTTTGGAGGCTGAAGACGGTCTCCTGAGATGTACACACGCTTGGAATTAGCCGCTCAGGTCAGAAGCCTCTACCCATTTCTGGGAAAACGGGTCTTTGCCTCCTTTTGGGACAGTGAGTTTATGCTTGTGTGGACCATCTTGGAATCATTTTGGCATTTAAACCTCTACGAGGGCCGCTTGTCCCCATCAAAGCCTAAGATGCTGTGCCTGGCGATGCTACACCCACCAGGAACGAGGTCTCTCCTCCTCCCCGGCCGCTGGGGCTGGGCTTTCAGAAAACAAAGTGCCTCACTGCTCTTCTCTCCAGCAAGGACTCAGGGTGAGCAGGAAGAAATCAGCCATGCACGTTTCAGCATCTGGGGACCAGCTCGGAGGCCCTGGGTCCTGGTTCTCTCTGGTCCGGAGCTGGAAAGAAAGAGGCAGAAGTGTTTGAATACTGTGCTGTGAAGGGAACAGTCCTGCAGCGAGGCAGTTGTGATATTAGAGCAGGCCTCCTAAGAGATCCCCTGGCTCTGAGCTGTGATCCACACACCACATTCGCAGACAGCTGGTCGCCCAGCGTGGGCTGCGCCTGCCGCTCGGAGCTGGCACACTGGCGGGGACCAGGTAATGCTCTAATTTCCCTCGTGCAGATGCGGCCAGGAATATCTTAATTTATTGGTGTGCTGGCATGCAAGAGGGAATGCTGCTGGTGCAGCCTTGCATAACTATTAGCAAAAAATGGAGCTGATAGGGGCTTGACTTTTCCTAAAGTGGGTTTGAAATAATCATCGCCTTTTGTTGTGTTTGGAAGGGCTTGAACAATTCTTAATTATTTAATTATAGATATGCAAGTAATACACTGGGAATGGCCCTGCCATTCCAGGGATACTGAGCAGAGGAAAATGTTTAGTTACCGGAGGAAAAAAAAAAAAGGTGGTAATTAAATGGAAGTGTGGTTTGTATCATGCCACGCTACTCCATCAGTGACGCGGGCCCAGTGAAGTCTGCTGGGCCTCACCGTGAAAATTCTTACGTAGTAATTGTAACATCGACAGCAATCACTACCTTCCTCCGGGCGAGGCCTGCAGAGTCAGCAAACCTCTCTCTTCTTCATTTGCTAGTGTGGTGCCAGGTTAGGGATCTGAGAGGCATAGGCTCTTGTTCCCATTTTACAGATGAGGAAAATGGAGTCTCAGGGACTTGTCCAAGGTCTCCCTTTATTCCACGTTTGAAACCACAACTTGTGTGTTTCAGACACCACGGCAGCCTGCCTTTCCTGCCTTGTCACCGGAAGAGGCTGAGCCTGTGAGTTCACAATGGCCCCACAATGGCTTTTCTCTCTCCCAGTAGCCTAGACCAGCCTCTCAACAACTTGGGTGATTGTTTGCCTGAATTGTGTGTCTGACTTCATGGCAGCTTCTCTTGACGGACACCTTGTAATTATCCCTTATAAGCACTCATTGTATTCATATCATTAATTTTGTTTGGGCTATTACATTTGATAGATACATTAAGCATTATATAGTTCTCTTTATACAAGAAATTGAACTGCCTTTGAACAGTCAGCCGGCTAATTGCCGGTAATTTGTGTTGCTAACGAGAGGCAGAATAGTGGTATAACATTAGACTCAACAGTCAGTTAACAAATTTGCCGATTCAGATTGCAAAGCATGCCCTCTGTGGCAGAGGCAGGCTGCATCTCACACGTGAATAGATTTTTAAAAACGCGTACAAAACCAACCACAACAAATTCTTCCCCCGCTCACCCCCGACTGTGCAACACTGGCTGGCTGCTCGGGGGCGATGGGGTGATAGCGGGTGCCTGGGTCTGAAGGATGTGGGATTTCAGGGGAACCTGGGAGTAGGAGGGGAGGTTTCGGTTCCTCCTCCGGGGTTGGGGGGTGGTGGTGATGCTGAGAGGCTGAGTTATTGCCTCTATCTTGAGTGATCTCCCGCCCCACCGCTGTCCGTGATCTGGGGGCACCCATGGCTCTGTCCTTGCCATGACTAGATTATTTCTAATTGCCCTGGGTCTTCCATGTGGGCCTCGTCACCCTGCGGGGCTCTTGGAAGGGGGCTGGGTGAGGTTATATTCATGTTCCTTCAGGCACAGTCAGAAGGTAATTTGGAAAAGGGGATAGCTAACGTGTCATCTTTCCCTGGCATTCCACCACCGTTTCTGATGCCCCACCCGCAGAAGCCTGGGGAAGGTGCATCCCATAAACGAAGTGATGAGGGCAGGGGATGACCTGGATGAGAGAGATGACCTCTTTCCATCTGGAATGACAGAGACCTGACGACGTCTCCCCAGATGTGTATGTTGAAGCCGCAACCCCTAGTACTTCAGACTGTGACTGTATTTAGAGACAGAGGCTTTCAAGTGGTGAGCAAGTTAAAACTAGGCTGTTAGGGTGGCCCTAATACCGTATGACTGGTATCCATATAAGAAGAGGAAATTTGGCCATACAGAGACACCAGGGATCTGTGCCCACAGAGGAAAGACCATATGAGGACACATCGAGATGGAGGCCATCTACAAGCCGAGGAGAGAAGCCTCAGAAAAAACTAACCCTGCCGACACCTCGATCTTGGACTTCTAACTTCCAGAGTGTGAGAAAATAGATTTCTATTGTTTAGGCCACCCAGTCTGTAGTATTTTGTTATGGGAGCCTGAGCTGACTAATATAGATGACCCCAGCAGTTCCATCAGAATGGGTTGGGAAGGGTGTGGTGTGGATTTGTTAGAAAAGTCCACGAAAACCAAGGGTCAGCATCCTCCGTCAACTTTGAAAAATACAGTTTTAGGACAGAGGAAAGGATGCCCTAGGATTATGCAATAGATAGCGGCCACTCAGAGATCCTTCCACGGTAGAGGCCCCGGTCCTAATATGGTATTGACAGGCCTATCCTGTATACCCACAGCTAGTTACTAAGGGACACAGAGGCTACTGGGGAGGGATCTTCTTTGTTATTTGATCTGCACTAGCCTTCTACAGCCCCCATTTCCATGGGGGAGGTTTGCATTCCCGTGTCTTACTTCCCTGGGCATGTGGGTATTGGTGCCTACGAACCAGCATCTAAGAAAGAGACTGTTTAAGCCTGCAAGACCATGCATGTGGTCATGTGAGGTCATTCCAGCATACCTCTAGGCCTTGCCTCTGCTCAGTGAACAAGCCAGGTCTGTGATGGACACAGTCCTCAGCACCCCAGGCTCTGACTTCTTCTGGCCCGTTACTTCAGCCCTTAATTTAAAATAATTTCATTTTCCTTTAACTTACAAAACAAAGTAGCAGAAATCATTTGTATTCTCAACTTCTGGACAAATTGTTACTGTTCCCAGGGTCACTGTACTTGGTTGTACAAGTAGCCTAAAGATGATCAATGCATGTTATGGATTGTTCCCTGGTGCTGTGTCACACTGTGCTAGCCACCTTGGTGCTCCTGGGTATGGATTTGGTGCAGTCTCCAGCCTCAACTACCTGACTCTCTGGGCAGCTGAACTTGATGATGTACGTCTGTGTGTGTGAAATGCATATACAGTGTGTGAGCACTTTTGTAAGTAATGTATTTGTAAAGACAGTTTTGTCATTAGAATAAGATTGTTAGGTTTAATGTTTCTGTGCCTAAATGTCTTTTTTTTTTTTTTCAAATAATTTTGGTCCACTGACATTTCATCCAGAACAGAAATGTTGCTGCCATCGTGTCTTTTTTTTTCCCCACTTAGGGTGTAATTCACTAATCACAATGTAGTTTTCTAATATCAAATGGCAGCTTTATCAAGAACCCAAATGTCAGCGCCCTAATGGTATTCCTGGCCCTATTGTTCTAGCTATTCTCTTATCCAAGGGTGGCAATATTCAGGAAATGAGAAAACCCATCAACCGAAGATGGGCAGAACGTTCCAAAGACTTGACCGTTGGTGGCCATCAGGTCAGTAAGGCTCTAAGGGTCCCGCGCCTTTTCTGTTGCCTGAGATTGGAGCCCAGGAATGGCCTCTGAGGTCACATTGTGGTTCTTCTGGGCTGGTCTTTCCTTCTATTTTCTAGCCAGCCGGATATAGAGAGAGGAAGTCGGAGCTTAGTTTTGAGTAGAGAACTAAGAGACTCTCATCTTTAGAAGGTTTCCTTATATACAATAAATGTGTACTTGTGATGTTGGCAAGACATTCACATATAGATATAGACAGGGAGTGTGGCCCATTGCGAAGGTTGTGTGATAAGACTGATAGCGATGGTGATTGGTCCTACAGTGGCATTTATTCCAGTGAGTTAAAAATAGAAATTCAAAATGGCACTACTAAGTCTTTTTCATCAACACAGATGGATTTTATTATTTTTAAGCAGGAAAGTAATCCCTGCTCATGGAAAAAAGCCTCAAATAACATAAAAGATGATACAGTCTCCCTTCTTCTTGGTTCCTCCCCCAATTTCCACTCCCCAGAAGCCACACCCTCATTGATTTTTATGTGTTGTCCAAGGGTTCTCTATGCATATACACATGTATTATTCAAATAGGATCAATTCTATTTGTTATTATGCATCTTTCTTACTTCCCTTTTAGCATTTTACCATGGACATATTTCCATATTAACCCACTTGGTTTCACGCCATAAAAAAGCAAAAAAGAGTATGCATAGTGTTTTATCGGGGCTGTACCATAATTTATTTAATCACATCTTTCTGGGTGGAGTCAAAGCATTTGCAGGAGCATGGATGCCTTCGGATGCTGGGGAGGGCTTCAGAGAGGAGGTGACATTTCATAGCAGGTTTTGAAGAGTGAGTTGGAGTTTGTGAGTTGAACTGCCTTTGTTGATGACAGTGGTATGGAGGGAAGTCACGTAGGATGGGGAGAGGAATAAGGGGGATTCGGTAGATTCAGGAAGGGACTAGAGCAGGATCTCATGCCCCTTTCTGCCTGGAGGGGCTGCCCGAGAGGGCGAGTCCTGCAGTTGGAGAAGGGGCCAGAGCCTCCCCAGTTGAGGGTAGGTGTCAGGCAGGCTCAGGAGACTTGAGCATGGTAAGCTGGGAGAGTGGGGGAAGACAGAGTACGTGCAAGTGACTGAATATTTGAGCCAAGCAGCCCAGTGTTTCAGCTAAAAAAAAGAAAGAGAGAAGGAAAAACCCACTCCGCTTGCTAGTAACCCCGGTTATTGCTCAGGAAATGTTGCACAGCTCCAATGCCTGGTGACATGTCAACCCCTGAAGGAAACCCGGGTTGGCAGGCCCCGTTTTTTAAGCAGAGTGCCTGTCTGCCAGATCGCATTTGGATTGAGTGGCTGGCATTCCTCGAGCCTCGCTTAATAGGATTGAAAGAAAAGAAATGTTACTTTTCATCAGGCAAGACAACAAAGAGAAACAGGGAAACGAAAATATTATTTCATTTGAACAAATTACAGGGAGACTCTCTGGGGCGCTTTCAGGGAGTTAAATGAGGAAAAGCACTTAAATATCATTCCATCAAACTAAATTTTTAACCACAATATTTTACAGATAAAATGTGTTGGGAGGATTCAAAGAAGATTAGAGCTCACCTAAGAAACAGTATTCAAATTTTACCAGCTAATGGAAGCCCAGCAGAAACTGTTAATGCCTATAACTTTCCTCCAAGGGACAGAGATTTCAGTATTCTTATAAAAACACATTGAGCTGATTTCATTTCTGTGTCTCTGCAGACTTCATTCGTGTAATTTCAGTAAGTGTTATAAATGTTATTTTAAGTATTATAATGATAATCCCTACTGACGTTGGGGCTGCACATCCCAGCTTCCATTCCTCAGGTAATGTTTACCTCGGATAGCACATAATTGTTTGCTTTTTTCACAGTAAACTCTCTGTTCCCATCTGCTTAATCAGCCGTGGAAAAAAGAGAAGACTTCAGAAATGTTTAATGTTCTTCCGATTACATGAGCGTAACGGGTAAACTCACATCACTGGGGCTGGAGGAACAGACAGCCTCTCTTCCCCCTAGGTTTTTTTGGGTGAGGATGTGTTTGCTTTTTGTCCACGGTTTTTAAGGAGGACTGCGGTGAGCTGTGGCAATTTTGAGAATAATTTATTGTTATAAATGTCACGGCCGGGGTGTAGATCCGCTCAGTTCATAACCTCTCGGGGCCCTTCCTCCGTGCCTGCGTTGGGCCCGGCCAGGCCTCAGGCCCTTCTCCTGGAGGGTCCCACTGACTTCCGTATTCTAGTCACAGTTCGAGTTTCCACGCTCTTAGGATCCAGAGCGCCCCTTAGGCTCTCTGAGTACGGTCTCCGCGGCCTGCTTGGTGGAAGCAAGATTTTATTAGGCTTTATGAAAGTGAAACTTTTCTAACCTTGAATGCAGAACCTCAGGGGCTTTCTGAGGACACAGTATAACATTTGCTTCTCTAGCTTCTTAAATATCTGAGTCCAAATGTGATCAGGAATTAAGACGGAGCACGGAAAGTTGATATTCATTGCAGGGTGGAAGAATGTTTGCTTCTACCCGTCTGGAATGTTTAGGTGGGTAATGGAACGTTTCTTCATCTCTGACTATAGGGAAGTTTTGCTTTGAGCTAACTCACAGCCATGTATTCTTTGATTCATTCAACAAACATCTATTGAGAGACTGCTCTACTCCATGCATTGTGCTGGGCTCTAGTGAGTGGGTAAATGTGTTCCTCTCACATTCATGTAGCTTACCGTGTGGATGGGAAAGCCAAGACTGGACAGGCAAACCAGCCAATTGTAATTACGAACGGAGAGATGTGTCACTAGTGTGGGGATGGAGAAAAATGGGGAGGATGCCAGCTAAGCCGAGGTTTAATGGGTGAGAAGGAGCCAGTCAGGTGAAGAGGCTGGGGCAGGAGCACAAGTCCTGCGGCTGGAAATGCTGCGACGTCTTCCGGGAACTGAAAACCAACGTGTGGGCTTGGAGAGTGGCAAGGGATCAGGACCGTGGCTCTAGCGAAGCGAGAGGCTGGGCAGTGCGGGGCCTCGCGGGGTGTGGTCAGGAACGGGGACTTTATCTTCTGCAATGAGAAACCCGTGCAGGGCTTGAAGTCATGAATGACATTTTCCCATTTTAACATTGTAGAAAAAATTGTTCTGGCTGCTGGGCGTAGATGAGATCACCGGGGAGAAGAGAGGAAGCTCGGAGTCTGGTGGGTGGCCACTGCTGTTGTCCTGGCTGGAGAAGATGGCCATGGTGGTGGCAGGGGGTGAAGGGGCTGATTCAAGACATGTTTTGGACAAACTCACTCGTAAAGTACATGCCAGGCGGGGAGATGTGTTGGACTTGAATGGCTCTGTGCCGCTGAGTTCCTACAGCTGGTCAGCCTCTATCTGTGACCCCTGTGTGCTCCCAGTGGGGAGGTCCTCTTGTTTTCCAGGGCTAACCAACCTGGGTGTCTGTCTTCTCTCCCCTTAGACTGTTTGGAACGGTTCATGGCAGTCCTCCCAGGAAGGATGGAGCGGGGGGCTCCTGGATTCCCTTTCTCCCTGCCCCCCATGCATTATGCTGCTTTCTGGCCTCAGTTTCCCCAGCTCCTCTTGGGAAGGGGATGGAAGCGTGTTCAGTGTGCCCGACCCTTCCTTCCCCTCCCTCCACGCCCACCGACAGCCCTTCCTCCAGCCACCACTCCGGAGATCCCCAAGGTCTGCGGTATAATTGAGCTCGAGCCTTTAGTTAACGACCAGGGCCAGTAGGTAGCTGATTTCCTGGTCCTTGGGGTGGACGCTTGACAGGTTCCCGTGACGGTGGCTGAGGAGTGAAGGGAAGGAGGTGGACTGACTGCTAATTAAAGCAACCCGAGGGCCCCAGTCTGGTCCAGTGGCCCAAGAGGGGTCCTCCCGCTGGGGCCCCGCTCAGCGCACATGTGTATACCTCTGGAGGGTAGACAGGCTTTTTGCTGATGCTGTGGCTGGGACGGTGGGTCCGGGGGGGCGGGGCAGGGATTAATCGCTGGGGCAGGGTATTCCCGGTGCCTAGCTCTGGGTTGAATTAACTTCCAAGAAAACATCTGTCCCTCCCCTTTCCCTTGGAGAGGCAACAACTAGTTGACTCCATCCATCTGTGTCTCTCCCACTCTCTGCCTCCCGGATGGTGGAATCTAAAAAAAGCTTGCCAAAATCAAGGCGGACCCTCCCAGCTGGGTCTAGGGAGCAGAAGATGAGGGGAAAACAATGTTTCTGTTTCCCTGAAACATACACACGCTTACCCACACATAATACACACGGACACCTCTGCCCCAGCCAAAACCAGATGCGTGTTTTAACACCAGAGCATCTTGTTCAAGCCGGGAGCACACCGCACTCCTGGCAAGGCCAGAGGGTGACCTGAAAACCTGAATATTTCAGAGAACAAAAGGTCCTTGGGTCTGCTTTCCTGAGAAGGGCCTCGGTCCAGGGTTATTTGAAGGCCACGTGGTTCGGGGCGCGGGAGGCAGCGGGAAGGGCTTCTGCTCTTTCTCCTCTGGTCCAGGGCCACGAGCTGTGGGAGTCCGTGCCCTGCTCCTGGCACCAGGCAGCCGCGTGGAGCCACGAGGCCCCTCCTCCAGCTGTGTGCCAGGCAGAGAGGAGCAGGGTACAGGGATGAGTGTCTGTTTTTCCCTGGAGCGGAGACTAAAAACCCCGAAAGCCCTTGGTTTCTCTTCCCATAATATCCTGTTCTGGAAAGTGCAGTGTGAGAAGGTGGAGGAAATGAGGAAGATCCTTCACAAATAGAAGAGGCCCTTCCCCAGCTTGAACGGGCAGGATGGGGAAGCCTGGCTGGGGCTGGAGAGAGGCCACCTCCGGGGTAGGAGAGGGGCTTGTGGCTGAGGGGGGGTCCCGGGCAGGTGGCCGCTTGCAGACAAAGATTTGGATTCCTGTCCTGTCCCAGGGGCTGTTTGCTGGGACTGCTGCCGCATGGGTGGCTTCACAGGCCGTGGACAATGGCTTGCCCGGCTCCCTGCCTGGAGAGGAGAGGGTTTTGGAATTCTGTTGCTTTGTCTCTGCGGTTCCTGCCCTCCCAAAGCTCCTCGCGTTGATGCCTTCCCTCCAGACACAGGCGCTGGGCACCCAGCCCTCCTGCTCTCTCTTCTCTGCCACAGTGTGTGCCTGGCAGCAGTCCCGACCAAGCAGATATGGACTGACTGCCATGTGAGTGCAGAGTTTCGGGATCAGCCCCGGTCTAGGGTTGCTGGGAGCTGGGTCTCTACTGGCAAATAGAAACCAGAGACATTATGCCTTGGAAGGGCCGCTCTCGCCTGCCGTGGTGGAAGGACAGAGGGAGCTGTCCCTACAGAGGGGCCATCACGGGGACACAGGGGAAGCCCCCTCCCTGACAAAGGAGAGCTGGGGGCTGCTGCTAAGGTTTCCTGCCAGGCCCCAAGTCACTTCGGGGTCCCGGCCCCCCTGCACTTACGTGCTGTGCGATCTGCAGGGGGTGGGACTGCCCTACTGTTACCTTTCCAACATCCCCCTCCCCCGCCCCCCCGGCTCTTGGCACGGCTCACGTGGGGTACCAGCCCTCCCTTTCTGTTTCCGGAGATACTGGCCTCTAGGGGCCTTGGCCTCTGTAGAACCAAGTGGTTGGGAACGTGGGCTCTGCCTGGGTTTGCAACCCTGTTTTGCTCCCTACGAGTGGGGTGACTGTAGGCAAGTCCCAGAAGCTCTGTGCCGTTTCCTCTTCAGTAAGATAGTGGTGATGGTGGTACCGCCCCCTTCAGGTGGTCCTTAGAATTCAATGGGCTGAGTATGTAACGGTGCTTAGAACACTCTTGACACCGAGTGGTAACGATTGGGTAAAGTCTGATACTATTATTGCTGTGGTTACAGATCTTCCCCATTCCTGGAGACGGCTCAAAGCACCCCTGCTGCAGAGAGCCTTCCCGGCCGGCCTGTCCCCAGGTCTCTCATTGTCTGCCCAGGTGGTTTGGCACCCAGTCACTTACTGTCGTACTGTCTGTCTGTCTGTGTGGTTTTTGGGGGTTGTCGAGTAGGACTGGTTTTCTGATGGGCTGGTGGCCGGTTTACTGGGGGTTGCCATGGGCCAAGTCCCTTTCCCCCAAATCTTGACAGCCTACTGAGTCCCCAAGTCTGTGACAGAGTGCCCACCCTGGCTCATGTCCAGGAGTGGCATGAGGGTCCCCTTTATTACTGGTAGTAAGCTTAGTGCATTGGGGCTAATATTAAATGGACTTAAATTCCCCAAAGCCCAGGGTGACTGGCAGTGCCCAGCCCAGCTTCCGCTCTTGCCTGTGTTTCCCTGGTCCCCACTGTGAGTCCACCCGGAACCTTAGACGGCAGCAGCTCGCTCTTGTCCACTAGTCAGGTGCCTGGGGACAGGTACCACATCCTGTCCCATGTTCCCACGGTGCCTGTCTTGCTACATAGTAGGTGTTCATTGTAGGCAGCGGGGAATATGATGAAGGCCAAAGGGATCTGCCTGGTTCTGAAAATTTCTGACAGTCTCCTTCAGAGAGCAAAGGTGATTTCTTGTTCCATGGCTGGGCGTGGAGTTTAAGAAGCCAGATGAACAGGGTACTGTGAGAATACTGGCCTCTTAAATAATGCCTCCTCCTGTGCCTCTCCTGGGAGTTGGGGCTACTACCTGCGGCGATGGTGAGAGGGCCAGGAGAGAGCCTGGGCCACCAGCCCAAGACGGGGCTGCAGGAGGAGGCCCAGCATTCCCAGGCCTTGCTTAATCACTCTGGTCTAACGATGCTGGGGGCTGGCCTAGGCCTTCCGGGGGCCCTGCTTCCCAGAGCCTCACCCCTCCAAGTGTGGCCCACTGACCAGCAACATCTGCATCACCTAGGAGTGTTCTAGAAACACAGAATCCCAGGCCTCACCCCAGCCCTACTGAACCAGAACTTGCATTTTAAAGAGTCCCTGGCGATTCACATACTTACCAAGTTTGAGAAGCTCTGGCCTAGAAGACAGTTCATCCAGGGCCAACACCAAGGAAGGTAGGATAGTGCCCTTGCTAAAAACATGCCCTCCTGGCTTCCTATCCCATCGCGCGGGGGGGGGGGGGCGGGGGCGGGGGCAGGTATGGCCTCTCTTGGCTTCAGTTTCCTCCTGGTTAAGGCGAGGATCATACAGTCGGGCCTTTCTCCTTGGGCTGCTGAACAAGGATTCGATGTAATAATGTATAACATATGTTCTGTCCTTAGCACACAGCCCAGGCATAGTGAGTGGTGGATAAATGCAATGTTAGCTAGCTTTAAGAATGAGAGCGTGAAGGGGCTGCGGCGAGTGGGAGGGAAAAACACTGTGATTTGTGACGCTAGTTTTTGCACTGGGCTTGTTTAGTGGAGCTTAACTCAGGATCTAAATACCAGCTAGGACTCCCTGCAGAATTATTACGTGGAGTAGCAGGGAAAGGGGAAGCCAGAGTTAATGTTTGTGATAGCAATTTTTAAAATTTGAAATAAAAAAAAGGTGTTAAAAGCAAGTAAAACCCCTGGTGATCGCAAATGAATTGCCTAAGTCCTCTTAGCAGATCCACTTGCCTGAGTGATGACTGTGTGTGCCGGAATGAGTGGCTTTTCCTTTCACGAGGAGGGAGAGGTGTGGCCCCCGTGATGACTCCTGGCTCTGACTCTGGGTCCTGCCTGCGTGCTCAGCGTGGGGAAGCCACGCCCACGTGGCGTGGGGAGGAGGTGCTCCGTGGGCAGGGCTGGGCATCTGGGCCTCCTGGCAGCTTAAATACCTACGATTAGCAAGTCGGGCGGGAAGAGGTGCTAAAAAGAGTCCTTCCCGCCTCCTCCGCTGGCATGTTTTGAAGGGAGTTCAGTTATGAGACTATTAAAATGTTATTTTGATAATTAAGCCCACAGCTGTTCTGAGGGCGGCAGGGGCAGGCGGCGCGCAGGCGGCAGAAGGCACGGTGCTCTCACAGGCTCCGCGCGAGAGAAAGCAGGCGGGGAGTGCACGGTGGAGGGAGGGTCGGCACAGGGCCCTGGGGCAGGGGTGACTGCTGGGCTGCGGACTGCCCTGCTCGCCACGTCCGAGGTTGTCCCTGGGCGACCGGAGGGACAGTGCTCCAGGAAGCCCCCTATGTGGGGAAGGGTGAGCCGCCCTCACATGGGATGCCTACCAGGTTTCAGTACAGACTGTCAGAGAAGTGGCCGATGGGGGATGCTTAGATCAGTGGTTCTCAGACAGGGGTCCCAGGACCAGCAGCATCGGCGTCACCTAGAAATCTGCTAGAAATGCAAGTTTTTGGCCCCGCCCAGACCTACTAAATCGGAAACTCTGGGGTGAAGACCAGAAACCTGTGTTCTAATGGATCTTCCATCTGATTCCAATGCTGTCCTTCGTGGTCACCTGGCAGATGGGGCTCAGCTTGCAAATGAAACCTTAGAGATTGGTAAGGCTTGGCTAGTAAGGCATAGGTGAGGGCGTGCGGATTGAGAGCACACAGGCATCCCTGACCCAGTCCTGTTCCTTCACTGTACTGGATGACAAAGAGAAGGCCAGAGAGGTTAAGGAGCTGGTCTAAGGCCACACAGAAAATCAGAGCAAAACTGGAATTAGTAAGCAGCCAGCTCTTTTGATTCCAGATCTTTCTGTTAGACTGTCTCTCTGAATGCTGAGGGCAGGGCTGGGACAGAAGAGTTTTCAGCTGGAAGTGATGAGTAAGCCAAGGAGAGGCCCAAGGGTTATCAGCCCAGAATATAAATATTTACCTGTCTGGAGTCTCCCAGCATCCTCCAGTTGTGTTCTGCTAGAGTTGCTGTCAGCACCCACATCCATCTACGCACTCATGCACCCACCTACCCACCCATCCATGTATCCATCTGTCTACCCATCCATGCAGTGTCTTACTGCTTCCTCCTGCCTTCCATCAGTCTCTCGTCTTTCACTCATCTTGTCCACATATTCGTGCATCCATCCAAGTGTTCAAGTGACCATTCACTCACCCGTCCTCACCCATACATCCATCTATCCATTTCATTACTCATCTATTGATCCCAATTTTCCCTCTCCCCACCCCCCCATCTTTATGAAAAGCCTACTATGTACCAGGCATTTTCTATCATTCTCAATCACAGGAGCTTTTTTATCATTTTATATCTGGTCACATGAGCTGGCCACGTGCTTTAAGATATTGTTGAGCTGGGATTGTGATCTAGTCCGCCCACAGCTCTGCCTGGGTCCTCTTCTCCCACCCCTCCCGGTGCCAAGCTGGCCCCACTGTGCCTTGTGAGGAGGCTTGACTTCCTGCCACCCCTCGGTGCATACTTCCGTCGCTGTTCCTCCGAGCTGTGGTAGCGCTGAATCTCCTGGTCTCCCCTCAGCCAGCCTCTCCCAGCTCTGTGCTGTGATTCACATTCTGCAAGTGTGCCCCCCCGGATCATGCCATTTCTCCACTCAAGACTCCAATGACTCCTCATTGCCTACAGAACAAAGCCCACAGTTTTGTTCTGCCATCAGGTGCAATCCATGCTTGTTCCCAGGCTATTCACCAACCTTATGACCCTCCGGTTCCCAACCTGTGCTCCAGCCTGAGTAATTTGCTGTTTCCAGACGTCTTGGCACGTTTTTGCACATGCTGTTCTCCTTGTCTAAAGCGCCTTCGCCATCATCATTCTCCTTAATCCTCCATTAAAACCCTTCCCGTGCTCGGTGGCCCGCACTAGTGTCCTAGCCCGTCTTACTCATGAGATCTGCTTTTGTCTTCTGCTGGGATGGGATGTCCCTCTGCAGAACCCTGTGTTGTCTCTTGTTCCATGTCATCACGTGTCTGGCTCTTGTTTGCAAGGCTCTTGTTTGCTAGGCTTATGCTCACAGTGGGTCGCGGGCCGTAGCAGGTCTGTGTCATCTACAGCGCAGCTGCCTACATGGAACCTGACCCACAGTAGGTGCTGCTTCAGAAGTGGGCAAATTCATCACTTAGTTACGTGTGTCTAAGATGCATGTTATGAGTGAGAGCCCTAGAAAGGGCTATTGGGGCTGACTGTGGGGTGAAAAGGCCTTAAACCTCGTTGTTTTCCCCACGGGACACACAGGACCTGGCACATAGTTGGTGCTCAATAAATATTTTTTGAATGAAAGAATGAACCAAAATGTTCATCCTCCCCTTTAATGTGGTTTGTGATTTAAAAATAAATATTGACCAGATAAAACAGGAATAATATTAAAAGTTCAAAAGCGAACTTACCCCATGAGGTGCTGTTCTCCTAGGATTGCAGCTGCCTGCTGACTTGTCTGTGTGTTTGGAGTGACTGTGGATTCTGATGGGCAGGGGCTGTGTCTTAGTCATTTATGAACCCCAGTGCCTGGCACAGAACCTGACATCCTCCCTGCTCTTCTGGGATCTATTCTGTTCCCTCCACCCCTAATCTGTTGTCTATGTTGGACTTGAAGAGGCCTTCTGAGTGTGGCTCCCCATCGCCCTTAGGTAGAGACCCTCAGTGCAGCCCCCAGGCCCTGCCAGGTCAGTGCTTCCCCCTCCCCTGTGCACACCAGCTTGTCTCCACACCTGCCCTCACTCTGTCCCCATTCCAGCCACACTGGCCTTCTCTCTCCTCTCCCAGGGGCTGGCCTTTGGGCAGGCCGTCCCTCTCCTTGCCCCTCACTGGATCTGAATGGATGTGCTTGGTGCTGTCCGAGCCGCCGCCTCTCTCTCTGCCCTCACGTGCCTCCATCCCTCAGGTTGCATGGAGGTGCTATCTCATTGCATCTGATGGTGAATATCTTCCTCCCTGCTGGACTGTGAACTCCACGTGGGCAGGTGCCACCGAGACCTGGGGCTTTGCACGCTGCAGACTTCTGATCCGTTTTTTGAATGAATGAATAAAGAAAGATATGTGGTAGGTACTTAGTAAATGTTCAATGAGTGAATACATGAACGGCACATAATAGGTAGCTGGCAAACATTTGTTGAATAAACAAACAAATGAGTGAATATGAAAGGATACTCAGTGCTTTCCTGGGAAAGCTCTGGCCAATTAGGGCCCCGCTAGATAAGAGAGACTGTGTATCTGTCCTTTCAGCCCTCCTGTGCTCACCCCATCAGCTCCAGGAGCCTTCGCCTTCTGACCTGCCTGCCTCCCTCTCGCCCAGCACTCACAACCAGGAGCTGTGCGAGGGGTAGAGACAGTGGCCCTGTCAGCTGCTGCTGACACAGTTGTGCTGGGGGTCAGGGTGGGGAATGGGCTGGGGGGTGGCCTTCTGGAGAGAAGCAGGGTGAAGCCTGCCCCGGCCTCTGGCCCCTGGGGTCACAACTGTTTTTGCACTTGTATAATCCTTTCAACTCTGCAGCCACCTGGTCCAGCCCTAATCTGGAAACATCTTCCAGAACATCTGTTTTCCTCCTCAATCAATACACTCCCCAAAGAGGGCCAACTTGCAAAATATTATATATAGCATCAAACATGCTATCTGAATTCAATTAAGTGATTTGGTTGGGGAAGAGTTTGTAGTAATTAAGCATACTGTTTTGGAGCAAATTGTAGCAAACTATTTCATTCTTCATTAACAGGCACCTCTCTTGACTCCCCAGGAGCTAAAAAACAAAAAAGAGAGAGAGAGAGAGGAGGGAAAAAAATTAAATAAATAGCCAAGTAACCCCCACTCAGATGGCATGATTTACTGTAACCAATACAGGCTTTGATTTCCAGCTCTCTTGTATTATGTGACCACAGCGAAGTCACTTAACCTCTCTGAGCCCCAGGCTTCTCATCTGTAAAGTGGGGCTAGTAATACCCACCTCACAGGGCTGCTGTGAGGATTAAATGGTATCATAAATAAAAAAGCACAGTTCCCAGCATACAGTGGCTTTCCTTTAAAGGGTCACCATGGCACGGAAGTACACTGAGGCTGGATGATTTACGTTCTATTGGTCAGGGCTTTTTTCTACCAAGGCAGGGCCTGAAACGCATTTCAGAGTGCTTTTTCCTTTTTATTCTTTTTTAATTTTTAAAAAATTTATTTATTTTATTTATTTATTTTTGGCTGTGTTGGGTCTTTGTTGCTGCACACGGGCTTTCTCTAGTCGTGGAGAGCGGGGGCTACTCTTCGTTGCGGTGTGCGGGCTTCTCACTGCAGTGGCTTCTCTTGTTGAGGAGCACGGGCTCTAAATGCACGGGCTTCAGTAGTTGTGGCGCACGGGCTTAGTTGCTCCATGGCATGTGGGATCTTCCCGGACCAGGGCTTGAACCCGTGTCCCCTGCATTGGCAGGTAGATTCTTAACCACTGCGCCACCAGGGAAGCTCCCCCATCAGAGTGCTCTTTCTTCCCAGAATATTTGTGAGGTTCTGGGAGCAGGAGTGAGGAGCCTCCTGTTTTATTTCCCTTCTTTATCACCTGCAGTCTACAGCTCAGGGCGGCTCAGTAGGAGAGGAGGGGCAGCGCACAGGCTGGCTTCCAGTCCTGGCTGGCCCTGCGGCAGCTCTTGAGTCTTTTGGGCACGTGCTTAAGCTCTTGCTGCATCCATTTCCTTCTCTGTAAAATGGGGATAAGAATTATTACTCTTCTTCTAGGATTAAATGAGTTTAATAAACGGAAAGCACTTAAACAGTGCCTGATATGTAGTTAGCACCCAGTACATGTTGGGTTTTGTTATTCATTTATTTAAGTTTTCGATTCAGAAAGGCTCATTTAAGTTGCCGGTGTTTTCTGTAGGCACTTCCCTGGTCAGGCTGGGGACATTCACAACCACGGTGACAATGATAGTAGTTGCCACTTATCAGGCGCCTACTGTGTGTCATAGAAGACCTAGAGGGGGTGCTTAGCATCCATTTTTCATGATTGTTGCAACAAGCTTGCTATTACTTTCATCTTCCCAGTGAAGAAATGGAGGCTCTTAATATCACCTAGCAGAACATTTTAGGGCTGGGTTTTGTACCCAGGCCTGTGGGACTCCAAAGCTGCCCTCTTTTTGCTTGCCACGCCACCACTCAGGAAGACATGCCTTCCCAACCTGACCCTTATTGGGCATCTGCTGTGTGCAGACCATTTTCTCATCTGCAGTCACACTGGGCTGTCCAGAAGTTTGGAACGTCTCTATTGCGCCCCCTGTGGAGCAGTCTAACCCTTAGCAGCTCCCTGCTCCAGGGAGTCCATAAGAGGCTCACTCAGGACAGGCTCACAGTCCCTGGAAGACGGGAAACCGGTGAGGAGGCTGTTGTCATGTAGACAAGAAAAGATGGTGGCCTGAAGGGGGGTTGCTGGCAGGTGGAGAGCAGTGGGTGAGTTCTGGAGAAATCATGATCACTCCCCAGTGGTGTACACAGTAGCTGCTGGGGGAGTTCCTTGGAGGGAGCGGGGTCTTTGGAGAGATAGTGTTCTGGGAAATCTTTCTAGAAGGTGCTGGTGGGGCTCGATCTGACTCCCTAAGGAGGGAAGGGGTCATTTCAGCAGGGGACATGGGGAGCAAAGGTTTGGAGGTGAGAAGCCCTGTGACCGGCTGTTGGGACTACAGGAGGAGGCTGTGATGAGGTCTCTGTCTTCAAGGACGAGCTCCCTGTGTGTTTTGGGACAAGATGCCTGTGGCCCATAGTGGCTCAAGTAGAGTGACCTCCAATACCAGCTCTTCCACAGAGTCAGGGCAGGTTGTGAATTTCAGTGCTCAGGAGAGGCCGCCAGGGACAGGCGTGGGGGTGGGAGGTGGTTGGGAACCCTTACTGCACCCAAAGGACCTGCCTGAACAGGGAACGGTGTATTCATTCATACATTAGTTAAGTCCATCGTTGTACTTGATACGGTAGGGCAGGAGGGGAGGGGGAGGGAGGGAGGGAGAAAGAGAGACAGACAGATGGACCAGTAAGGGACAAATCCCTCTCTGGGAGGCATTGAAGGTTTATGAGAAGCACACTTGTGAGGACTCTTTGAGTTGCAAGAGCCCGGACCCTGCCTTAAGCTGGCTTAAGAAGGAACCAAGGGAATGAGTTCACTGGGCCTGAAACAGGAAGTTCTCAAGGCCCGGGTGGGCCCACCATCAGGACGTGGCCTCCCCAGTTAGGAAAAAATGGCCACCAGCCCCTCCAGGCTTATATCCTATTAGCTCAACAACTTCAGGGGCTAGAGTCTTTTATCCCTAACCTGAAGATTGATTGGCCAGGTCTGGGTCACGTGTTCATTCCTGAACCAATCACTTTACCCAGAAGCATGGAATACACTGATTGGCCAGGCCTGAGTCACATGCTCACTTGGGGGGAGGTGGCCAACCTCTGGTAGAGGCTCCCTAAAGGACATCTGGGTGGTTGTTCCCAGAAGAAGGGAAAATAGATGCCAACAGGAGTAAAACCAAAGTCGCCTTCAGTGGGAGTAAGGGCCAGCTCTGCCCTGCAGGTCATGAGTAATCCGAGCTCTCAAGTGAGAGGTCAGAAGCTGGCCACCCACAGAGGGGTGGCTCCATGGGAAGAGGGGTCTTCTGGGACAGGAAATGATGAATCCGGTAGAGGCAGTGTTTCCTAACATCTCACGCACTTGGTTTTCCTGCACCCGGACTGGATGTCCACTCTTTGCGTCCTCCGCAGCTGTCCCTGGAGAGCGTTCCGGGATGAGATTGGAAGCTTTGCTGCAGGCCACCCGTGGTCTGATTCCTGTTCGGCCACCATGAACGGTGACTGAGATGGAAGATCTTGCTTTTCCTTTTGAACTCTGCGGGCGTCTGTCTAGCCTGGCTCTGTCTGGGTAGTGTGTGGTGTTTTCTGGGCAGAAACCCAAAACTTACCCCTGTTCCTGCTTTGTGGAACTGTTTGTCAGCATCATGGGGGATCGCTGTGGAAGCTTTGTACCTCCTTTTTGTCCCAAGAGGGAGACAGGTTGGTTTGGGAAATGAAAGGGTCAGCTAATGCCATCCTGGGTCACATCAAAGCCAGCCAAAGCCAGGTGAGCTAGCGCATCACAGCTTCCCAGGTGTGGAAGTTCAGGTTGTCAGAGGCCTTGGCCCAAGTCCCAGCCCGGCTTTGACTTGCTGCGTGGTCTTGGGCCAGTCTCCCTTCGTTTCCGTGCCTCAGTTTCCTCATTTGTCCACACTGGAACATGAACACTTTCCAGGGGTAAAAGTGTACACGTGAGTGATGTCATCAAGTTGGGCCCGATTTCCTTCTGTCCCTAGAGACATCGAAACACCCTGTGAGATTTGGGGCCTCACAACATGTGGCCCTCATTTTAGGACTAACACCTCTCTCTGCTGGGAGAATCAGCTGTGAGATTTATAGACTGCCTGCCCCCGCTCAAGTATGCTGCCTCTCCCTCGGTCCTCCCCTGGGTCCTCCCTCCAGTCACCCCCCATCCCTCCCCACTCAGTCCTCCCCTCCTTTCCCCCCATCAATCTCCCCTCGCCAGTCCTCCCCCCCATCCTCCCCCTACATCGTCTCCCCGCCAGCCCTCCGCCTCGCCCTCCCTGCCTTCTGAGGCGAAGCTCGGCCGCTGCCACCACCTCCCAGCGCTGGCCGCTGAGCCATTAGCCTCACTTCTCACTGGCTGCGCGTCGGCACAGTAATGATTTTCAGATTTACAAGCATTAAATATTTTAATTTAATGCCTTGGCTCTCTTGTAATTCATGCACTTAATTATATGATAATTACTCAAATGAAAGAGATACAGCTGCTGCCGTATCAATTCTAAGGGAAGACTGGGTTTTGAGTTGGACTGAGTTTGGGAGGTGGGCCCTCCCCCTCCAGCCCTTCTTTTCTCTGGGCCACATAGTCTACAACAGCCCGTCCTCCACCAGCCAGTGCTGGGGCCGGGTAATCTGCTCCCATCTGCTCCAGGCACAGGGTGTGGGGACTGCCCTGGCTGGTGACCCGCCCTCCTGTGGGTGCTGCTCTGGGAACAGAAGTCTAATGGCTGATGAGCAGAGAGGGAGGAGTCTTGGGCTGTCCTCGGGTGGTAGAGAGGAAGGTCCCTTTCTCTGCCCGCCCTGGGGAGCAGGGGCTGTGAATGCCGTCTGGGCTCCGTGCCTGGTGGAAAAGCCGGGGAGCCTTTCTCCTCCTTAGCGATGATGTCTGGGGGTGAGTGGTGGGAAGTGACTGCTCCACTGAGCATCTCCACCGCAAATGGACAGGGGCCTGGGCCTCCTCCCACTGACCACCAAGGGGTTTGCAAAGACAGAGCTGGAGATGGGTGGAAGGTGCTCTCTAGTGGGAGCACCTTCCTTGTTCTTGTCACCCTTGCTGTCCCCTGCCTCCCCTCCCCTCCTCTTTCCTTCTATCCTTCCCGTTTCCTTTTTATTTCCCTATTTTTCTCCCCCCCTTCTCTTTCCCTATTGACATCTAAAATTGTATTTAATGCCTGAAGGGTACTGGCTGGTCTGTAAGAACGGGAACTATTCATATTTGGCAAGTGTTTCAGCTCCTCCCTCCCCACCATGTTTGTGGAGCCCTGTTGGGTCTGTTGCTGCTGAGTGGATTGAGCAGAGGCCCTTTACAGTTGATGGCACCGGCAGATTGAGAATCAGGTGGCGTTGCCTTGGGCCAGGACTCTTTGGGTCTGGGGATGACGGCCCTTGGGAGGCTCTCTGCAAAACTGAACCTGCTTCCTTGGGAAGGAAAGCTCCTCCTCTCACCAAGCATCAAAGCCAAGTGCCAGGGGCTTCCCTGGTGGTGCAGTGGTTGAGAGTCCGCCTGCCGCTGCAGGGGACACGGGCTCGTGCCCCGGTCGGGGAAGATCCCACATGCCGCGGAGCGGCTGGGCCCGTGAGCCATGGCCGCTGAGCCTGCGCGTCCGGAGCCTGTGCTCCGCAAAGGGAGAGGCCACAACAGTGAGAGGCCCGTGTACTGCAAAAAAAAAAAAAAAAAAAAAAGCCAAGTGCCAGGTAGAGGAGTCCTGGGGCGAGGCCCTGGTGACAGGGGTCCGTGGTGCTCTGGCCAAAGCTTGTGAAGAAGTTGAGTCAGGAGGGTAGAATTTCCAAGCCAGTGAGTTCAAGCTTCTGAAAGTGTCCTGGTTTTTAGGGTGAGGAAGCTCCCGTGGCGGAGAAGACCTCGGCCTCTCTGGACCCGCACATTTCCTAGGCATAGGAGAGCTGGGTGGTGCATTTCTGCTGAAGTGCACGTTTGCACTGAAAAGGGTTACAAACGGTTCGCCCCGTATGCAGACAATTTTCAGCTAGCTTACAGCAGCTGTGGCGCCGTGCTGATAGATTAAAAGCAGCAACCAGCCCCAGAATGAAGTGTATTAGAACTCCTGCTGGGTCGAGCTGGGGAGAGGCCCACACAGCTGTCATCTAGGCCAAGTTTCCAACTGAAACCTCAAGAACAGGCTGGAACTCGGAGAAAAGTTAGCTTTCTAAATGAGGTGGCCGGCTGTTAATCAAGAGAACGGGGAGGGGGACCGGCGGAATGCTGGGGATTTAGAACAAAAGAGGAGGAGGTGATGACTGGGGGTGTCCTGCCCAGACCAGAAACTGTGCAGAACCGTAGCTCCTGGGGCCAGGGACAAAGAGGCTGCTGCAGCTGTGGGCCCCGGGGCAGGGCACAGCATCCCAGCCCCTCTCTGTGTTTTGCTCCAGACGGCTGGCTTGCGGAGTGGGTGAATAAGGACACTGAGGTGTTTCCACATGATGTCCAAAAGGCCCCAAGACCTTAGTGCCACTGCACCATGCCCAGGGCTCCCTGGCTAGAATGGCTAGGGTAGCTCTCAGGGTTGGGGGGCTGCCTTGGTCTGTCTTTGCCCAGGAAACATTTGCTGTCAGGGTCACCTGCGGCCAGTTTCCCCCTTGCCGTAGCACGGAGGCCTGGCTTTGGACTTCAGTTTTGAGGTCTTTAAGAGATGTCTTCTCTTGTGATGAGAAAGGCTCTTGACAGTATTAATTATTGGGGAATCGCAAACCCTGGTAAAGAGCCTGCTGGTAAATGCCGCTGTGTTACACATTCACTGGGATGGTCCTATGCTGGAAAGAGTTCTGGTTTCTAAAGCTGCCAGGCTTTCCCCCCCTCCCCGCCCATCAGATGGTGGGAAATGAGTTCGGCTTGTCGGGGGGCATGATTTGAGTCTCCCGAGCAGACGTGGAGATGGTGGCTTCTTTCCTGATGTGCAATCAGGTTTCAGGTGTTTGCTTGGATTCCCGAGCTGGCCCTGCTGCTGGGATGGGCTGGTCTAGTGGCAGGCTGAGCGAGGCGGGGGTGTGGGCAGCTGCCATTGGCTTGGTCCTCTGTGGTCCACGGGTGTGGGTGAGAGTGGTGCAGACAGGTATGTGGGCCTAGGATCCAGCTCTGGGAGGCAGACCACCACGGTTTGAGTCCCAGCTCTGCCTCTTGGTGCCTCCATGACCTTGAACAGACTACTTAACCTCCCTTGTCCCGTGTCCTTGTCTATAACATGAGGATAATGAACGTCTCTCTCATAGGGCTGTAGTGGAGATTAAATGAGAAAGCATGTAAAATGCTTACAACGACATGTGGTTGTAAGTACCCAATGAATTTTAAGTACCCAATGAATGTGAGCAATTTGGTCAAATTCCTCTTTAATCTAGAGTAATTTGACAAGAATCCTAGAACCTCAAATCATCTAATTTTATCCTAGAATCCACTCACAAGTCTCTTCCACAGGTGCTCAGCTTTCCTTGAATGCCTCCCATGGTGGGGAGCTCACCCCCGTCCGCCATGACAATCACAGCTTCTTTCCAAACTGTACATTTTGGCAGTTCTTACCCCATACAAAGACTTTCCTGACTTCCTCTTCAGTGTAGAGACCCAAGAAGGGTCAACAGCTGCCACCCATTGGGTGTTTACCGGGTGCCAAGCACTGTACATGCATTATCTCATCCATCCTCCTGAGTCCTAAGAGGAAGGTATTATTTTGCCTCTGTTTTACTGATGAGGAAACAGAGGGTCAGCGAGTTGACTTGTTTAAGGGTTACACAGATCTAGTGGGCTGACTGGGACTGAGATCAGGTCTGTCTGATGTCAAAACCCTGTTCTTAACTATCCAAGCAAGCTTAAAACCAACCAAGAATCCTTTGGTCTTTTCCCTCCTTCTTCCCTCTCCATCTCAGTCAGCCCACTTTCCCCCAACGGCTTCTTCCCATCCACGTTTTAGTTGCATGATTTGGGGAGAGTGTGTTGAGCTGTTACGTTTAGTGACGTGTCATGTATCCGGTTCCTCACGGCACCATTAAGCTGGCGGGGTAACTTCTGTCTGCAGGAGACAGAAACCATTCGCCAATGTTGTATGGTCTCTTAAATTAATAAAAGTAATAATCGGGTAAACTGGTTATTGTAATTTATCCACATAAAGCCGAGCCATGTGCCTGAATTGTCACTCGGGCCTCAAACCAGTAGAAAATAGCCAGCAATGACCAGAGGCTCAGGGAGCAGGGCAGCTGCAATCCTGTGGTCTTCAGATTAGGAGAAATGATGAATGCATCCAGAACACATCCATTTCAGCAAGTGCTGCACGGATTATAAAATTTATTACCAATAAAATTATTCATTTGTGCCCTATACCACACTTAATGCACCTGAAGTGAGAAATTAGAAGCGTGTTTAATTCTGGGGATGGAAGAAAATACAAGTGCAGCAAATTTGCAGTCACAGGAGAAAGTTAACGCCCGGCAGAAAAGGAATCAATTTAGCTCTTGCTATTATATTTGAGGAGAACAGGTTGGTTTTTCTTTTTCTTTTTTTTTTTTTATTATAAAAGCATACAGAGTCTCTTGGATCCCTGGTTCTAGTATTACATTCAAAGAATATTTAAAGAGAAGTTATGAATTAGGGGGAAGAGACAAATGTGAATAATGTGTGCATGTAACCTCTCTCCATATGTATGTATGTATATCTATCTGTAAAATCTATGTATACCTGTGTATATCTATATACATCTATATATCTATTTATCTCTCCATCCATCTATCCATCCATACACACAGTAGTGTGGTAGGCTAGTAAATATTTAACAATGAGCTGTCTGGGAGAAAAAAAAAAAAAGGAAATTCTGTTGGCCAATTTCTGTGGTGTAAATACTCCCACTACGGCTGATTTCAGACTCCCAATCTGACTTGACTGAACGTTGGGTTGGGAAGAGAAGCACACGGTCAGCTCTTGGGAGCTCGTACAAGCTGGCTCCAGCACACCAGTGGTTTATATACACACATACATATGTTTATGGTTTAAAGGGAAAAAAGAGAGGTAAATCACATGCATCAGTTTGGGCCCTGAGTATCACCTGTGTGTTTTTCCCAACCATCAGCCTCCCTGGGTGAGCTTGCAATATATTTCATGCAAGTAGAGAGCAGGTCTCCTCCCCTGGAAACATGGAGACTTTATTTTCATTAGGTTCCAAATGCAAGAGGAGAAAAGACAGAAAGAAAAGAAGAGACGGAGGGGGGCAGATTCCAGGCTCGGCCTCCCCTTGCGTCAGCACCACTGGTTGCCTTCGGTGTGCTCGGTGGACTCACCTCAGTTTTTATCCAGCCATTGTTCTTTTTTACAATGCTTTTGCACACTGTGGCGTGTCTGGGGAATTTCATTAGTTGGAATATACGTGCAAAGAGTTCTGTTCCACTTTCATAAGGTCCCTGGATGGCTTGGACGAGGCCTCCAGGCCCCATGGTAGAGCCGGTACCACATTCATATTCCTTCCCATCACCATACACACGGTAGCGCGGAGCCCAGACCAATCGAAAACTTGACAGTAAGCCTTTTGATTTTGCGGGGAAACCTTCATCACGCTGCGAGAGGGAAGGGAATATAGCCCAAACTGGACTTCATACTGTGGCAAGCTTGAAATCCCAGCCCCACTGCAGAGCCGGCTGATTGGAATAGTTGGAAACTGTATCCAGGAATTCGGCTGCAAGAACTTGGCTCACAGCAACTTCTGCCGTTTTGAAAGAAAACTTGTCAACTGGGGGAGCCACTTGGGGCCTGGGTTTAATCTGTCCAGGCAGTAAAGATTCACGGGAATGATTGGCCAAATTTCCCTCCCTGTTTAGAGCTCCTGCCTATGTGGGGACTCTGGCGGAGGGGAGAAGCAGGCTTGACGGCTCTGTGTCATCACTGTCACAGCCATGGCTGTTGTTACCGGCTTCGACGCTATTGCTATTTTGCTAATCGCCAACCTGCTACCTGTGAGATAGCAGAGCCGGAGGTTCAGACAGAGCCACCCAGAGCACATGTTCTGCTTGGTACCCCCGACCCAGGCTGCTGTGATGGGGCGGTGTTTTTTGTACGCCTTTCTCCCTGGTAGCATCACCATGACATTTAGAGGGGCTGAGGGTCAGAGAGAGACTTACATTGAAATCATGGTCGTTTACTTGGTAAATCACAATCAGTGACGCTGTCTCTACTTGGGGGGGAGGTCCATGGGTTGGCTTACCGGGGATGGTGCCTTGATTTCACTCTTCTTTGTCTGAAGATGTTAGTGAATGAGGGACCCTACTGTGAAATACCCATGAAATTCAAGGATCTTTGGTGCCATTACCCAGGAATGTCCTGCTGGTCCTGATGCAGGAGACCTTGGTTCACGTGCACAAATGCTGGGGCTTGACAAACGTCAGTGGAGCCAGGAGTCACGGTGTGCCATCTGCAGGAAAACGTATCACTGTCAACCTCTTTTTCCTCGACAAGGATGTGAAGTCCTGGTCTTTTAAGGGGGGGAAGAGGAGGCTCTTGGGGGAGAGATAAGTCGGTGATGGTGAGATGTGATTGAGTTAGAGAAATGTCTACAGACAGAACCTGATGAGTAGGTTGACTGGGACCTCCTGGGAAGATTAGAGGGAGTCTCTAGCCATCCAACCCTGGGCTGACGCCCGCGCTCCCCTTACCTCATCACCAAGGAAGTCTTTCTTTTCTTTTTTTTCTTTTTATTTCCCCTGCTGTGCTCCCATCCCCTGACCCCCCAACTCAGAGACTCCCTCTCTGTCTGGCCTAGCCTTTTCAGGTGACCTGACACCGAGTGTGGCCATGTGTGCTGAGAAGAGAAGTACAAAGTAGGAAGTGAGAGTACCCCAGGTAGAGCCCTTTTGTGTGGCAAGGCCACAGATCTGATCACAGACCTCTCTGGGCTGGGCCTCAGTTTCCTGATCTGTGAGACAGAAAGCACCCCACCCCAGACACACACCTGCCTCTCAGAGTGGCGCTGAGGGGCACAGGGGATGATGGACAGTGGAAGAGGCACTTAGACCTCCAGAGTTACCCATCCTGGGGGCAGCCTGGGCTGGGAGCGGGTTCCCGAGGAGCTCAGGACTTGGGCCCACCTTGGACAGTCCCCGAGACCCGCTTTCCAAGTGGTCACGACAGCCATGGCCAAGCCTTGCTGAGTGGGTCCCCCTTCCTCACTCCCAGGTACACCTCGGTGCTTCCCGATGCCAAGACTATTCAGGGATGTGTGGGAACCTAGTAATTTCTCAGCTGGAGAGCGTTGTAAAAATAAATGTCTTCTGGAGGTTGAAAGGTTGTCAAATACACACTGAGCCTAATTGGGTCCTCAAAATGTGCAGTTCCCGCTGATTTTCATGAAAGATGTGGATGTGGGATGGTGTGTGTGCGTGTGTGTGCGTGAATTCACAGGTAAATTTGGGCAGATGATAACTTTTGAGATGTGTAGATATGCACGTGTGCCTGAATCTGATTGGTCCACCGTTGAGCAAAGGGATGCTGTCCCCTCCACCTTGGGAAGGGTCCACTGGGCCACATCTGGGCCCACTCCTCTCATCCTGGATCAGCCAAGTTGGGAAGGGACTCAGAGCCAGACCAGCCCGGAGCCACGACCATGAACCTGTAGAGGTGCCGTGAGACTTTCTCCCCCTGCAGGGTGAACATCACAACACTTGTTAATACTTCTTGGGTGCCCAAACGCCAAGCACAGTTTAAATGCTGTACATATGTTAACTCATTTACATCGCCGCTTAGCACAGCACAGAGGCTGGGAGGATCAAATGCAGGGTAGCCGTGGGCTTTGTCCCGGTGAGGTCCATCCCTGAGCCCAAGTTCTGAGCATCTGCCCGACAGAGTTGACTTCGGGGCTTGGAAATGATTTCAAGAACAGTCCTCGCTTCCATCTTACTGCAGGCCAACTGATGTCAGAGACCGTCACACTGCAAAGTGACCCCGTGTGACTCTGGTGCCGGCTGATTCATTCCCTTTCTCTATGACCAGACACACATCCTATTCCCTCTCTGGGCTGTCTCCCCATTTGAGGATTGACCCCTCTGGAGCCATCCCTCTACTGCTTTGGGGCCCCCAGGTTCCCAGGCCCGGGGACCCTTTGCTCAAATTTAGCGTCCAGCACTTGACTTAGTTCGCTGCAGGGTAGCTGCAACCTGTCTGGGTGGAAATGAAGAGCCGATGCTGAGGGAAGCTTCAGGATGGAAGCTCTTCCCTGCTGGCCCTTCCCCGGAACCCCTGCTTGTGGCCTCCCTTCATCTGGTGGGTTAGGAGGAGCCCTCTGACACCCGAGTGCCCTTCCTGGGGCATTAGCCCCCTCCTCTTGGTGAATCCAGTGCCTTTGGAAGGACTGGGTGCCCACTTAAGCACCACATCGCCTTATAGCTCCCTGGGCCCTGTAAGAGAGGGTCCTCCCACTGCCCTTAGGTTGACGGACACCCCATTCCCTCATGTGGTCCAGCCTCTGGCCATGCCGCCCTCCGACACCCAAGCTCCTGTCTACCCACTGCCAGGCGATGGGGTCAGGGCGCTGCGTGCCCAGCCCTGGGGTTCCGCCCAGCCTGCAGCCCTCTCCACCGTCGCCCGATTGTTTGTTCAGCTAAGACAGCCGGCCCGGGGAGTAGGAGCGGGGCTGGGCTGCAGCGTCTGGCCCGGTTCCTCCTGCCAGGGGCTCATTTGTATGCAGAAGGGATTAGGCGGAATTTACCGTGGCCTCGCCCTGGGGAGCTGCTCGCGCCCTAGGAAGACTCTTGGAAGGCGGTGTGCAGTTGGTAAGATTAGAACAGGCCCTTCTGCCGCCGCACACGCCCTGGTCACTCTCCAGGCCGCCAACATCGAAATCATTTTCATTTATAACCTTTTTGATCATCCAGCCTCAAAGAGGGCCCGCCTTGTGGGACAGCGGGCACCAAAATGGCCCAATTATTTGGAAGAGGAGGGAGCTGCTGAAAACAGTCAGATGTGAGAGACAGGGCACTTGATCTGCGCTCATGGCTTTTTTTCCTGCCTTCTCCCACCTATATTTTTACAGCTGTTGACATATATTGAGTTACATGTGCCTGGCCTCGATCCCCGCGGTACTGTTTCAAAGATCTGTTCACCATGAAGTGTGTGGTTCTCAAGTAAATGACTGACTTCAAGAAAGCACAGTAGTTTAAACGTTACTATAAATACGGGAGCTAAGACATTTTAATTATAATTTTTGAGTTATACGGTGGTGAGTACACCAGGCATTTACAAAAGAATCTGTGTGGAGCTCCAAGACTGTGCTCTCTTGTGGATAAAGAAGTAACTGCAGGTGGTTAATTCTGCAGCCTGGTGGCCGGTCTCTTGTTTACTGATGGCCAGGAGGGGAGGAGGGTGGCTGGAGTCCTTGGAAGTCTCAGTTCGGGACGTTGGAGTCAACTGCACACATTTATGGCGCCCCTCTGCTTGCAGAGGGCTGAGCTGGGGCCTCCGAGTTGATGGGGCAAAGACTCCCCCCTCACGTTTATAATCCCGTGGGAGAGGACAGCTAGCACATCAACTAGCACTCTCTTGGGGAAGGGGAGGGCTTTGGAGAAGAGGTAATAACACTTCTGCTCTGTCTTGAAGGGTGAGGAGAGCCACAGGGAGTATTTGGAAATGAGCAAAAACCCAAGTCAGGCTTCGGTGTGAAAATAAATATTCTGAGCAAGGTGGACTGACCGCCCCGCCCCTGTGCATGGCTCGCCTTCTCCCTAATGTCATTTAAGTCCTCCACCCCCAACAATTGGAAAGCCCCCAGGGGCAGGGAGGTGTCAATGGCCTGGTGGGCTTGGAAGCTCAACCCTTGGGTGCATTGGGTGAAGATAATTCCTAGGTGAGATGAGAGGGAAGCCAGCCTGTGGCTCTCATGTTCTTGTAGTTTTGATGGGAACAGTCTTTTGGGTCACCTCCTTGTTTATGCTCTAGTGACAAGACATTAGATTAAATGAAGGAAGCAGACCTGGGCTGGTGCATGACTGTTGCCCATCTCATCCACCCCCATTCCATCCATCCATTCATCCATCCACCTGTTTCTCCACCATCCATCCATCTATCCGTCCATCCACCCATTGTCTATCTACCCATCTATTTACCTATACACTTAACCATCCATCTACCTACTCATTCATCCATCCATCTACCATCCACTCACGTGTCTGTCTGTCTACCATCCATGTTAACCATTCATCTGTCCATCCACCATCTATCCATCCACAGATCCATTTATAATCCCTGAGACATTATAGTGTAGGAGTTAAAAGCAGGGGTTCTCTTGAATTCAAATCCTACCTCCATCACTTATTAACGTTATGTCCTCGGGCAAGCTACTCAACCTGTGAGTTAATCCTCTTCATCTGTAAAATGGGGGAAAATAGCAAACACCAGTAAAAGCACGTTGCTAAAATTAAATGAGATAGTACATGCAAAATGCTTAGCATGGGACCTGGAAAATAGTAAGGACTCAGTGAGTGTTGGTTTTGCGTACTGCGTGACACCTGTGTGCCAGACTCTGTCCCATAGCCTGAGCTGAACTCCTTAGAGCTTCAGGCGTAGGCTGGAGAGGTTCCTCCTGGGAACAAGGGGCTTCTGCCTCATAGCAAGGTCTGGAATTCAAGCATAGGAGGAGCCTATGATGTGGGCATTAAGGACTATTACGAAATGGCCAGTGTATTTTGTTTTTAATCGCTGTTTTGAGGGGGAAGTTCCCGTCTCACGTATCTGCCCCTGCCCTGTTTTTAATGTAGGCGTGTTTGCCTCATGTCCATGAGGCCTCTTACAATTTTTTAAACAATTAATTATAAAATAAACATACAAAACACCAAAGAAAATGAAACTCCTTGTTGAAGTATCCAAGATCCCAATTATTGTCTTGCCAAAGCCCTTAACACTTGAAGACGCTGTTTGGACTGTATGGACTCATTGCTCCTTACATTCTAATCCACCTATTCTTTGACTGCTTTCTTGCATATTTCTTCAACGTACACGTGTTGAGTGCCAGCTGTATACCAGGCACCGTGCCAGGTGGTTTTGTCAAGATCACGTGTAACTTCTTGTAAGATTTATTTCTGAGGGAAGTGGATCAGAATCTTGACTATGGGTTTCTGTGAGACGTAGAGTTGAGGGTGATCTTTATCTGTTTTTGTACTTTGCAAATGTCCTATAATAACCACACAATGCTTTTGTATCATCAGAAAAGCCAACTAAAAACCATCCAGCAAAATCAGAGCCTCTGCCCTCGCATGGCCAAGGTGATGCTGCAAGATTGTACTAGCTTAACTGTAATCTCTGAAAACAAGGGGAAAATCCCAAGTCGGTATCTTTTTTTTTAATTAATTAATTAATTAATTAATGGCTGTGTTGGGTCTTGGTTGCTGCACACGGGCTTTCTCTAGTTGCGGTGAGCAGGGGCTACTCTTCGTTGCAGTGTGTGGGCTTCTCATTGCGTTAGCTTCTGTTGCTGCAGAGCACGGGCTCTAGGCGTGTGGGCTTCAGTAGTTGTGGCGCATGGGCTCAGTAGTTGTGGCTTGCGGGCTCTAGAGCGCAGGCTCAGCAGTTGTGGCGTGTGGGCATAGTTGCTCCACGGCATGTGGGATCTTCCCGGACCAGGGCTCGAACCCCTGTCCCCTGCATCGGCAGGCGGACTCTCAACCACTGCGCCACCAGGGAAGCCCGGCAGGCAGATTCTTAACCACTGCGCCACCAGGAAAGTCCCCCAAGTTGGTATCTTTTGAATGGCTGGCTCTCAGGACACCAGCAGTACCTTGTTGATTCTTGGCACTTAGAGCACCCCACTGTAATTCAGATGGTTGAGACAGGGCAAGGTAGGAGAGGGTGTTCAGCCAACTGTTCGGGAGGTAACTGGAATTTGGGGAGCTCTGTGACAGAGCTCTTAGGAGACGTTGTTCAGGCATGGCCATCAAAGGAGGCTGTGGAGGCTGGAGGTGCCTGGCTCCCACCCCCCATATATGGCAGGTGTGTAGAAGCGGGTGTTTACTTTCTGCTCACGGCACTCCCCATCCTGCTGTGCTGTGCTGTATCACCCTGGGAGTCTAGGATTGGGGGAAGAAGGAAGCACTTGGGCAGGTATTCGGACTCCTCGTTCATTTACTGAGAATGCAGAGTCAGCAGCTGTGGTGTTGCCTGCCCTCTCGCAGCCTCAGTTTTGGGGTCTGCAGAGTTGAGAGCCAGATGGGATCGCCTTCGGTGTTCTCACAGTTGCATGTGTCATATTCTAAGTCCTTACAGAGACAGTGGTAGGAGAGAGAAGAGGTCATTGTTTTGGGGGAGAACAGGAAGCCCAGAACAGGAATGGGCACTGGAGGTAGAGGTCAGTCACTGCAGAGGTTTGGGGTCCTCCTTGCCTCCAAGGCAGGACGGAGGCATCCTTCTTTCCTGTCTCTGATTTGGTTCGTGCCCTTGGCGCAGTCCCATCAATTTTGGGGGCTTCAGAGTCCTGTCAAATGGGGAATCTTTCTCTCACTTCATCTACTCAGTATCATTCAAGAAAAAAGTTACGGAAACATTTTGTAATCTGGGGAGCCCTGTACCAGTGAAAGACAGTATTGCGTGAAGTCTTAAAACTCTCAGCTAATCTACTAAGAGCGATTGTGATTAAGAAATACATCTAAGGGCTTTCCTGGTGGCGCAGTGGTTGAGAGTCCGCCTGCCGATGCAGGGGACACGGGTTCTTGCCCCGGTCTGGGAGGATCCCACATGCCGTGGAGCGGCTGGACCCGTGAGCCATGGCCGCTGAGCCTGCGCGTCCGGAGCCTGTGCTCCGCAACGGGAGAGGCCACAACAGTGAGAGACCTGTGTACCACAAAAAAAAAAAAAAAAAAAGAAAGAAATACATCTAAGATGGGAATGCTGTAATACCTGATATTTGTTTATATTTTTAATAATGATCATAATATTGAAACTGTATCAAGACTCAGTATTGTGGCAGATGCTGTGAGGTCCCACCTCCAACCCTTAAACATCCCCATGGGGCAAGGTAAGTGTTGTTACCGTCATCCTCCAGGATGCAGCCAGGATTTTAACCCAGCTTCTTCTGCCTTCCGAGCCAGTGCCCTTTCTGTTGGGTCTTAATGCTTCCTAAAGCACGTTTGATTTTTTTAAATTAATTTTTGATCTCATAGCAATACCACGAGAAAGATGGGACCGCTACTTTATGCCCATTTTACAGCTAGGAATAGACCTGGTACCCCAGGCTAGACCTCCTCTCTGTTCTTGTCCTCTCCATATACGCTGGTTTCCAGGACTGAGTGGGTCCAGGAGTGGTCGCCGAAGTGGGTTTCTCCTGCATCCCTGTCCTCTCTGGGAGGGGTCACAGAGAGCTCTTGGGGGCACCGCTGGTTTCTGTTTGCCTGGTGGCATCTTGGCCCCGCGTGAGAGCCTAGCAGGTACCTTCCACCACCTGGGACGCTGCTTGCGGCTTTTGCTTCTTGCCTTCTGCCCTTCCAGAATGACACACTTGCACTTGTCCCTTTGGTTTAGCCAGAAACCTAAAGTGTGTCTTCTCAGATGCAGACTGACGTGCTTCTTTTATAAATTCTTGGGCATTACTATTGATTTTTGGCTGAGGATTTCGAAATCCTATCTCCAGGACTCAGGAGATTTCCCTGCTGCAGTAATAATGCATTGTCATTCTTAATATCTCCTGTCTCTGACACAATATTCATATCAGGCTGCTGAGGAGTGGCGTCAGCACAGCCTCAGGGATGGCGCCGGGCTCGGTGGTGCTGACTGCGAGGGCCGCACCGGCACCTCCCCGTCCCCCAGCTTTGCTCCCCACCAGGAAACCACACCCGGCTTGCCCCGTTTGAAGGTGGTGCCTGACATGGTATCACGGGGGCACCGAGGGAACCAGTGGTTGATTTCTACCCCCTTCATTGCTCAGGTTTCTCTGAGGCCCAGAGAAGGGCAGGACCTGCCCAAGGTCACACAGTGAGTCAGTCGGGGAAGGGAGGGCTGAAACCCTGGTCCCCTTTGCTCTCCTTTCACCTGGCAGTTCAAGTGTCACCAGGCACTAACAAAAGCAAGTGACACGGCCTGTGTGTGAGACAGTGGGGGCTGCCATGTCCCAGCAGAGAACCCGGCCTCCCATTGCTGTCTGGGGGGATCGCATCGTGGGGATCCCAGATGTCCTGAGTTTTCAAGAGAGACCAAAACTCCAGACTTTAATATAAAATTTCTGGTGTGTGTGTGTTTTTTAAACGTTGGCAGCTAATTACATAATAACTCCCAGATGATGCGACCCCTGAAAGAGAACCACAGCTGTGGGCTGAGGGTGTACTGGCCACACATTGTGTCAAGTGGCCAGAGCTGGAGGCCACTTCGTCCATCCACCTGCCCCAACAACCTTCCTTCCAGGTGCCCCAGAGTTGGGGGTCCGCTCTCCTCTTCCCTCCCTGTGAGCTCACTCGAGCTCTCTGTGCTCCCGGGGGCCTCCTCGCCCTTCCAGTGGAGAAGGTGTCGGCTGTTCCTAACCAATTCCACTGTCTGGGTTCCAGCTTAGATGCACCCTGTGTGTTTTGAAGTGTGCACAGGCCTGACCCCAGCCCTCAGGCCTGGCTGTCCTTTGTCCTCGTGCTGCTAAGAATACAGAGCTACTAGCCTGGCCTCCAGGACCTTCCAGGCGAGTCACTGAATAGGTTCCCACCGAGGGACTGTTCTTCTAGTTCTTGGAATTGATGCTGCTTAGACCATAAAAATAAAAAGACCGTGTCCTCAATACTTAGAGTGTGTCTTGTGAATAAGCTGATGTGCGGGGGAACGGGTGGAGTTGTGCTCTGAGAGGCTGGCAGGACCCAATGCCCCACACCTGGCCAGAGGGACTGATGTCATGGGATTGAAGGAAGGGAGGGGCTTTGGGAACGTTCCGGTAGGAAAGCTGATGGCTAGACATTGGAACTGGGGTTGCTGAAAGTCTGTGAAAATCGGAGCAGCCAGAAGTGGTGTTTTCTTGGTTGCAGAATCATTCTGTCAAAATGATAGGGAGTTGTAAGCAGGAGGGAGGGCGGAACCGTGCCCCTGGCCTGTTGTCTCAGCCTGAGGGCCTTCCTTCGGGGACCCACCTGGAAATGGGATGTAACGACGTCCGGGGAGAGTCAGGCCTCGGACAGGTGGTGCTGCTTCTGCCTGTGGTCCTGCAAGGATCGCCTTGCTCCCTCCTTCCTCTGTGTCTGTGGCAGTACAGCCAGCTCCCCTCACCCCGCCATGGAGGCTTCCGGTAGGAGGCAGCAGAATGAGCGCTAGCCCTCGTGGAGGACACTGTGTCTCTCTGCCCTGCTGGCTGCGGGGGCAGTGGGTCGTCACCCTCAAAGGTAGACTCTTTGGGCCAGCCCCTCCCCCAAATTGTTGACTGAATGAATTGGGAGCCCCTCTTGGGGGCCCTGTCCTCTCGCTGCCTCCTTGTTTCCCCCTCTGCTTCATCTCGTGTGTACACAGCGGCCTCTCTGTCCCCAACTAAGGGCAGGGACCTGACGGGCCCGGGGCCCGCTTATCCCCGTTGTGGCCAGAAGTGGGCGCTGGGGAGCCCCGGAAGGGCTTAGGGATGACGTGGACTGGAGGGCTTGGTGGAGAGAGAGCTGGAGGAGGCCTGGGCTTCGCTTCTGGCCGGGCCACAAAGCTGTGTGGCCCCGGCAAAATGGGTTTCCCTCTCTGAGCCTCAGCTTTGCTTCAGTAAAACGAGGGAGTTGAAATAGCCAGTGCTTTTCAAGTTGTAAGCTGCAACCCGTTAGCAAATCACGGAATCAACTTGGATGGTCACAGCCAACAAAATAAAAGAGGAACTAGACAGAGCAGAGCCCAGCAGTGGAATAGAATGGAAAGGAAGGGAAGTAAACGAAAGGAAGAAGGAAAAGCAAAAGCAGAAGGAAAGAAACTGCTAGAGTACATCACACTTAGTGAGCTTAAGTGTAATTTCATTAATTTGGTGGTGGCGGCGGGGTTACGTATGTGTGTTAGTGTGTGACTAGGTCATGGTGTATATAGTTCGTGCTGAGGGTTGCAGTTTAAAAATTTGAAACACAGGTCCGATGGCCTACAAACATTCTTCTGAACCTTACGGTTTGTAAGTGTAGTTCACTAGCTGAGCTGATCTGGGGCAAGTTATAGAAAATCTCTCCATGATTCAGTGGCCTTATCTGTAAAATGGGAATAATTCAGTCCCCAGCGCAGCGGTTTTGAGGATTAGCTGAGGGGGTCATGTGAAGTGTGTAGCGCACAAACACGCAATACATGCTCCGTGACAGCCGTTGGTGCTGCAGCCACCCTTACGTTCTTAGACACAGAAGATGAGGTGCGGGACCCTCCGCCTCTGCCTGCCAGCCTCTGGAGGGGAGGAGAGCCGTCGTGATCTGCAGTGCCTCATTCTCCAGCAGGGCCCAAGGACAGTCCCGGCGAGCCGCAGCTGACGTGGGCTTGATGGGGAGTCCCCGCCCCGGGGAAGAGCCTCCAGCCTGCCCAGGGGAGCGCTCTGCCATCCGGGTGGAGGCTGGAGTGAGCCACGGGCAGGGACATCCCTGCTGCCGTGTGCCACTCCCTGGGCAGCATGGGAACCACTCGTCTGTGGCGCTCGGAAGCCTGGTGGGCGGTTTCTGCGCAGATCTGTGACCTGTGGCCGCAGCATTCCCATCTTGTCTGCTGGTTCTAGCCTTTGTGCCCGCGGCTCCATTTGGAGCCACGTGAAGTGGGCACGCCATTCTCGATGCCGATGACTGATTTTTTCAGCCACCACCTCTACCCCACCTTTTCTTAATGCAAGATGGGTCTGGGCAGAAGTGTTAAAATTCCAAAAAAAAAGGAAAAGAAAAAGAAGTGAAAAAGTTGTCAAGAAAGCTGCCTGGTGAGTCTGGTGCTGCCGTAAATAGGACTCAGAGGCGAAAGCTCAGCCTCCCGCGAGGGCAGGGAAAGGAACGATGACACCAGCGACTTTTTCTGGCCAAGGGACAGGAGCGTGGGTCTGGGTGTGGGCGCCTGAGGAGCAGAGGGAGGACCCTTCGGTCTTAGGGAACCTTGCCTGATTTGGGCCCAGTTGGTCTGCGTGTGGAGCAAGGTCATTGGTCCGACGTCAGGGGCAGGCTTTGTGCTTCTCCCTGCTCTGCCTCGCCATCTTCTCCCCTTCTCTTCCTCCCGAGGTGCAGATGGCCACATTTGCAGGTTAACTGGAACAGCTGGAGATGCATTATTAGTTTCCCGCTGCTCCTTCATATTTGCTTGGGCCTTTTTTTTTTTTTTTAACGGCAACATAATTTACAACTAGTACACTGGTGTCAGAACTGGCGTGTTCTAAACCTGCGTCAGATTTATGTAATGCCGTTGCTTATCAGTGAGTGAAGTCATAATTACTGCTTTGTACCATTAAATAGCATAAACATATAAACTGTTATACAAATTGCTGCAAAGGTTTCCCCCGGGGAGGCTCTAGACCAAATTTTAATGTCGTGCGTTTGTCTGAGATGGCGGTTTCTATGGTATATAATAATGTTGATGAATTTTACTGTAGCGAGTAACACTTTAAAGCACTAAATTTGGTGCTAAAAAAATTCCAAAGAATCCTCAGACCGAACTGGGAGGTGCTCTGAGAGCCAGCTGGTGAGGTCGGGAGAGGTGGGGTTTTTCTTTAAGAGTGCATCGAGGGACGTGTGTCACCTCCCAGGGCTCCTCTCCACACGAGGTCACCCCCCTCCTCTCTCAACTCCCGAAGGAAGGCAGCAGATACATTTTCCGTGGCAGTGATGATAATTAATTTCAAAAAATTCAAATCGATTCATTTCTCCCTTAAATTTGAAGTGTGCAAGGGAAAGTGGAAGGAGGACCTGGAAAACACACAATCGGTGGGGAGGGTCCTCGTTGTAACCTCCTTCTCAATTATGTAAATTCTGTGTGGGGTGAAAAAAAATCCCCATCCTAATTAGAGATGCAACACCTGCCTCCGACGACGTTCAGATGCCAGGCGTGCGGTCGCATCACCTCTGAAAGCCGTTATCATCAAGGGCGACTTTTGCAGAAAGCCCCAGGACGGCACCTGGCATTTACCTGGGGTGCTCTTTGGAGAGCCGGTGGCAGGGAGGAGAGCATCCCCCTCTGCCTTCAGGAGAGGGCGTGGGGACTGGAGATTCCCGATCCGGGCCCACCGGCCACTCGGGGGCTGACCCAGGGAGACAGCGAGCATGGCGCACATTTCTTGCTCCTCCAAACCCTGGGCCTGGGCAAGTTGGAATGTTGTCTGAGAGCCTTTGTCACCACTGTGACTTTCCGGGTTGCATTTTCTTTCTTCCCTTCCTGACTCCCATCTTGAGATTAGAGTTCTCTGCTGAGAATCATTGATCTGCTTGTGAACGTGGCAGTCATTAGTTGTCCTTTGGAATGCGCTAGGGTTACACAGCCTGGCCCCTTTGTCTTGGTCATTAGTTGTCCTTTGGAATGCGCTAGGGTTACACAGCCTGGCCCCTTTGTCTTGGTTGGGGGACTAGTGGCTAATTCTGGCCAGAGAGCTGTGAGTGGAGGTGGCTGGCATCACTCCCAGGCCAGAGCTTTGCCCCGCCTGGGTGAGACCCTCCAGAGTTCCCTCTTTCCCTGGGGTTCGGGGACTGTCAGTGTCAGAAGCGAAGGTGATTCCTGTCTTGCAGTGTCCGAAGGGATTTCCATGAGCAGATCCCCCTGCAGTGGACGTGAAGGGCAAACGAGGACTAAACCTTTGTTGTTTGCAGCCCCTGTGACTTGCACTGCACATTTCTTATCCTGTCCTGACTGATACAGGTCTCCATTGGGTCTCCCAAACTTTATGATTTTCTTCAGGGTGATGGGAGTGCTGGAAAGCTGGCTGATTGTTTTCCTGGAAAGAATATCAGGTAGATACAGATGTGTGCCCACTATTGGCTGTGAGGAAACTAAGGCTCAGAGAACCTAGCTGGCTTTCCTAAGGTCACACAGCTTGTAGGCATCGGACATTCGTGCCTCCCAGTTATAGATATGCTCCTTCCTCCCTCTGGCTTTGCTTTTGAAAAATGAATTCTCTTTAACAGGGGTCACACACTTGATTGCCTTTGAGGAGCAGGCTGATAAGGGTGGGGCTGTGGAGTATAAAACAATAGGGATTGGTGGGGAGTGCAGGGAATGTTCTAAAAGCATTAAAATTCAGCTTTTTGCCGTTAGCCTATCAGCTTTGACATTTAATTCTGTGCCTCTTAATGACGTCTCGAGCTTCCAAGGTCACGTGCAGGCTCAGCGGCCATGGCTCACGGGCCCAGCCGCTCCGCGGCACGTGGGATCTTCCCGGACCGGGGCACGAACCCGCGTCCCCTACATCGGCAGGCGGACTCTCAACCACTGCGCCACCAGGGAAGCCCTTGCCCTCAAGTTTGAATCTTGAACTTTTTAATGAAATTCTCACATGCTTATTCCTTTATATCCTCCAACTATCTGATAAAGTCCTCTACAATCAGGATATGGCGACTGGCCCTAGCATCCCAGTACCCTAGACCCTGAGGGACCTTGTGAGTCCTCTAATCCCAACTTCGCCTTTCACAAAGGCGGACTCTGAGCTCAGAGAGGGAAAGCGACTCATGCAAGGACACACTGCTGGTAGTTTCTTCATTGAAAAGTCACTCTTTGGAAGTAGAGGGAGTCACTGTTTGAGTGGGTGTGGGGAGTTGGTTTGAAACAATGGAGAATAACCAGTAGGGAAGCAAACGTGACCTCCTTAAAAAATGTTAACCTTTTTTTTCTTAGAAGACATTTACTGTGGACCTACTATGTGCTGAGCAGATGCTTGATCATTTAAAATCATCTTCGTGAAAAGACATGCTGCACTGGTGGGTTTAATCATGTAAAACTCCTTGCACACGGTTAGTTCTTATTCATGCTTATATTCCCAACACCCGGCCCTATGCCTTGACCATAACAGAAATTAAGTACTGAATTTAATTGGTGATCATTAATAATGGTCAGGGTGTTAGTGCAGCCCCGGGGGTTAAGAGCACCGCTCTGGGGCTGGAATGCCTGGGCACTGTCGCTTCCTGTTACCTCCTCGTAGAGGCTTTATGTGCTCCTCCCAGATGGAACGTGTTTAGCATAATGTCTGGCACATAGTCAGCGCTTAGTAAATGTTACCAATTATTAGGCCTCCTGTCCCATCTCAGAGCTGTCGTGGCTGAGGCTCGGCAGTGAGCCCAGTCACGGCCAGAGTCTGTGCAGGTTTGCTTGGCTGCGGGACTGCAACTCGGCACAAGAAAATCCATTCTGCCCACTCCCCATGTGCCGTGGAAAATAATTTTGCACTCCAAACTGCAAAATCGCCATTTAAAGCAGCCATGTCTGCTCACAGGCAGCTTTGGAGCATCGTTTCAGCCTGAGCTGCTGCTCCAGCTGTGGCTGCTCTTCTCAAGGGGCCAGAGGCAGTGAGTGGGTGGAGTTGGGGGTCCCCCTGGCCGGCGCATGGTGGGCAGAGCTGGGAACGATGCCTTCGTAGTTCATGGGCTCTCAGATGGGTCAGTGGGACCAGGTTGTTCTGTGGGGGCCAGGGCCCAGGTGTACACCGTGTGCCCCAAGGTGCTGGCCTTGCCCTTAACCAGAGGCCCCTCTTCTTCTGAATGGTCTCCACTCACCTGCCCAATGCATTGGGCAGGGGAAAGTGCATGGACACAGAGTTGAGCCTCTGGGGTCCACTTCCTTTGTCACTTATTACCTTTTGTGACCCAGTGCTCAGAAAATTAGTGTTCCCATCTGTAAAATGGAACTAAGAATGGTGCCTCTGTCCAGCTTACTCCCAGGGCTGTGAAAGAGGCCTGGGTATGCAGGTGCTCTGTAGAGGCCAAGGGGAAGGGTCATTTTTGGCTCCTTGATCAGCCACCGAGAAATAGGGCAGAGAGTGAGAGCTGTGCTCCAACTGGGTCAGCCTCTCGGTAAGCCCTGTGATCTTAGACGAGTTGCTTAACTTCATTCAGTATCAGTTTCCTCATCTTTAAAATGGGAATAAAAATAGGCCCAGCCTCATAGCATCACTGTGACGATTAGTGACTAAACTGTTTGTGAAGCTGCCTTAGTGTCAGGTTTGATACATTATTCACACCAGATTTTTTAAAAAAACGGCTTACTTGCAGGAGGCAGTGAGCCGGGGAGGTCAGGGCCCCTGTCGTCCTGTTCACCTGTGTGTCCCCAGCGTCTAGCACTGTGCTCGCACTGGGGTGCTCAGTCAGTTTCTGCAGACTGAAAAGGGATCTGATAACCTGGGAATTGCTTCTTGGATGCCTGGTTTCCCTCAGACTGTGAGCCCAGCAGAGGCAGAGGCCCCGCTCCCAGGATCACGGCTGCCAGCGGCACCTGGCCTGGTGAGCATTTGTCCGCTGGAGCAAGCCCGCTGCAGAGCCTCTCCCCCTCCCCCGGAACGCCCTCCCTGCTTTTGTATCTCAGAACGTGTTCCTCCAAGGCCCCCTCTTCCAGGAAGTCATTCATTCATTCATTCACTCACCCACTCATTCAGCAGGAATCTCTTGAGTACCCACTATACCAGGCACCTGCTAAAGTGACCTCACTTCTCAGAGAAGGAATTTCTTCCCTCTTGGTGTTGCCCCAGCTCGCATCCCAAATATTTTATCCGTCCCTCTTAAGAGGCTGACCTTTCCTGCCTGGTGTTATGCACACACCTGGCTGATCTCCCTTCCTAACTAGACAAGACGTTAAAAAAACACTTTACTGAAATAGAATGTCCATCCAGGAAAATGCACAAATTGCAAATGTACAGCCTGAGGACTTTCCAGAAACGGAACACAACCAGACCAAGGAGGAGAACCTGAACGGCCCTCCAGTAGCTCCCGTGTGCCCCCTTAGCAAGCACTGCCCTCACCTCCGGACCCTTAGATGGTTTTGTCACTGGAGGCAATTCAAAGGCGGGATGTGTGTCCCTGTGTCTCCTGGCCTGCCCAGCACAATACCTGGCATTGCTGAATAAACAAATGGACGGACAGACCCAATAATGCAGGGATGAGAATAATGGTGCTGTGAATATAATAATGGCTGACTGTTGTTGCATTCTACCAGCCTGTTCTAATCAGTGTTTTACGGGCTGCCTCGTCTGGTCCTACTGAGATTCCCAGAGGTCAGTGACTTGCCCAAGGTCAGCCAGCCGGTGAGTGGCAGTCACTCTGACCTGGGTCTGTTCGGCCTGAATCTGGAGCTGGCACTCTGAACCTCACTTCCTGCTGGCTTACAGCCCTGGGCAGTCCTTTCTCTGCTGGGCCAGCTGGACACAGGCTCAGCGGGCGACAGAGCTGAGCTGTCCTTGGCGAGCGAGATGCCGGTTCCTCGCCACCCCTGTCCACCCACCGGGCGCCCCATTCTTCCCGAGCTGCACCGAGCCTTCCGTGTGCCTCTCCAAAGGACAGGGCATATTTCTTCCCAACCCTCTTAAGATCCAGCCCACACTGGAGGGCTTCATCATTATGCAAATTAGCTGGATTGGATCTGCTCCCGCAGAGGACTCCGGGGGTGGCAGAAGGACGGAGCTGCCTCCAGAGCGTTGGATTGAACCCTGATTTGCCACCCTGGGGAGGCTGGCGGGAGTGGGGGGCTGGGCACACGCCGTGGGGAGCGGGGTGTAGGCTGGGCGAGGCCTACCTTCCAGCATTGTTGCCAAAGATGGGACTGAAGAAAGACATTCTTTTCGGATTGACTCTTTGTGTATTGAGCCCTTTTATGATTCACCAGTAAGTAAATATCAGCTGAGGGGTGATTTGTTTCTAACAAGCTTATAAAATACGGGCGTCATTTGTGGGCTTATTGGAGTGCTGATTATAAACGCTCCCCCATGCCCACTCCTCTATGTCAAATTAGCATTCAAAATACAAATATTGGATCTTTGGATCACTTTCTACTGTCTCTTTGGAAGCTGGCGCCATGGGAAGGGGCAGCGATAGGACCGTAGCCTCAGACGAGGAGCATTTAGAACTCACTTAAAGGCTTGAGGGTTGAGGGGGGGCCCCTGCTGGGCCCTCCAGAGGCTGGGGGCCACGAGGCCCTGTAAGCCCAGCTGCCCCTCTCGCCCTTCTCCTTGCCAAGTTTCCTCTGACCCAGCTCCTCCCGGCCCCCAGAGCCTGTCATCTTCAATCTCACGGAGGGTGCAGATCTGGGCAGGCTGCCTCTGGCCTGACGAGCCTTTGGAGCTGCCGCCTCTCCCCGTGGGCCAGGGCCAGGCCCAGGCTAGACCCAGGCCGAGGCAGCCACAGCCAAGCATTTCTGAGCATCTGCGGGGGCCTCCTCACGAAGGGTCATAAGGCCCCCTGGCATCTCTGTCCCACTTGGAGCCTCACTTCCCATCTCCCCACACCTCCCGGCCTCTGGTTTTGTGGTCACGAATTGTATCAGACAAATCGCCCTTGCCTCTGAGACATGAGCCTGCGACAGATCCCACCAGCTCACATGCGGGTGGTCACTCACACCTTTCAAAGCACCTTCACAGCCACGTGAAGGAGCTGGTGCTTGTGAGAGCCTGGAGGTGCCCTCCAAGCTCTACCAATGCCTCTGTAACTTCATTCCCATTTTACAGATGGGGAGACTGGGGCACAGATAGTTGACTTGCCAGGACACAGTGGCAGAACCCAGACTTGGAAAATGGCCTGCCCATCCCACTTGATAGATGATGGAACCAAACCTAGGTGAGAGGACTGATTTGCCCCCATGAAGGCGGGAACCGGATGGGGGTCAGCAGGCAGTGAGAAGCTGCCTGAGTGAGGCGTGGGGCCGCCGCCCAGAGTCTCTGATGGAAAAAAACACAGAGCAAGGGCCTGAGTGGGGCCATGGAAATCTCTGGTTCCAGCCCCCTCTGCTCATAAATGGGGACACTGGGGCCAGAGAGGGGACACTGCCTTGCTGTCATTGTCTTAATCGTTAATCAGCGGATTAAATTTTTTTTTAATTAAAAAAGCTTTTATTCTACTTATTACAAGAGCTGTCCGTGCTCTTTGCAGGAAAACTAGAAAATACAGTTGGCCCTCTCTATCCGTGGGTTCCATGAAATCAATCAACTGGAGATGGGAGATAACTCAGGAAAAAAAATCCGGAAGGCTCCAAAAAGCAAAACTTCGAATGTGTCAGGCACCAGCAACTATTCAGTAGCGTTTACATTGTATTTACAACTACTGACAAAGCATTTACATTGTACTAGGTATTATACATAACCTAGAGATGACTTACAGTTTATGGGAGGATGTACACTGGGTATATGCAAACATCAGATCATTTTAGGTAAGGGACTTGGGCATCCGAGGAGCACCTGCGGGGTTCCTGGAAACAATCCCCTATGGATTCCGAGGGATGCCTGTACAGCCAAGCGAGAATAAGGAAAATGTATCCTGCCATCCAGAGGTGACCCTCTGTCGCCTTTGCCTGTGCCCTTTCAGCAATTTTTTCAATAAGCACACACTAATATAGTTATACCCCCCCTCTCTTTTATTTCCAAAATAAGATTGTGTTGACTACCTGGTTTTCCTTATTTCCACTTAATTGGGTGTGAGGCGGGAGGCCGTGAGGACACACTGTCCCCTTAGAGAAGGTGTCTCTCTCTGATACACGGGGACTAACTTTGGTTTGTCTCTCGAGAACCGCCTTCCGCTGAGTGAGCACTGATTGATTGCCCACTGTGTGCGGGCTCTTACCAGGCACTGGGTACCTGGAGAGAGGCGGGAACTGGTGTGAGTGCACCGAGGAGGTGGGGACAGGTCTCGGGTGCAAAGAGCAGGGGTCCCGTATGAGTCTGGAGGTAGGGGGGCAGGTGGCAGGACTCGCTCCTGTCGAGGTGGGAACCTGAGCTGTGCTCTGAAGACATCTTGTTGTTGGCAGGGAGGGGCGGAGGGCATTCAGGGGAGGGCCTTGCCCGCGGGGAGGCAGGGGAGGTGAGCTCTGTGGTGACCTGAGCAGAAGGCCACCTGGGCCCCGTTTGCATGCTGGATCCCAGTCCCGCTGACACGTATGCAGCCCTCGGAAGGCCTATGGGATTCCTGCTTTTCTCAGCTCTGCCATCCAGACGGAAGCAAGGATAGGGCCAGGCACTGTGCTGTCTGGAGGAGTCTTGTTGGAGACACGCTCTTGAATTTGGAACCAGAATTCAAGGTACTTTGCTAGAATCTGGCCTGCGGTTTCTGGATTGTCGTTAAGGTTGGGCCTCTGTACATTCAGGGTGTGATTAAAGCATGAAGTGAAGGCTTTGGATTTCTTCCCCTCCCCCCGCCCCCAGATTCTGAGGTTAGCATTGTGGGTGAAATTGGGGCTACGGCCTTTGCTGTAGTGGGAAGTACTGTTCTGAGAACTGCTTTAATTTGTGGGAACTGGAAATGGGTTCTGGAGGGGTGTGTGTGTGTGTCCATCTCCCGGTCATGTCCAGTGGGAATGGAGGCGTCATCTTACCAGAACAAGCCTTTCAATGACAGGGGGACCCTGTGTCCTCGCACCGAGCCTCTGCCCTCCAGTGGAAATGCACTTGCATCCTGGGTGCTGGGTCAGCAAGGCTGTGATGTGGCCAGTGAGGAAGGTCCAGGGCCCTGGTATGGGCCGGGCTGGGCTGCTGGGCACCCGACTCCTCTCAGCTGCTCCCCCTACAGAGGCTGCCAACCATCCGTCTCCCCTAGAGCTCCACCCTCCACCCCAGGGGTCCCTAAGGGCCCAATTTGGGGTATTTTCAGGGTTTCTGGGTGACTGCATTGTCACACACGCCAGGTCCCTTCATCTGGCCTCCCAAGCTCCTCACCCCCGAGCAGCTTGGGGGTCACGGATAGTGTCTCACTGACCTGTTACCCCAGGGCCTCACCCAGCACCTGACACAGTCAACAACAGTGATGGTGGTGATAATAATAACAGCACTGGTGCTTTGAGGCCCATTTACCCTGACAGCAGCCCGATGAGGTTGGTACTGTGCCGGCTCTCATTTCCCATTTGGGGCGACTGTGGCTCAGGGAGATTTGATCACTCATCCAACACCCAACAGCTAGTAGGAGGCAGCAGGGGCGTTTGAACCCTGGCTCTGAACCTACACTTCTCTCCACGTGCTGTGCTGGCTGAGTGCACCAAGTGAGCAAGTGAGGGGCTGTGTCCAGCCCCAAGAACAGCACGTTTCTTGGGGTGAGGGTAGGGTCGTAGGGCAGACTGGGTCCTGCGCTGTCACCATCCGGATGCTATCGGGACTCGATCCTAGGCACGTAGAGGGTGTCTGTGGACACAGAGCCGTGTGTCTGAGCTCCTACGTCTGGGACAGCATTGAGTACGGGAACCCCCAGGCTGCATGCTCCAGGGAAGAGTCCAGAGCCATGAGGGTGGGGGTACGAATCTACTGACCAACCAAAGTATTAGCATTAATTGAGCACCTCGTGTTTGTCTGGCCCGATTAGAAACACCAGACAAGTTAAAAAAAAAAAATGCTGTTTTTGTCTTCAGAGAATTTATTAGCCAGGACTGTTTGGGTAGTGCACGGGCTCTAGGCACGCGGGCTTCAGTAGCTGTGGCTCGAAGGCTCTAGGGCACAGGCTCAGTAGTTGTGGCGCACGGGCTTAGTTGCTCCACGGCATGTGGGATCTTCCCGGCCCAGGGCTTGAACCCGTGTCCCCTGCATTGGCAGGCGGGTTCCTAACCCCTGCGCCAGCGGGGAAGCCCGAAAGACCGCTTTTTATTTCACAAAACTATGAATAGCTTTTGGTGCAAGTGGAACCGGAGACTCGAATGCCCGTGTAGGACTTTCTCTTGGAACATCGTGGTTGGAAGGACCGAGGCAAAGCACGGAGAACTGTTTGTATCGAGGTGCGGAGTCAGGAATGAGCAAGGTCCTGAGAGCGAGGAGACCAGTGTGGCACGGGGTGTGGGTGTGGCTGGAAATAGGGTGCTGGTTAGTGGGGCCTGGGCTGTTGAGATTTCACTAGGAGAAAGGGAGCCACTGAAGGTTCTTGAGGAGGAGAGTGAAATGACGGCCGTCGAGCCTGGGGAGGATTATCCAGTCATTGTGCTTGGGATGGACTGAGCGGGGAGAGACTGGGGCAGACATGGTGTGCCGGGCCAGGAGGGCGGAGAGCAAAGGGTGAATGGCCAGGCGTTGATGTGCTTTTTTCCCCGAGAGCGTCTATGAAGCTGTCTTTTCCAAGAAGCAAAAAGGCGAGATGCCAGCCAGAGCTATACAGAGGGACATTTTCCTGCCGCGGCGCGTGGGCCTCGAGCTGCCTGCCTCTCATCACAGCTAATGGCAGCTGTTCCGCTTGCTGGGCCAGCATGGGGGGTGGAGGGCTGCATGGGGGTGGCCTCCACCCCCGCCCCCCAACCTCTCAGCAGTTCCCCTGCTTCCTCCTCCTGCACAGGCTGCCCGTGTCCCCTGTTCTTCCGGGGGTAGGGGCTGTCAGGTGCTGTCAGTTCACTGCCCCCGTGGGCTAGGGGTGGTGGGTGGGATGGGAGCAGACCTCAGGCTTGGGTGAAGGCGCGACCAGGTGTGGACAGAGCTGGCTGTGGGCAGAGGCAGACTGGCTGGCCTCTGGGAGCTGGGCTATGGCACCTAAGCTGCCTAGAGATGGCAGAGCCCCACCTGGTGTCTGGGTGCTGGCCCCAAAGCATCCCAGATAACTGTGTGGGAGAGCTTGGCTCTGGGAGGTGAAGAAACCCACGTTAATGTCAGAAGTGAGCCTGGGGGATCCGGCAGGCCTCCGTCTGGGTCTGTTGGAGAAAGAAAGAAAGGCGGGAGCGCTGTGCTTGCCGTCAGCAAGGTGTTAGTTTGGTGCTGATGGTCGAGGAGGGGGCGCGGGGAGGGTGGACCAGAGGAAAATTCCGTCTAAGGAAACGCCTTAGAGGGCCGGGCCGCAACGCCGAGCTTTGCCAGCTCCTGGGGCCCCTCAGCTGAACTGAAGACAGGACTGCTCCCCCGGGACAGCTCAGTGTGGGTATTATGATGGGGATCATGTGACGATGTGAAGGATGTATTGTTGATTTGAATGTATTCATTTATTCCATGTGGCCTTTGAATGCCCAGTTTTCATTTTACTCGGGTCACAGAAAAAACCTGGTGCTTTGAGATGTAACGTGCGAAGCAGAACCGGGGAACCACACACCACTCAGTTAAGCCTTACAATTTCGAGCAGACACTTCCTCCACGAGCAGTGGGGCTGAGCCAGTGTACGGGTGGGGCTTCCCTGCATCGGTCATTCTCTCTCTTGGCCTTGACCGCCCATAGGTGTCCTCTGTCTGCTGACATTCTGCTGTTTCTCGGGGTGATGCAGGGAGCGGAAGACTCGGGTTGCTCAGTGGTGGGGTGCCAGGTGGGCCCCTGGCGAGCTAGTGACCCACCTCACAACCTATGGGTCAGAGTTACCCATTTATCCGGGTTGTGCCCTTCAGAGAAACCTCGTGTCTCTCGAAGTTTCCTGCATCCACTGTGCTCTTATCTGCCCCGGGGAAAGCAACCATATAATTATCAGGGTAGAGGTTTAAGTTGAAGGTCAGAGAAGTTCACATCTGAGCATTTCCCACGCAGAGCAGTTGTAGTAAACACTAACAGGCAAAAGGGACGAGGCGTTCTTTACAACATTTGGGAAACGCACATACCACAACTCAGTAAGTGTCCAGCGCCGGCTGTGTGCCACACACTGTTGTCGGTTCTGGGATTATGGTGTCGAACAAGACGGGGGAGAGCCCCTGCCCTTGCCTCGCTTGCAATGTGCACAGCGTTGGCCAATAGAACTTTCTGCCAGGATGAAAACCTTCTACGGCATCCCACTCGGTAGCCGCTAACTGCATTGCTGTTACACACTTGAAGTGCAGAACTGAAGTTTTAATTTTATTTAATTAATTTAGATTTAAATAGCCCCTTGAGTAATGACCATATGGGACAGTTCACACCCAGCAGATGCATACTTTTGAAAACTTTGCAGTAGCAATCAGTTTTTATTTTCTAGTCTTGTCACTTTTTTCACGGTGAATTGCAGTCTCCAGGCTGAGCACTAGGTCTTCTTGCTTTAAGTATTAGGAGCTGCAGGGACAATTCTGTGTCCACCTGGACGGAAAACTTAAAAAAAAAAAGTGGTGCTACCAGCCTCCTGCATGGGTGCCCTGTGTTTGTGTGCATGTGGGTAGCTGTCTGGTTTTTTGATGCATTGCTGTGCTCATTTAAAAAAATGATCTTGGTAGGGGAAAAAACGATGTCAGCCGCAGAGACAACCCTTGTAGTTGAAGCAGGGGTAATTCATGTGTCCCTGGCAGGGTCGGTGACCATAAGAGTTTTGCAGCCTGCCTGTCCCGTTAATTGTATGTTATTAGAGGCCATTAATCTGAGGATTATTAGCCTGATGGATTTTTAAGCAGTTGCCTTGTTGTGGAAAACTTGAATCTGATGATGAGGGATATACGTCAGTAGGTGTTTGGCGTGTTCAGAAGTGGGTCCCCAGGGGATGTAGCAGAATCTTTATTTTCTGAGCATCTTTGTCTTTTGCAGTTGGGGGGGCCGGCGTGTGAGGAGGGCCATGGAATGTCTTCATCAGTAGGGTGTTTCAAGCCCCCAGAGTGTCAAGTTCTAGAAGTTTGGATTCTTTAGCACTCCAAGAGTTCTCTCTCCCTCGAGTTCTCATTGAAGGCCCACCGATCTGTCTGTAGTTGATTTGATCATTCACTCATTTATTTCGCTCTCTTTCCTTAAAGTAGGTGAGATCGGCACCCCCCATCTCTTGGAGGACCTGTCCAGGGCCTGGTTGGTGACTTTTCTTTTGCCAAAGAAGTCTGTAAGCAGAGCTGTCTGCAAAGATCGTGTGTTTTCTCATTAACCTTCCAGGGCTGGGTTCCCTGGCAGCACGGAAGCAGATCCTAGCGCCAGAAGAAGCCTCCCTCCGTCGAGGACCCGGTCCAGCGGGGCCAGCCTCTGTTTGAGATTCTTAGAGCACTGGGGCCCTTAGGGAGCTCTGTGCATGGGCCCAGCTATGAAGAAGGGCTGACCATTCCCAGGGGGTGGGGGAACACATGAACCTGAGTCATGTCCTCGTCTCAGGCTCTGCTTTGACCTCCATAGAAATCCCAGTGAGTTTTAAGAGAAAGGAACTCGGAGAAGAACTGGGAAGAAATATGAAACTCTGGCCGCAGGAGCATCTGAGGGGAGATGGAATAAACTCCTGTGGTCAGAAGCAGGGAGCTGTAGCGAGGCACAGCTGAGCAAAAGGGTTTGAAATCTGGACACAGCTTTTGCCCTCGCAAATATGAGGAGGGGTGTGGAGGCGGAAGAGGATAGAGACAAGGAAAATTGACCCAGAGGCATTTTGTGGGTGGATGTAACATAGATTGCATACCCGCAATGTGCCGGGTGCTAAGGGCTCTTGAAATGTTTACTGAAGGTGGATTCAACTGCCCTGGTGACTCCCGCCGAGGGCTTGTGTTACAAGACCCTGGGTGTGGAGTTTCAGGGTCGAATCATGTGGGAAAGAACCAAAGCGGCGATAGTAGCACTGGCGGTGGTGCTGTAATCCTCCTTTTCACTCACGCTTCATAGCAGCCCTGTGAGGGAGGCGACTTTCTCCCCATTTCACAGATGAGGGGACTGAGGCCTGGAAGGAAAGTACTCAGCCCAGTCACCCTGCAGGTCTGAGGGGAGCCAGGAATATCTTCCGAGCTGCCTAGTTCACGGACGTGTTTTCCCCCCACTCCCAAAAGAAGATATCTTGATGAAACAAGGGTGGGAGAGAGGCAGGCAGTTGAACTGTCCTGTTTGCTGTGATGGGAAATCTCAAGGGAAATTTACCCGGAATCACGCTCAGGCTTAACTGACCCCTAGCTAAGATCCATCTGACATGGCTCTTGGGAGCAGTCGGTCAATGGAACCATCTGGAGTCTTCTGATTTGAGTTTCGGAGGAGAGAGTGAGCGAGCACTTGTAACTTAGGATAGCAGCGTGCTGGAGACGGGCCCTGGCCAGATGGCCGTCTTGCCACGGGAACCCTGGAGTGGGTGCACGGACGGCTGATCCGGCCAGGCCCTCGGGGGTGTGTGTGCAGGAAGAAGGGCCTGTAGTTGTCCCCTCAGCCTGTTTCCCCAAACCCCACGTCAACAATTCCCCCAGGTGCAGAGAGCGATGCACATCTACTCGACATCCCTGTCCCGCCTCAAGGCTGGGAACACGCCTCTTCCGACCCTGGAATAAAGCCAGGCAGCCTAGTGATCTAGCCAGGCTGAAACAACGCCTGAGTATCAGATGAGAGTAGAAATCTCAGAGTCCCACTCCTTTGGTGGACTTTTACCGGATGGCAAGAGGGCCCAGTGCTTCCGGCTAGAATGACGTGAGACGTTGGGGAGGGTAACCCTTTCCACCTGCCTATGCCCGCCAGCATGGGGTTAGAGCTACATTCTGCCGAGATGGGGAATTCAGCCTCCCCTTTTCCTGCCAACTGGTAGCCTCCGCGTGGACATGCCGTGTCAGTTTATTGGGGCGTTGGCATCCTTGTCCAAGGCGGATGTTGGTGGGTACCTGGATAAATAGGTATAAATAGTTTTCTTTCTGATATGTGACCGGATTATTTTCCAGTTGATTTCAAGCCTTGGCCCCAAGTGGCCCACAGATCAAAAAAAGATAAGGGTCAGTTACAAGGTTGAGCTCATTCTCCGTCGCCATGGCAACTGACCTCAGGCAACCCTCAGAGGACTACACCCAGCTCCCCAGGTGATATTTCTACTGTCCACGCCATCAATCCCAAGCCTTTCAAAACTCAGGCTGCCTAATTGTCAGGGCTCTGTTTTGAAGAGGCCCCAGGTCCCCTGTGGGGCCCCAGTTCAGGCTGCCAGAGCTCATTTATAAGCCTTTCTGAAGCATGGGGGACCATGAGATGGGTCCCTCCTGGCCAGAGAGGTCTGGGAAGGTGCCTCTGAGGGGAGGAGGGAGGGCACAGCCCATCCTCCAGGATCAATTAAGAAAATGGGGGCAGCGGTGATGGGGCGTGCCTTCAAGCAATGGTTGGGTATTCTTGAGTGATGGGAGGCCCTGGGCAGCCCCGAGCACCCTGGCACTGGGGGTCTGGGGCCGTGGGGATGCTGAGGTGGCCTGGGGGAGTGTTAGCTGCCCACTGCAGAGTCTGCCCTCCAAAGACACCCTCACCATTTTCATCCCGGTCATGGTAACAGGAAAGTGTTTCCCGTTGTCGAGGATTTCTCAGCCTTCTGTAAAGTGTGGACCAAAAGCAGCTGTGGAAGGGTGTACTCCTTTTTAGACATCCGAGACATACAGTCCTGGTGAAGGTACGGCTTCCTCACAACAGGGTTCTAGTGAGATCAGCGTCCCCAGCAGCCCTTTTATAGGGCTCAGTGCTCCTTGAACTTGAACGCACACCCAGGTCATTGGGGCACTTTTAAAATGCAGATCCTCATTCTGTGGGTCTGGGTGGGGCCTGAGGTGCTGCATTTCTGACCAGCTCCCAGGTGATGCCAGAGACCACACCTTGCCCAGCAGGATCCTGGAGGGCAGCTGGGGCCTACCGGGTTGGGGATCCCAAGATCAGCCCTTGCCCCCGCTTCCAGGCTCCCTGATTTCCGCCTGGCCTCTGGTGAAGGAGCCCGCCTCAGACCCTGTTTCCTCCTTTGCCCCTCGTCAACCCCAGCCCAAATGTCATCCCTCACCTTTCCTCTTGGCTTGCCTGGGTTCGTTTCCTGTGGTATTTAATGACAGATCAATAGATAAACAACCTGATCTGGCTGCCCAGATATTATTATCTGCCTGCCCTCTTCTCTTCTGCCCAGAGGTCTTTGTTCTTCATAGAGAACAAAGGACGGAGGTCCCCATCGGCCCTTGTCTCTATTACCTGTCTGTTTGCGGTTGGTTATTTACTGGCGTGGCGTCAGAGAGGTCCTCTCCCAGGGTCCTCCTCTTGCCTTCTCATTTGCCTCTTCTTCCTTATCGCCATGTGCCCTGCGTGTGACCGAGCCTGTGCCCCTGGACCTCAGGGGCCTTTACTTGACCTGACCCTTGGGGTGGGCCGTGGGCTCAGCCCCTGGTACTGTGGAATTGAAGTCTGGTGAAGTTCGTTACCCGAGCTGGTGACGGAGGATTTCAGCTCGGCCAGGCAGCCTGTGCACCCCTCTTCAGCTCCCTCCGTTTGCAGAGATGCTGTTGCAGGGACAGCGCTGCAGCCTGGGGCTGGCCCAGGCTGTGTCACTGTGGGCAGTGCCACCTCCCGTCACCTGGGAAAAGTCCCCAGCACTCCTGCCACCTGTAGTTGGCGCTGGTGCTGGTGCTGGCAGGGGGGCCCACCTGGCTCAGACATGGAAACGTGGAGGGTGGGTCTGACTGTCCTCCTTCTTGCCAGAGGTTTTTGGGTGATTGAGGAGCAGAGGGTGGCTTGCTAGGTCCCAGGTCTCAAGTCCTGTGGCCTTTTTGGTATTTTCTAAAGCCAGAGAGGGCTGCTTGTGGTGGCCAGCATGCACCCCACCCCTGCCTCACTCTGCCCGCTCCCTGGTAGGGGCTCTGCCCTCTAAGCTTCTTTTCCTCTTCTGTCAGTTGAGGGAGCCCCTTGGTGCCTGCACTCCTGGACCAGGCCATCTTGTGAGGATCCTAACAGCAAGTTCCTGTAGGCAAGAACAGCTTTTATAAGCCCTAGTCCTAAAAGTTTCGGGGGGACCACTGGTGTCTGGTAACTGGCATTTACCAGTATCTCCTCCCCATGTTCCAAGCATTGTATTAAGTGCTTTACACAAATCGTTCATTCCCTATTTACTGTGCACCTACTTTGTGCCAGGCCCTGTTCCAGGCACTGGTGACATAGTAATGAGCAAAATAGCCCTCGTGGAGCTTATATTATTCTTTCTGTGTGTGTGTGTTCTGTGTGTACGTGTGAAAAAGAGAGTCAGTGAGTTAAAATAAACAATCATCTCTGTACTATGCCAGATGGCAGTGAGCGTTCTCAAGGAAATTCAAGGTGGGTAAGGCTCTAGAAAGGATGGGGTGTGTGTGCTGTCTTTGCCGGGGGGTGTCTGGGTAGGCCTCGGTGGTGGCATCATCTGAGCAGACACCTGGATGAAGTGAGGGGAGGGGGATGAAGAGTTGATCTGGAGGAAGGGTGTCTCAGTGAGGGCAGTCGTCCTGTGGCAGAAGAAGCCTGCTTGGCCACCTTACAAACTCCTGTGATGATGCTTCCCATTTTCTAGCAGAAGCAGCTAAAGCTCAGAGAGGTTAATGAACTTATCCAAGTACACACAGCGAGTGGGTGAGGGAATGGGATTCAAACCCAGGTGTTTCTGGTTCTAACTTTTGTGTCCTTAATTGCTGCTTCCTGAGTGGAGGTAGCTAATCATGTCCCCTGTCTCCACAGGTGGCCGTCACTGGTTCTCTCCTAGAGGGGTATACGCATGAACGATACCGCTCTCAGGGGCAGCTTTTCCCAGTGGGGTCCCTGCTTAGAGAAGGGCCAGGCAGGGCCCACGGCTGTGGTGGGAGCGGGTCATGCTCAGTGCATTAGAGTCCAAGAACAATGCCCTGTCCCCTCCCCACTGCAGCCTGCTGCCCCTCCCTCCCAGGCAGCAAATTACGGCCTCGGAGTGTGTGCCCAGGCCTGCCTTTGACATCAGTGGGGCCCACCTGAGCTTCACCTTCAGGATTCTGATAATCAGCTTTCTCTCCTCCTGGCTTCCCCCAAGACCTGTATGGAAATAAGTATGTGTCTGCCAGGGATCAAATGCTTTTGGAGACAAAAGTCGGTACCGGGGACATTACAGGGAGCTATCATCTCGGCACGATGCTCTTCCACAAAGCCCTCTGCTCCCCTTTTGGGCTGACACAGTTTCAGCCTGAAAGGTTCCAGCAGGCTGACTTGGTTTTAAGCAAAAGCACATCCTATTATTTTTTTGAGAAATGAAGTGTAAAATTAACACTTATTATTCCTGAGCAGAGGAAAAAAAGAAAAGAGAGAGAGGGACTCTGGGATTTTCATGCTTGTCGGGTTGTTTGTTTGGCAGTTTGGGTTTTTATTTATTTTTATTTTTAAAACATCATAATAAATCAATAGATTCTCCGTGCCAGCCCTGACTTATGGGGACTGGGAGGCACAGCAAGCAGGTGAAATCTGCATTTCACTTTACAGATGAGCGGGGCTGTATAATTCACTTGAGTTGCGTGGGTCTCTCTTATGGATGCCTGTCATGTGCTATAAAGAAAAAAAAAAAAAAAAAAAAAAAAAAAAAAAAAAAAAAAAAAAAAAAAAAAAAAAAAAAAAAAAAAAAAAAAAAAAAAAAAGAGCAGAAAGAAGAGGAGGCGGCTGGGCATCTTCCTCACCAAATCCTCCAGCCCCACGCCGGGCGAAGGGGCCTGTGGACTCCCAGACAGCTTTGTCACTCTGCTCCAAGGTGTCGCCGAGCCTGTGTGATCTCATGTAACTCAGGAGAGTTACTCTCCGAGGGTGCTGCTGTCTTCAGACCCTGCAACTTGGGATGGAATGAAAGGTTGTCAGCGCCGGTGGGGTGAGAGTGATGGTGACAGTGAGTTTTCTCTATAGCCACGGGCTGGCTGGTACTGGGTCACGGGCACGCAAAGGAGTGTTTGCACACTAACTAGGGCAGCCCCTGCCACCCCTCCCCACTGTTTTTTTGGACGGTTTTGTAGGCAGAGGTGCACATAATGGGCCCCCCAGGGAGCCCCTCTAGCCCCCACCGGTGGGGAGAGGGCCTCGTCCTTCAGGAAGATTTGCAAATCAGAAGGTCTGCCTTCAAGTGGGAGAGGTTCCCAGGTCTATGGGAAGCCCTCAGGCTTTATTATTTTTCACCCACTTTTACTTTTTTGCTTGTTTTATTTTCCCTCTCCTGTCTCCCAGGTTTGACTCTTAAACACGTTAGGTGGGGAGTGAGGAAAGGGACCAGATAGTCGTCTATCGGGCTCTTGATCTAATTATCCCGGAACCTCACATGGGCACCGGTTTGGGGCTGTGATTTGCTTAAATGGCAGCTGATTAGGCCCCGGAACCGGCTTGCAACTCTAGTCCGCCTGACTGTGCACGTATTTATGGACATGGGTGCAGGGTGTAGCTGCGTCTATGAACCGGGGGGACCGGCTGATGAATCGCTCAGCGCTCGGAGGACGGAAGGTGACTGTCAGACATGATTTCTCTGATTTATAAGTTGCAGGAGCATTCTTTGTCCTCTCCCTGTTTGTGTATCAGATGGGCACGTCTCCATTCACAGCCAGGTGGATAAAGGCCCTCACTCAGCAGAGAGCAGTAAATCCTCCTTTGTCATCTCAAGCCCAGGGAACCCGCTCTAGCTGGGCAGAGGGAGAGAGACCGGCCAGGGCATCTCTTCTCCATGAGTATTTCCTGAGTCCCTCCTGTGGGCCCAGGTGGAGCCTCATGCTTTGGGGACCAGAGGAGAGGACATTATCTGTGCCTATAGCCTAGTTGCCAGGATCAGGAAGACTCATGGGATATGGTTAGATGAATCCAGGGTCACTGTGCCCAGCCAGGGGCAGCCGTGCAAGCTGGCATAGTCGGGGAGGCTGCCTGGAGGTGGTGTGCAGGTGGGATGCGTAAGGATAGGGAGGGCTTTGTATCTTGTTCAGAGTACCACCCCCAGCTGGTTGTGTTACCTCAGCAAGTGGTCTAATCCTCTGAACCCATTTTTTCTCTCCTAGAAACGTGGCTTTCCCAGCAAGCAGGGTTAATTCTGAGAGTCAATTTGTTATAAACTTAAACTTCAGTTAACTAAAATAGAAACCTCTGTACAGTCATCATTTTCACATACCCTCTGCCTCATTAATGTGCAGGAGATGTCCACATCCTAACAGGGAGGGCATATGTAAGGGTGGTATCTCTCTCATTCATTCATTCATTCATTCACTCATTCCTTACTCTGTGCCAGGCTCTGCGAAGCACTGTTTGGGCGGGGGAGGGGGTGAGCAGGGCATATGTTGTGGGGGGAGGGTCTTCTGAGGCAGTCCCCCCACACTGGAGGCCATCTCTAATTATGATGAGAGCCTCCCCGAGGGAAGTGGAGGACGTGCGTTGGGGCCCGTGAGGCGAGCGTGCTGAGCCTGCCCTGTGTCCCAAAACTTGTCAATGAATTCCTTTTTCGCCAGTATAAATGGAAGATCAGCTTGAATCTCTGTCGGGTGCATATGGCCTAGTTGCCGGGGCTCCAGGGGCGTGACAAACACCCGGAAGATTCCAGCCAGTGGGCTATGTGGGGCAGGCCCACCTGCACACGCACGTGTGTGTGTGGGCCTCTGC
>NW_020173491.1:1245934-1402549 GCF_003031525.2 Neophocaena asiaeorientalis asiaeorientalis | reverse complement strand
CGGGCGGGGGTGGGGGTGGGGGAAGGTTGGGGCAGGGGGAAGCCTGCTGTCCCTGCCAGCCCCTGCCAGGGCCTGGGGACCCAGGGACTCGCCAGGAGCCTCAGCCCATCTGTGTTTGTGTTTTGCCACTGGCAGAGCCCCTCTGCTACCTAATTCTTGCCTTTGAGGGCTAATCGGAGCACCTGGCACCCTTGGTGAGGCTGGTTCCCTGGGGGAGCCCGAAGGGGAGCCTGTGTCCTTGGCTGTCCCAGATAATACTCTCCCCGATACTGGCACGCTTGGCAACAAACACCTATTGAGTGCTTGTTGTGTGCCAGGGGCTGGTCAAAACCCCTTTTCATGTATTAAAGGAGTATTAACTCATTTAATTCTCACATCAACTGTAAGAGAAAGGCTATTTGATGGGGGGGGGATTGGCTTTTTAAAATATTTATTTTATTCATTTTCTTTATTTCTCTGGCTGTGTCAGGTCTTGGTTGTGGCATGTGGGATCTTCACTGAGGCGTGCGGGATCTTTTGTTGCAGCACGTGGGCTCTCTAGTTGAGGCGCGCGGGCTCAGTAGTTGCCCCGTGGCATGTGGGATCTTAGTTCCCCGACCAGGGATCCAACCCGCATCCCCTTCATTGGAAGGCAGATTCTTTACCACTGGACCACCAGGGAAGTCCCGGGATTGACGTTGTTTTAAAGCCTGTTCTTCAAAGGCTTTTTAAAAAGCAGTTTTAGGTTGACAGTAAAATCAAGAGGAAGATACAGACTTTCCTTCTATCCCTTGCCCCACACATGCATAGCCTCCCACATTTTCAACATTACTCACCATGATGGTACATTTTTTTTGCAAAGATGAACCTAAAGTGAAGCATCGTGGTCACCTAAAGTCCATGGTTTTCCTTGGGGCTCACTCTTGGTGTACATTCTGTGGGTTTGGACACACGTATAATGATATATACCTATTAGCGTAATATCATACATAGTGGCATCGTGTCCTAAAATCCCTCTGTGCTCTGCCTATTCATTCCCTACCAGCCCCTGTAACCACTGAGCTTTTTATTGTCTGCATAGTTCTTCCAGAATAGCTGGAATCATACAATATGTAGTGTTTTTTAGATTGGCTTCTTTCACTTAGTAATATGCATTTAAGGTTCCTCAATGTCTTTTTTTTTTTTTTAATTTATTTATTTTTGCTGTGTTGGGTCTTCGTTTCTGTGCGAGGGCTTTCTCTAGTTGCGGCAAGCGGGTGCCGCTCTTCATCGCGGTGCACGGGCCTTTCACTGTCGCGGCCTCTCTTGTTGCGGAGCACAGGCTCCGGACGCGCAGGCTCAGAGGCCATGGCTCACGGGCCTAGTTGCTCCGTGGCATGTGGGATCCTCCCGGACCGGGGCACGAACCCGCGTCCCCTGCATCGGCAGGCAGACTCTCAACCACTGCGCCACCAGGGAAGCCCCAATGTCTTTTTTTAAAGCACTGAACAATATTCCATTGTCTGGAGATATCACAGTTTATGTGTCCACTCATCTACTGAAGGATATCTTGGTTGCTTCCAAGGTTTGGCAATTTTAAATAAAGCTACTATAAACATCCATGCACAAGCTTTTGTGTGGACATAAGTTCTCAACTCCTTTTGGTAAATACCAAGGAGTGAGATTGCTGGATCGTATGGTAAGAGTGTGTTTAGTTTTTTTTTTTTTTTTTTTTTTTTTTGTGGTACGCGGGCCCCTCACTGCTGTGGCCTCTCCCGTTGCGGAGCACAGGCTCCGGACGCACAGGCTCAGAGGCCACGGCTCACGGGCCCAGCCGCTCCGCGGCATGTGGGATCTTCCTGGACCGGGGCACGAACCTGCGTCCCCTGCATCAGCAGGCGGACTCCCAACCACTGCGCCACCAGGGAAGCCTGAGTATGTTTAATTTTATAAGAAGCTGTCAAACAGTCTTGCAAAGTGGCTGTGTTAGTTTGCATTCTCACCAACAGTGAATGGCAGTTCTGTTGCTCCACATCCTTGTCAGCATTTGGTATTGTCTGTGTTCTGGATTTTGGCCATTCTCGTAGGTGTGTAGTGTTAAGGAAGCTATTATTGAGTATTTTAGAAAAGAGGAAACTGAGGCACAGAGAGGTTACATAACTTGCCCAAGATCATGCAGTAAGTAGCAGAGTCAGGTTCCAACCCTGGGTGATGTGACACTCGAGCTGGGGCGATTCTCCGTCACTGCTACTGACCAGTGAGCCGCACTGGTCACTGGTATGGCCGTTTTCATTCTCTCACAGCCCTGTGAGGCAGGGACTCAGGTGGCCCTCATCTACTGAAAGTGAACTGTTGCCCAGGCCACATGGCTTGAAGAAGCAGCCAGGATTTGAACTCTGCCCTGCTGGTCCTGGGTCGGGGCACCAGACAGCTCTGCTGGTGGGAAGCTGGCGCTCAGGGCACCCTCTCCTCCCTGGGCACCTCTGAGTGAAGGTTTAGGGTCATAGCAGCTCCCAGGTGGGGAGATGGAGCTGTGTTCTGATCTGGAAGCAGCAAAGGGTGTCTTCCCACTGTCCGTGAGCACTGGGTAGACCGTCTGTTTAAAAATTTTTAAAAGAACACTTTATTGGTTTTTGCAGTATCTTCCAGGGGCTGCCCATCCCTCTTAGAGTAAAATCCCCAAGCCCTCTAGTGGCCGGCAAGGCCCTTTGTGAAGTGCATCCCTGGGTCCCCACTGTCCCATGCTGTGCCTGGCCCCCCAACGGTCAGGCACTGCCCCCTCACTGCCATCCAGATGGCCCCGCGTGGGCCCACCTCGGGGCCTTGCCCTCGACTCTCCCCTCAAGAGCTCCCTGTGTTACCTCGTCACCTCCTGACGCTTATGTGTTAATTGTCTTTATTATCTATCTCCCCACCACTAGAATGGGGGCAAGTGCATTACCTGCTTAGCTCCCCACAGAATCCCCGCCTGGCACACAGTACAGGCTCGATAAATGGTCTATTGGATTTTTTAAAATTTTGGTTGGACTCCCTTCCCCATGCGGACCCCATCCTGGGCCCCTCTCCTCTATGATACAGTCTAGGATTCAAGCTACTTGCCTTGTTGCTAGACCAGCAGGAGAAATCACAGCAAATGACACATTCAAGAGCCAGATACTTGGGGCTGGCGCCCCCTGGGGTCTGTTAGCCTTCCGGGAGCTGGACCATCTAGAGCTGGGATGGGTCTGGGCATCCACAGCCCCTCCCCAGCCCTGGTTCTGGGTGTCAGGGAGAGCTGGCCTGGGGTGTACTGGGGTCATGTGGACTCCTGCAGGAGGACACGGTGTGCAGGGTGGCTGACTGGCCGTGGCTCTCCTTGCAGAGGAAGGCATCAACCATGAGTGTAAGCTGTGCAACCAGATGTTCGACTCCCCGGCCAAGCTCCTCTGTCACCTCATCGAGCACAGCTTCGAGGGCATGGGCGGCACCTTCAAATGTCCCGTGTGCTTCACAGGTAAGTGTGCCCGGCGGGGAGCACGTGGGGAGAGGGAAGGGACCCAGGGGCCCGGCCGCTTCAATCCCTGGCCCTCAGCATGTGGCCCAACGTGGCCCCGGAGCTCACGGGGAAGCCCCGAGGGATCCGCAGCCCTACTGCTCCGCCTGCCTCCACATAGAGCTGACCCCGGCCCTTCCTGTCTTCGCTCTCTGCTGTCTCCTCTTCGGCAGCGTGGGTTCCTAGCCCTCCTCCCACCCCTGCCGTCAACTGCTACCACGCTTTTTCCCACCCAGCCTTGCCCTTCCTTGCAGTTGGCCCTTCACGGTCCCCAGGCTCGTCTCTGAGCTCTGTCTAGCACCAGTGGGGTTCCCGCTTCGCACACCTCCTGTCTCCCCCTCCTCCCTGGCCTGTCCCAGCCCCTGCTTCATCCGTGCTCCAGGCTGGAGGGGTCAAGGGCAGCTCTGCCGGCCAAGTCCCCAGCCCCCAGACTGGCTGCCAGCCCAGGCGAGTGGCTGTCCCGGCCTGAGGCGAGTCTCAGGGGCTCTGCCGGCCCCCCTCCTGCTGCCCAGATGGCAGCCGGTGTGCGTGGGGGAGGCTGGCCTTCCCCTGCCTCTCCCTGACATCTGTCGTCTGCCACGGCGGGAAGCCCACCCTGGGGAGGGTGCCTGGCAGGAGGGGATCTCTGAAGTGCTCACCTCCCAGACACACAGCTGCTTCAGGGCCACCTCCTGTGTGCGCCCAGGGTCCGGACCACATGGAGGATACAGCCACCGGGAGGCCGGGGCTGTGACCTGCTCTGCGACAGGCCCGAGGAAGGGGCTCCGCAGCGGGGGGAGTCCCCGCAGGCTCACGCTCCTCTGGGGTTCCCAGGAGTCTTGGCACATACTGGTGCCTCTTCCCTCTCAATCCCTCCACCTCAGGAGCCCCCACCCATCTGTTACCATCCCACGCTGTGAGCTGGGTCGGGGGCTGGCACCAAGGGGCCTCAGTTGCCAGGTCTGCCCATCCAGGACACGGGGGCCCCTGTGTGGAGATCCGAGGATGCTGACAACCTCAGCAAGATGAGTGATTCCTGTTAATTGAGTGCCTTCCTGTACTAGACGCTGTGCTGAGCTTATTTAAATCAAACCTCAGCTCTGCCACCTGCAGAGTGAGACCTGGGACAAGTCACAACGTTCCCAGTGCCTCAGTTTTCTCTTCTATAAAATGGGGATAATAGCAGTGCCCGCCTTACAGGCCTGTGTGTATTCAAGGAGCCCACATTTGGAAGGTATCTGGCAAACGGCGATGATGAGGACGATGACATTCATTGGGCTAATTATGTGCCAGGCCATCTTTTAAGCGTTTTGCAAGTATTAACCCATTTGATCCTCCCAGCCACCCAGTGAACTACATACTTTAGTGATCCTCATTTTTCAGGAAATGAAGCCCAGAGAGGTTAAGCGACTTGTCCAGTGTTGCACAGCCTATAAGTGGCAGAATTCAGCTTCACTGGCTTGAGCCCTCTCTAGCGTGCGCCAACAGTGTGTCCAGTAGCCCATTGTTTGGCCGCCGTGTCCGTGCCTGGGTGATCCCTACGTGGGAGTGGCGTGGAGCAGCTGCTCTGGTTGGCCGGGCCCGTGTCCCCAGTGCCTGGCCCCCTGATGGCCATGTCCATGTCCATGTCCAGTTTTCGTCCAGGCCAACAAGTTGCAGCAGCACATCTTTGCTGTGCACGGACAGGAGGACAAGATCTACGACTGCTCGCAGTGCCCACAGAAGTTCTTCTTCCAGACCGAGCTGCAGGTGAGTGCCCTTGTCCGCTGCACACACCCCTCCTGGGGCTCTCTGGGGCTCCCATTGGCACTGAGGGTCTTGGGGTGAATCCATGATGGTGGGATCTTGTACTCAGCACCACCCCAGCCGCAAAAGCAACAGGCCCTGGACTTGTGCTTGTGGGTCTGGAGCCAGTGGCTGCCCTCCCGGCTGGCTGGTATGGGGTATGGCCTCCTGGCCTCACTGGCCCAGCGTTCTGGGCTGGAGAGCTGGACCATAGCAGCTGAGCCTGCAGCCAGAGTCGGAACGGTTAACATTTGTGCTGTTTCCGTTGCAAGTCCCTTCCCCTCTCAGGGATTTCATTTCCCCACTGGTATTACATGGTGATGTTCCACTGAACTTTGGATCTATGGCTGGTGGCCCGTGTGGCTTGCATGGCTGAGTCCTGGGGCCGCGTGTGGCCGGAAGCTGGATCTGGGATCTCGGAACCTCCAACATGCCCAGGAAAGCTAGAAAAGTGAGAGCAATGGATACCGGTTGGGCCCCAACTCAGAGGAAGGGATACTTGCCAGTGGTCCTGAGGCTGATGTGGCCCTCAGGTGGGGCACCACAGCCCTACAGCTTCCTCAGCCCCCCATCCAGGGCCTGCAGTAGCTGAGAGGGCCCTTGGGAAAGGAAGCGGCTGTGGTGGGCTTCCCAGGGCTCCTGTAGCCCACTCCCCTCGGCATCCCACGGGCCCCTTCCCACCTGTTACTGGTTTCTGGGGACCCAGATCTGTGTGCAGGTGAAAGCACCTTCTCACGTGCTGGTTTTTGCAAGAAACTCTTTTAACACTGGAGAGGTGACATGCTGTCACAGAAATACCACACACACACACACACACACACACACACACCATCAAACACACACAAAGGAAAGTTCCACACACACAGTCCCTGTGCATACACACAGAGACATCATTTTCAGAGTACCACCACACACACACAGCATAACACCACACCCCCAAAGAAGTAACACTCAGGCATCCACAGAAGTACCACACGTACACACAGACATGCTGGGATATCACGCAGTCGGAATAACACTGTTTTCAGCTGGGATGCGGGTTAGGTTCTGCTGCAGGGACAAACATCCTTTAGCCCTGTCTTCAAGTAACGAGGGCTTATCTGTTGCTTGTGTTATGTATCAGGTGGCTGGGGAGGAACTCTGCTCACGACAGTCAGTGACCTGCGCCGATGGCGGGTTCATCTCCTCTCATGTTCGCATGGTCTCCGAAGCAGGGAAGGGAGGGGGTGGCGATCGCAGACCGCTCTCAAAGCTTCACTGGGAAGCGACCCACATCTCGCTCCCACATTGTCTTGGCCAGAGCCCTTCAGGTGGCCATGCCCAATGTCACAGGGGCGAGGGAGGGAATCCCCCAATGACTGGAAGGAGAGGAGAGCTGGCGTTCCTCACAGCCCCACCCCCAAGGACTAGCGCACACCGTGGCCCGCCAGGTGTGTCCGCCCAGCCCGTACACCTTGCCTGCACCCCCACGCAGGCGCTGATGCTGCATTCAGCTGTGTGTTTCAAGGCTGCAGCCACAGCAGAGTCGCTGGAGGGCAGCAGTGGTGGCCCTCTTCTGGGACTGAAGGGGTGTAGCCGTGCCTGTTGCAGGGTAGCCCGCTTCACTGCACTATAGCCCATGCACTCAGCCAGGCCTGGACCCATCCTGTCTGCACGGCTGCTGACGACTATCACCCAGAGGAAGGGAAAACAGGCCCACAGAGGGCACAGGAGGGACTCACCTTCCGACAGTCAGGGTCCTGTTCCCATGGGCTGGTCCCGGGGCCTGGGCCAGGCAGACAGAGCGGACAGGCCTGGCCTCTGACCTTGAACTGCACCAGGTGGATGGCTGGAAAGCCCATTTCTTTTCACTCTTCGGGCAGCCCCTCTGAGTTCCTGTAAGTCCTGTACCTCTCACACAACGTTCATTCCATCCCAGTGTGGGACAGAGTTATGGACCCAGGCCCAGAGAGGGGGTTCTGCTACGAAATGACCAGCAGCAAGGTAGTGACTGCACCCAGGGCCCACTGCTGTCTCCCCATCGATCCACAAACTGAGTGCGTACCTCTGTGCTGAGGCCTGTGAGGGAACAGCTAACTGCCCTCTCATTTGACCAAGGGGGACTGGTGCCAGCCCTGATCGACATCTGTCCAGGAAGCCTTGCTCGTGCACGGGCTATGCACCCTTCACCCTGTCTCCACCTGCCTTACCAGCCTGACCTAGCTACCAAAATGGGCTCCAAGTCCCCAGACAACTGAAGCTTTTTATAGTCCAACATGGCAGGCCGCTTTTAAACGCACGAGCTCATATAAGCTATGATTCACTTAAACTCCGGGCTCGCTCAGCCCTCTGGTCCCCCCACGTTGTCCTGGATGCCAAGAGAGGGATGACTGCTCTCCTTGTTGGCTTTGAGGTTTTGCCCAGAGAAACTTCCCAGTCCTGCCTTTTTCAAGCTTCGTCGGCATCCCTGTGCCGGAGGCCTAGCTCGTGGTGCACAGGTGGAGGTGGCTATGGTTTCAAGCCAGATCTTGCTTCGGCTGCACCCACCTGGGGCTGCAGACGTCCCAGACACCAGAATGGTGTGTGTGAGCTGATGATTCCCTGGGTCACCCCGTCAACCTTTAACGCAGATCCTCAGATGCCAAGAACCTCACTAAATTGTAGCCTTAACGAGTCACTATTTTCTGCAATTAATGATTTTAATTACAGACCATTTAAATATGGTAGTGTTGTAGCAATGCCAAATCTACGCAAATAATGGCTTTCGTTAAGTAACTTGAGGAACAATTTTCTGGTTTTTTGAGAGAAGGGTTTTTCAGGCCTTGAAAATTTCATCGTCCTTACGCTGAAGCTGGGGCTGGCAGACGAGTGAGTTATTTCCCTAGAGTGACACGTGCGGGCTTGGCGGGTGCAACAGGAGACAGGGCCTGGCCCTTGCTGGGGCCTTGAGTGGCTCTCCGGTTTGTATGTCATGTAGGTCCAGTGGGGAGACTCAGGGCAGCTAACGTTTGCAGGCACAAGTGACTCTGGGCTGAGAGGTCTTGAGAAGATGTGAAATTTAAGATTGTTTTCACTGTAGGAGCTGACTTCCTGCTGTGGATATAGAGGTAATAGAGGTAGGAATGGGCTCTGGAAGGCTTGGTCTGTGTCAGAGTGATATGCCTGCCTCCAAAGGGAGTGTTCTCTTAAGATGCATTAATAGGAGTTGTCAGAAAGAGGGAGGTGCAGGTCCTGTTTGATTCTGAGTTTACCTGGCTCTGCCCAGAGACTGAGATTAATTTAAAGAACTTTGGACAAACCAGGGCACATTCATTGATTAGGTGCATGAGAGGGGATTCAAGTTGCTCTTTATTTGTTCAAAGCATGTAGATAGAGGGCCCATTATGTGCAGACACTAGATCTAGGAACTGACGAGACAGTGGTGAGTGAGACAGAGAAACACCCATAGGGCCTACATTCTGGAGGGATTGATAGACACTTTCCAATAGTGGTCAATGACATGAAGAAAATAAAACCAGGTAATAGGCTAGAGCATAATGGGAGCGAGGTTGGTTACAGCTTGGTGAGTGTGGTCAGGGAGGGCCTCTCTGAGGAGGTGGCATTTGAGCTGAGGTCTGGAAGGTGAGAGGGAGAGAGTGTGTGGAAGAGAGGCACGAGTGCAAAGGCCCTGTGGCCAGTGCAAGCCAGGTGTGTTGCTGGAACAACAGAAGGTGACAATTGGCTGAAGCACAGTGAGTGGGGTGGGGGGTGTGAAGGGGGCCGGTGGGTGGAGGCAAGGTCACGGCAAGGTTCATAGGACAGCAAAGCTCTTTGGATTTTGTCCCCATTGTGATGGGAAACCGCGCATCACAATGGGAAGACATATTATCTGATTTACGTCCTGAACCCAAATTGAGAGACACTGACTGTTAAGAGAATGAAAAGTCCCAGGCAGGGCGAAGATATTTGCAAATCACATATTTGATAAAGGACTTGTATCCGGAGCATATTTTTTAAAAACTCTCAAAACTTGATAACGAGAGGGGAAATCAACCAAAAAAAAGGAGCAAAAAATTTCAGCACTTCACCAAAGAAGACATATAGATGTTCAGCATTGTTAGTAATTAGGGAAGAGCAAATGAAAACCATGAGGTAGTGCCATTATACACCTAGTAGAATGACTAAAACAAAAGCAAAAAACCGACGAGTGCCAGCCAGGGCATGGAGGTTCAGTTGGAACCCTCCTGCATTGCTGGGGAAATGCAAAATGGTACAGCCGTATGGCAAAATAGTTTTTGAGTTTCTTACAACGTTAAACGTACAGTTAACCTATGACATAGCAATGCTACTGCTGGGTGTTTATTCCAGAGAACTGAAAACACGCTCATCCGGAAACCTCTACACGAATGATGGTAGAGCTTTATTTATAATGGCCCCAAACTGGAAACCGCGCCCCCCAATGGTCCCTTCCCTGGTAAATGAACAGACAGATGTATTTACATTCATACCATGGACTACTACTTGGCAATAAAATGCAACTGCTCATACGGACAACAACATGTGTGAATGGTAAATGGCAAGTGGAAGGAGCCAGGCTCAAAAGGCTCCATACTGTGTGGTTCTATGTACATGATGTTCTGGAAAAATGCTGAAATACTGGAATAGAAAACAGACCAGTAATTGCCAGGGGCTGGGGGTAGGGAGAAGAAATAGGGAAGCCTGAACAAGATTCGTCTAAACACACACACAAATGCACACACAAAGACACATACACCCCACTCAGCCCAGGCAGGGTGCTAGGCTCTGGGCATGCAGCTTGCTTTCAAGGAGCTTTCAGGGGGCTAGTTCACCAGGAGAAGACATGGCTGGATTGTGGGGGGAGCGTGGGGACAGTCGTCTTCAAGTGTTTGTTGTTTTTAAAATTATTTATTTTATTTATTTATTTTTGGCCGCGTTGGGTCTTCGTTGCTGCGCACGGGTTTCTCTAGTTGCGACGAGCAGGGGCTGCTCTTAGTTGCGGTGCACAGGCTTCTCACTGCGGTGGCTTCTCTTGTTGTGGAGCAGTGGGTCCTGGCACGTGGGTTCAGTAGTTGTGGCTCACGGGCTCTAGCGCGCAGGCTCAGTAGTTGTGGCGCACAGGCTTAGTTGCTCCGCGGCATGTGGGATCTTCCCGGAGGGAAGCCGTGTCCCACACGTGTTCGAACCCGTGTCCCCTGCATTGGCAGGCGGATTCTTAACTACTGAGCCACCAGGGAAGCCCTTCAAGTGTTTTAAGCTCTGCTGGGATGAGGGGGTCCTCAGCGTGCTTCCAGTGGCCCCCAGACTTCCGGTAGTAGGCGGAGACTCGGGACGCGGATCTTCTTCTCTGACAGTCAGACTCAGGCATCGCTCTCTGGGGTTATGGCTCAAGCAAGATGGGATTTAACTTGTAGGGACACAGGCGCGGCTTTGGATGCCAGGAGCAGGAAGTGTCGAGTTTTCGGCTGTCCAGTTCCCAGGAACCAAGTGCTCTTTGTCAAGGCAGGGACCTTCTGCCTCTGCCCCTTTCTGGCTCGTGTCGTGTTCTCTCTCTACAGCCTGACTCTCTGGGCTCCTCTATACGAGGAGGAAGGTGGCCAGCACTGCCGCAGCTCCTGTCGTTTCTGCTGAGACAGACACACCTGGGTATTTCAACAGGTGTGTCTTTAGTGTGGGGATGTCGTTACACAAGTAGCCGGCAGCAACACCCAGCTCACCCAGAAATGGTGACTGTGGGTAACAGTCGGTGTGCAGGCAACAGGTTCTAGGTCCCTGGAGTGGGAATCTGACGGTTGCACTCAGGTCAGCTGTCCAAACCTGCTCCAGTGAGCTGTGGCCCTAGGTGGGGCCACTCAATGCCAACCGTCGGGGGAAGGGGAGCATGGCTGGTAGACACCACAGATAGCCACTACGTGGGAAAACTGTCTACACGTGGAAGGAATGGGAGGTGGTGAAGTCCCTGTCAGTAGAGGTGTGCAAACGGAGCCCTTGTCTGAAACGCTGCAGAGGGAGAGGCTGCGAGCACAGTCTTTGTGAGAACGGCTCTGCATTTGAAGCCTTGCTCTGTCATTCGTCAGCTGTGGGTCTCAGTTTCTTTATCTGTAAAATGGAGCATTAATAGTTGCTACCTCGTGGTCGTGTCATAAAACCCTTGGCACAGTGGGTGGCACGTAGGAAGAGCTTGGTTATTACTAACACCTACCCGCTTTTACTATCATTTACTATTATCATGACTAGCATTGTTGGTATCATTTGTAGTAGTATAGTATATCACTAGCATTAGCCATTTTAAGATCAGAAGACTTTTTAGGGTCCCCTCCATTTGGGGTTTGCTGTGATTTCATGATCTCTGGCCTGAGTTGGAACAAAGTGAGATTCTAAATCCTTCCTTCTGTGGCACCCAGCCAAGTCTCAAGGCCATGGGCACTGGAGGCCCCCAATGGGGCATGGGAGGTGCTGGGTGCAGAGCAGTGAGGCAAGGGGGAAAGGGCACGGAGTGGGGGGTCAGAGACTGGGACTTGAAGTCCCCCTTTCTACATGTTTCCGAGCGCCTTTGTCCCAGGCCTTTTCTCTGGACCCCGTTTTCCTTAGCTGTGCCTGGGCTCGGTGGAGGGAGGTGTGCAGATTTGGTTGGGGATGTGAGACAACCCTGTAAACCACAGACCCCGAAAATGTCAGGGCTGTTGGCCTTGCATTTCCAGCCTCAGACCTCAGCAGATGAAGGCCCAGGGCCCCGTGGGCCCCTTGCCAGGGGTTAGCTGACCTGAGGGGAGGGAATGGCTCTGCCTGCCCAGCCTAGCTGTCTTCGAATCCCCGTGGATTCAATCCCACAGACACTGGCAGGGATGGCATCGCCTTCTCTCCTTCCCAACAGCCTCACTGCATCCCGTTCTTCATTATCGCCGAGGGAAGCCATGAGGGGGCACGCCGATTCCCAGCCATACGTGGCTGGCCTGTGACAGGCGGACAAGCTCCTCCCGAAACTGGACAAGAAGTAGTTATAACGGCCACCACCCTGGGTGGATCCCTAGTGTGGGCCGGGTCCTGTCTTAAGCATTTTGTGTGGATTGCCTCGACACGATCCCGTGAAGTAGGCACTCTTATTCCCATTTACAGATATGGAAACTGAGACCCTCAGAGGTTGAGTGATTTGCCCAGGGTCACTTGCAAATGGCAGAGCCACATGCAAAGCCAAATTGTCTTCGCCACCAAGGCAAACAGAAACCCTCCAAAGTTTAAATGAATTGCCATTTTTATGAGCTAATAGATTTAAATGAGACCTGCGGTGCTGAACTATAAAAAGCCTGTGTCAGGGGAACCGGAAACGATTTTAGTAGTTGGGCCAAGCAGGTAGCACAAATAGCGATAACGGGGGATTCAAAAGAAACTCCTTGCGGGTGGACCCAGGCAGAAGCGCCCTGGGGAGTGTTATGCGGAGCCCGGCCTGTAGCCGTGTTCGTAAGGCTGGAGCTTGAGGCCAGGAACCTGCAACTTTTCTTGCAAGGAGCAAGGGGGTCAGTTCAGCTCAGGCCAGGCTTGGGGAGAGGAAGGATGGGGTCCAGTCGTGGAGACAGGAACCTCAGAAGACCTCACGCTTCCTGGCGCTGCCACCTTCCCACCTACGGCAGCTTTGCCGGGTGCTGTCACAGGAGGCTGAGCCGGAGAAAGGTCTCTTGGTGGTGGAACGTCTGGCATCCTGCAGACCTCTGTGACGGGGCTGGGCTGAGCGCGGGGAGCAGCGGGCCTGCCCCGTGCCCTGGAATCTAGACTCCCTCATCGACAAAGCAAGGGGCCGCAGGAAGCGCATCCGGAGCCGGCCTGCAGCGGCAAAGCGGCCAGCCTGGCGTTGAGCAGGCGCATTTAAAGGATTAGCTCACGCTGTTTGCTTAGCTGCCAGCTAAATGATTACAATTGATTAAGAGCAAAGCTAGGTATTCTAACTAGCAACCTGGAGCCCTTCCGATGGGGCAAGCTGGGCCCTGCCAGGAGGAATCCTGGTACCCAGCCAGGGGGAGGTGTCTGTGAGCCAGGGGCATGGTCTGAGCTCCAGGGGCACCCCTCCTTCTTAGCCTTTGTGAACAGTTGCATTGACCCTTTCCCTCATTCCATTTTCGTTTCACGAACATTTACTGAGTACCTATTATAGGTGCCATCGCGGGGGCCTGGGCTGCAGCTGTGAACCGGTACACAAGGTCCCTGTTCTCATAGAGCCGATGGTCTACGGGAGACACTGACAATAAGTCAGTAAATACGTGAACGAGGTCGTTTCAGACTGTGGAATTTTGAAGACAGTAAAACACCGCTTTGGGACAGAAAGTGAAGTGTGTCTGTGTGTCGGGGCAAGGAGGAGGGGGTGTTGGGGGTGAAAAATCAGATCAGGTGGTCAAGGAAGGCTGGCGTTTCAACTGAGTCCTAAAGGTTGAGAAAGAGGCAGTGCAGGGAAGAGCAGGGGGAGCTTCCAGGAAAGGAAACAGCCAGTGCAAAGGCTCAGAGGCATGGACAGATTTGGGGAGTCCAGAGAACAGAGAAAAGGGCGGTCAGGCTGGAGAGGGGTGAGCGCCTTCTTGCTTCATTCTTCTGGGCTGTTCTTGTCTTGGCTTCCGGGACGCATGTACCCCTGCTCAGCCTTCTGCTTGAACGCCCTTCCCTTCTTCTCGGTCTTCAGGCCCCAGCTCAAGGGGTGCCTTCTCTGAGAAGCCCTCCCTGATTCTCCCTCCTTGGGCTTCTCCAGCCCTGCATTTAACGCCCTGATCCCTTTGCCTATATACAGACTACAACAATTATGTCTGTACCTGGCTTCCCATTCTAATGTGAGTTTTTGGAGGGCGAAGCCTCTTTCTGCTATCCATCCATCCATCCATCCATCCATCCACCGTATGTTTTACCATATTTGTTTTTAGCTCCGAGAAAGTAGGAAACAGAGGAAAGAGAACATAAACCAAGGAAAGGAGTAAAAGAAGGAGAGTTGCAACTGCAGATTCTAGGAGCCCAATTTTTAAATTCCTGGTCCTTATAAGATGGGTAACCAAGGAGCCAGTTTCCTTGCCTCTTTGCACCGCTGCTGTCGGAACCAGCCGGGTAATTATAACTAATAATAATTAAAAATTGAAAGTGCTCTAGGCACATACTTAGCATTTGACTCTTTGGCTGAGCTTTCCGTGAGCAGCAGTGTCTTCCTCTTTCCCGCTTTAAAGACAGCCCAGTCTGTGCCGTCCACCACTGCAGGGAGAGCAGGGCCTGGCTTGGCTTGGCCTGGGGGAATGAGAGGGAGGTGCCCGGTGACACCCAGCAGTGGCTCCGGGCAGTGAGAACCGACTGCTGGCATTGGAGTCCTCCCCAGACTGCCTCTCCTCCATTGTTTTCTGTCGCAGACACTTGCACCTTTCTGGCCTCAGTTTCCTTGAGTGTACAGTGGGGTAGGACCTATTGCCTCAGGTTTTGTGAGGATGGACAGTTCATGGGCGGAAAAGCCCTTGGTGAGCACTTGGAATATAAAGCTTCCTGGAGGTAATTACCGTGCTTTTCAGTGTCCTGCCTTCCCCACTAGGTCAGGAAGCCAGAGCCCAGCACAGCCCGATTTCCGTTAATCGTGGCAACATGGTGTGGCGTGCCCACACAGCCTGGCTGCAAATCCCAGCCCCGCTACCGAGTGGCTCTGTGACCTTGAGCAAGTCACTGACCCTCTCTGGGCCTCAGCAGATGGAGGGTAATGACAGTGCCTGAAAAGCCGTCAGCTCCAGGTCTGGTCAGAGTCCAGGTTTGGTGAGCGTCAGCCAGTGTTGTGGTCACTGCTGTGACCCGTGGGCTTCGGTTCACTCCTTCACGACTCATGCCTTCAGCCTGTCATGTGTGGATGTGCTCAGTGCAGCCCACAAGATTTGCTGAGCACCTACTACGTGCCAGGTGTGTGCAGGTTCTGGGGACACACAAAGGCCTGTGTCCCCCGAGTGCCGCCTGGAGAGGAACAGGGAACCAATGAGGACGAACGGGCAGAGTGCTGATTCCGTGTTTGCGGCGTAATCTACTGTAATGTGTGCACTAAAGCATCGCATTGTAGCAGTCACACGGTGTGCTAAGTCTCGCACAACAGGACTGCTGTACGCAGCAGAACCTGCAGCCGGGCCCCACGTGACATCGCAGGAGGCCGGGGCTGTGACCCTTCCCCTCTTTGTCTCCAGGCTTGTCTGTCTGTGTCTCTTGGTTTATTTACCCTTGAGTGGGGCAAGGCCTTTCCTGCTCACAGTAAAACGTATCACCCTCAGCAGGAGCGATCTGTCTCACCACCGCCACCACCGGGGGCAGCCGAGCCTCCCGAGGGGCCGTGTGTGCAGGTTTAGGGTCTACGTCTGGAGAAGACTGAGGGGTGGGCAGAGACTCTGCTTCTTGTCCTTTGAGGCCCAGGCACAGGTCTGAGCCATTCACCCCACTGTGGTAAAAACGAGACAGCTTTTCTCGAGTGTCTGCTGGAGGCCCGATTCCATCTCTTCACGTGCGCAGTCTTTTGAGACCTCACAGTGACGATCTCCGTGACACAGATGGGTAAACTGAGGCTCTCCTGGGTCACACAGCTGCTGGGGTCGCAGGGCTGTGAACACACGCAGCCTGACACCAGTGTCTGTGTCCTCGGCCTCAGGGCTGGGGCAGTGCACTTGCAGTCGACTCTCAAGCCCTTAAGAGCCAAGGGCAGGCCTCTGGGTGCTGGGTGCAGGGTGCTGGGTGCAGGCAGGCCTCACCTCCCAGGAGGGTAAGAGTTCCAGAAGGGGACTCGGAGATCGCCAGGCTCCTGGGGCACGTGGATGTCTTGCTCTGGGTGAGCTGCGGCTGCCGTGGTCACCACAGAGAGGAGCAAGGGAGGGGCGGGCCCTGCAGGAGCCCATGCCTGGCTGTGCTCAGATGCCCTCACGAGCCCCGGGGCTCTGCCTGCTTGAGCGATGAAGTGTGTGGAGGCCCAGGTGGGGACTGGGGGGGCTCCTCCCAAGGCCCAGCTCCGGGCAGAGATGGCACTTGGAATCGGCCTCCGGCTGCCCGTCTGCCCGTTGGAGCCTGTCATTCATGCCCTAGGGCGGGGGGCCAACGAACTTTAGAGGGGCACCATGCCATCATGACAGATGGGCATGGGGGCGCTGCCAGGAGCCTGAGGACGGCGGCCATTGTGTGTGTTGTGAGCCCAGCCCCTCGCCGGCGCTGTCCCGGCCGGGACCAAATGCCTTCAGTTTCTTAGAACAATGATAATACTAAGGACAGTGGGTGCCGTGTTGGTCCAAGGCTCCCAGAGGTTGGCACTGTAGGAAGCCCTGCCCCCCTCATTGACTTAGACACAGAGGCAGCCCGACGTACAGGAAAGACACAGGGCCTTGGGGGCCAGAGGGTGTGAATCTCAGAGTTGCTTCTTCAAGGTCCCTGTGACCTTCCCCCCGAGACTCACCGTCCTCACCCGGACAGCGGGCCGATGCTGCCTCTCCTGGAGGGTTAATGTGAAGATGCAACGCACTGTTTGTGAAACACGGAACACAGTGCCCGGGCCCAGCAGGGTCTAACGGAGGGGGTGGCGTTGGGGATAGAATTGATGTGATGTCACTGCCCCACTTTCACAGATGGGAGACTCAATATCACGTCACACAGCTAGCAAGTGGCAGAGCAGAGCCTGAGGGGCAAGGAAGAGTGGGGGAATAATAATAACAGCAACAACCCCAGGCACTAAGGGGGGGGCCCTTTGCGTTGATTATCCTGTTTTATCCTCACGACAGTCATTCGAGGCCAATGTTGTTGTTCTCTCCATTTTGCAGAGGGGGAGACTGAGGCACACGGGGCAGTGGCAGAGATGAGCTTTGAACCCAGGTAGCCTGGCTGTAGAGCCCGAGTGTGGAACTGCCGCCCCGATGCTGTGGGCAGGCTTTTTCCCATCGCAGAGCCCCAAGCGTGTTGAAAATGAGGTCTGCTTTGTCTCTCGATACCGTGGTCGGTCCGCTCAACTTGTTGGGGGTGGGCTCGCTTCCCCCTGCCAGGATGCCAGGGTCTGGGTGGCTGGGGGTGCTTGGCCCCCTCCAGCGGAGAGACCAGAACCGGGTGCTGTCAGCGGGAGCCTGGGCTGCACTCATTGGTTGAGCAGGAACAATTACTAATGACATTTAGAGAGAAATTAATGATGAGAAATGCAAGTTGGCATTTCAGGAGCGCCAGTCAACAGCCCCACGTCAGCATTCACCGGAGAGGCAAGGGTCTGGGGCCGGGCGTGCAGGGGGAAGGAGGGGGTGGCAGGAATTAATTTTGCTGTGTCAATAATGAATGTGGCCCCACTCGCTCTGCTTCTGGAGTTTAGACAAAATCAAGCACGGACCGACTGGGGCTCATCCAGGGCTGCAGTGAGATTCACTGTGCGCTGTGATATGGGCAAGGGTGGGTAACAGGTTCAGTGGGTGGGCGGGGGACAGCGAAAGGGCAAGGGTAGCCTTAGGACCGAGCCGTTTGAGCTCAGCCAGCTCTTACCAGCTGCATAACTTAGCAAGCTGCTTTGCCTTCCTCTCTCTCTCTCTCTCTTTTTTTTTTGGCCACACCACTCGGCTTGCGGGATCTTATTTCCCCAACCAGGGTTTGAACCTGGGCCCTCAGCAGTAAAAGCGCAGAGTCCTAACCACTGGACCGCCAGGAAATTCCCTGCTTTGTCTTTCTGGGCCTCAGTTTCTTCATCAGTAAAATGGGACATCAGTAAAATCGGGACATGTGAAGAGAACGTATGAAGACCAGGCAGCCCGGTTTTGGCCCATGACAGGCACACAGTATATGGTAGCTATTACCCTGTTCCACGGACATGTTTTAAGATGCACAGCTTTTCTCATTATAACGGCTCTCACATTGGAATGCCTCACTTGTGTGTTATAGTTTAATGGGTCATGTTTTTGTTTGCTTGTTGTGATGTATCAAATACGGAGCATCTTATATTCTCTGGGGTCTGAGAATAGATAAAAGACGGCATTGGGAGGAAGCATGGCGGAGGGTGAGGAGGAAGAAAGATGCTGAAATTGTCTGGGGCAGGGATTGGGTTTTCCAGTGGGAGCATGCCCACCCCTTCCTTCCCGTCAGGTTCTCCGGAATGAGGAAGAGCGGTCCCATCCAGCCTCCCCTCACACAGAAGGGAGAAGACAGACACAGGGAAATGTCATTATCATAGTAACGTTGAGCGTTTTTACAGTGGAGGTTAAAAACTCCTAGCCCATGACCCTGGGGGGTTTGGAACCTTTAAGTGGTTGTCTATGTTTCAAAATGGAGATTTCCTATAATTATAGTGGCTACCATTAATATGGTGCTCATTACGTGCCAGACGTTGTTCTTAGCACTTCTATACATCAAGACGTTCTATCCTCACAATGCCTCTGTTATTGAGGTAACTGAACTGAGGCACAGAGAGGTTAACTAACTCCCTGAGGCCACAGAGCTAGTCAGTCCTGGGCCTGGGCCACCAGCCCCAGATTATGTCTCTTTACCACCACATTAAATGGCTAGATTCCTTGATTTTTCTACAAATGAGATCTGGCCCCTGGACCACAGTCCCGCATGGCAACCATCAGCTGCTGTCTTCCGACGCGGGGATGTGAGCTCTGGTTCAGCACCACCCCCGACCCGGTCGGACTCACACAGTTCATTACCCACCTAGGCTCTGAGTTTGCGGCCCTGTTGCAACACTTCACAGTTTGTAAATATTATCCTGTTGGTGCCTCAACAACCGGGAACCACTACAAGTGCTCTTTACTCCCACAATTTTGCAGACCTGAAAACTGAGGCTGGGAAAGGGCGATAAAGCTGGGAGGAGTGGGGCCCAGGGTGGGAGTGGGGAGTGTATTCCACCCATTTGGGTTTGGGTGTTTGAACAGGGAGGCAAGTGGGGCTCCCTGCTCTCCAGCTCAGTGACTGGTCCCCCCAGTGAAACCAGACGTGGATGCACAGGCCAACAGCTGCATCCGTATGGCACTGTATCAGTCTCCCCACCCTTCTTTTTGAAGGTGCCACATCAAAAATGCGGGGTCCTCCATGCCTTGGAGTTGACAGTGATGACAAAGCCTTGTGATTTGTAGTAATTATGACAATATTAAACATCTGTGTACCATTTTACATATTGTAAACATTTTTACATATGTAACCTGATTTGAAGCCCATAACAAGGCTATGAGGTCAGTATTATTTGTAAATAGGAACTTAGAAAAGTGAAGTGACTTGCCTTGGGTCACATACATATATTAGGTGGCTAAGGCAGGATTTGAACTCCAAAGCCCACTGTATTTCCACCGGTCCTTCTACCCTCCTTCCCACTTATTTATTCGTGCACTCGTCTTTCCCCTACCATTCACTCATCTGCCACCCATCCACTTATCCACACATTCATTGATTCATCCATCTTTCCACCCATCCATCTACACATCCATCCAGCCATCCATCAGTATTGAGTGTTAAGTGCTGGGAACTACACAGCTCTCATGACACCTCCCTCATGTGCTCTTAATTCCATGCTTAACTGCTACCCATCCCTCCTCCCACCCTACAACGGCTTGTGCTCCCCCCGTCCCCCCCCCGCCGCCGACACCTCTGATGAGGTGAGTGGGACGGGATGGACTGGGGGATCTAGGTGATCCTTTGTTTGCCTCATGGAAACCATTGAGTTCTGGTGGTGGAAGCGAAGGCGCAGGGCAGACCCACTTGGTCAAGGTGGAGCAGGTGTGTGGGCAGTGATGATGTGCCTAGAGTTTGGTTGGAAGCTGAAGCTGAGTGTGGTTGGAAGCTGAGGGCAGACAAGGCTGGGCCACAGTGTTCTTTAGCCCCATTGTGGGCCCAGCTCCCAAGGAGCCCTGCCTTTCTAGGTGCGTAGAGGTCACCCTTAGCCCTTTGCTTTGTACCAGCCTGGATGTCCTCTCTGAATGGACAAGGATGTACGCCCAAGTGTTTTCATAAGAACCTTCGCGGTCATTAAATAGAATTGGTCTCAGCTGCGGTTTTGATCGCTGGTGCGTGCAATTCATCACAGCAAATTAGGTCCGTCTTCAGAACTGGCCCTGCAGCCTGGGGGTCTGTCAGGGACGGGGCTGGGCCATGTGGGCTCCGGAAGCCATTCTGGGGGGGCGTGATGAGCCATGTTTTCCGAGGAGGACCCTCAGAATAATCTACCAGGACAGCTCTCCCTCTGCAGGGGTTAATTTTCTAGAAATTTTGAGGATGCAGGAAAGTTTTCCTTTTAGAAAAAATTTGGAAGAAAGAAGAAAAGGATGTGATGGAAGTTTTTAAATATCATTTATAAAACCTGAAAGCACTGGGTTAGCTGAGGGACCAGAACATATGTGTTCTGTATAATTAGTGACCGTGTGACCTAGATTTTCCAGGACGGTCCTGATTTCAAGTATTTTGTCCCAGCTATTGGCTGTTTGTCCTGGATTTTTGGCTTGTGAACTATGATGACTACATGTGGAGCTGAGTTTTCTTATCAAATTTTAATGAATAAATATTTAAAGCTGGAAAGGCCTGGAAAGATTTCAGAAAAAATTAAAGGGAAAATTTCCACCCACTTTTTTCCCCAACATGGCGAAATACGTCTGTGGGTATACCTCATGCATGCTTCCCGTTCCCCCACTGAAGTAGCAGAGGAAACACTTCCATCCAGCAGGGTTTGAAAACTGTCAAGGCCCCAGTCCTTTGGACTTGGCAGTAATTGCAGGGGAGGCCTCTCCACCGTGTGGCTCAGGCCCCTGTGCTCAGGGCATAAAGCCCCTGGTTCTAAAGGTCTCGAGAGGTCCTCTGTTCTTCTGTGGCCCTGGGAGCCGTGCCATTGATGATAGCCATAGGCTCGGACACCGCAGAGGAAAGCCCTGTGCATCACGGAGGTGGAAAAGGCCTTGCAGCCAATTCTGGCCAGTGATACGTCCCCTGGATGCTAGAGCTCCCACCTGTCCAGCCGAGGCCTCTACACGCCTCATCTCGCTGCTACAGTCTGCAACTTCCAGCTTCCAACTTCCAACCCTAGAACAAGAGACGTGGACTTCCCTGGTGGTCTAGCGGCTAAGACTCTGCACTTCCAATGCAGGGGGTGCGGGTTCAATCCCTGGTTGGGGATCTAAGATCCCAGATGCTGCGTGACCAAAAGAAAAAAAAAAAAGATGTTTTCTGTAGAACAAGAGACATGAGGGCTACAGTGCAGGATTGGCCCTGCATTCAGCTGTAGCATGCGATAGACATTTCATCCTCCCACCTGCCCGCTTACTCTGTAATATCCCACCCAATTTTTAAAAAAATTGTGGGAAAATACACGTACATAAAGTTTACCATCTTAACCATTTTTTAAAAATTAATTAATTTATTTATTTTTGGCTGCGTTGGGTCTTTGTCGCTGTGCACGGGCTTTCTCTGGTTGCGGCGAGCGGGGGCTACTCTTCGTTGCGGTGTGCGGGCTTCTCATTGCGGTGGCTTCTCTTGTTGCGGAGCCCGGGCTCTAGGCGCGTGGGCTTCAGTAGTTGTGGCTCGTGGGCTCTAGAGTGCAGGCTTCAGTAGTTGCGGCGCGTGGACTTCAGTAGTTGTGGCTCGCGGGCCCTAGAGCGCAGGCTCAGTAGTTGTAGTGCACGGGCTCAGTTGCTTCACAGCATGTGGGATCTTCCTGGACCAGGGCTCGAACCCGTGTTCCCTGCATTGGCAGCCGGATCCCTAACCACTGCGCCACCAGGGAAGCCCTCCCTTAACCATTTTTAAGCAGACGGTTCATTGGCATAAGCACCTTCACAGTGTTGGGCAACCATCACCACCATCCACAGATCTTTTCCATCTTCCCAAACAGAAACGGTGTCCCCATGAGCCAGTGACTCCCCTCCCTCCCACAGCCCCTGGAAACCACCCTTCTCCTTCCTGTCTCTCTAGGCATCTCATAGAAGTGAGTCATACAGTCTTTGTCCTTCTGTGACCAGCTCGTTGCACTTAGCACAGTGTCTTCAAAGGATCCCTGGACTTCTAAGGGAAAAGTATAGCATGCCCTGGGCGGGGCCGCGGACATGGGGGAGAGGGGCAGCCCTGTTTCTTCTCCTCTCCCCGGCCCTGTCAGTGGAGGCTTTGCCTCACTACCATCGCCCGTTGGCTGTCATTTCAGAAATACTGAGTTTTTAGCAAGCGCCGGGCTCTGAGCTGACACAGGGCCCAGCAGAGAATGGAGAGATGAGGTCCCTGCCTGCAGCTTATGGCCTAGTTGAGGGGCAGGGAAGCAGCCTGGTCACTGCAGGTTGAGGAAAGTGCTAGAAGGACACCTGTGCAGGTGAGGAGCTGCACCAAGACAGGGGCCCCTCATCATACGGGCAGGAAGGGCTTTCCCAGGGCATGGCAATCAGATGCAGAGGAGCCTGGGGAAACTGGGGGGAGCCTTGGGGCAGTGGAGTGGCCGCCAAGAGGGCTGAGTGAGGAAAGAGCTTGGCCTGGGTGGGGAGCTGAGAGAAGGTGGTAGAGGCTGGGGGGCCAGCAGTCGCCGGACCTTATAGGGCTGTCAGGCCTGGGGTCCGGAGCCCGGATTTCTTCTGGGTGTGGTTGGGACCCACTGGAGGTTAAGCAGAGATCTCCCACTTCCCTGCTACCTGGAAGAGAGAACCTGGGCCATTCCTCTCATGGCACTTTGTACTCTCAGTGTCCCACGGCCATGAAGAGGAAGCCCTGGCTGGAACCCGGGTCGTCGGCAAGCGGGGGCTTGCAGGGGTGTCCCCCCGGTGGTGTGGGTGAGGGCAGGTTAACCGCACTGTGTGGGGAGATGAAAAGCCAAAAATAACAATAACCGAACCCTGAACCACTGTGCAGCATGTTGTCAGTGTAACGTGTGTGTGTGTGCACGCACGCCTGGGATTGTGGGGTGTCCACGATGGTGCGTGTGATTGTGAGACTGTGTGTAGGTGCCTGTGGACTCTTCACGAGTGTGTGTGTACCTGTGTGCATTTCATTTTGGGGTACCTGTGAGTGTGCCTGTGTGTATGTGTTTGGAACCCAACGGGGGATTATGCAGAGGTTTCCCACTTCCCTTGATGGATGGCCTCGGGGTGTCTGTGAGAGCGTGCATTTGGGGGTGGGCGTAGGTGCGGAGAGAGGAGGAGCCCTGTCATGCCACGCTGCATCCATAAGTGCCCCCAAGGGCGGTGCCCACACAATGCCTGGCTCTCTCCTTCTCCCCGCCGTGAGACACAGCGGGTGATGGGTGGGAGGATTCTCAGGTTCTTTGGAAGAAAGGGAGGCACGAGGGGATTATCATCAAGACTCTTGAACGAGGTGCTTACGGAAAACTGGTGCTGTTCTCTCTGAGTGGTTGAGGGAGGGGCTACCTGCCCCCCCTCCCCAAGATGGCCATTTTGACGCTCCTGTGTGACCCTAGGGAAGGCGGGTTTCCCAGGTTTGCTAGCACCTGGCGCACCCAGAAACCCTTAGGCTGCATGGTGGGCCCCGCCCTCAATGCAGCGGTACCCAGGGCCTGGGGGACCACGCTGGCCTCAGCAGAGCTTCATCTTCTGTGCTCCATCCTCTTCTCCAGAACGTAACCCTGGAGGGTCCCACATCCCACTCCCTCAGGTGAGGACCCTAAATAATGACGGGCCATGTGCCATCTAATAGCACTGCCCACCCTCCCCCCACCCCGGGCATCAGCCAGTCAGTGTACTGGAAGATATCTCGAGCATCCTGAGGGCCTCGCAAAATACCAGCAGCCTCAAACTGGCAGCCCGTGGGCCACACTTGACCTACAGACATGTTTTCATTGGCTGCATCACGCTTTAAATATCAAATGTTTTATTTTTTTGCGGTACGCGGGCCTCCCACCGCTGCGGCCCCTCCCGCCGCAGAGCACAGGCTCAGCGGCCATGGCTCACGGGCCCAGCGGCTCCGCGGCATGTGGGATCTTCCCGGACCAGGGCACGAACCCGTGCCCCCTGCATCGGCAGGCGGACTCCCAACCACTGCGCCACCAGGGAAGCCCTGCCCGCACCATTTTTAATGGAGTTTCAGCACCTCTGCCTCGGTCTCTCCCCAGGCTCTGGTGGCCTGTACGCTTCGGTTCCTGCCCTGCTCTGGCAGGATGGAATCCTATCTTTCAGAGGTCTGACTCAGGCTCTTTGGGGGCAGGGGGCCATGTCTTAATTCATATTTGAGATGAACCCCCGGGTCTGGTTCCAAGCAAGCGCTTGGCTAATGTGTTTAGAATGGACTTCCCAGTGACCCGTGACAGGCCAGTGCAGTGTCCCCACCCAGGAGGGGCCAGAATCCACAGCAGGGAACTAACTTGTGGTCGCCTGGCACACCACAGCCAAAACCCTTGATCCTCGGTCCTTTGTCCCAGGTTTGCTGGGCACCCTGTCCCTGAGGGACTCCCACCTCCCTTTGGAGAACCAGCAACAGTGGTGGCCAGATTAACTCGGGACTCGGCGTCAGGCTTGTTGCTGAGGAGGGGCACATCTATAAGCAGCCCTGGAAAGAGTTCCCCCCCGTCTGCCCGTGACACAGCCGTAAGCCCTCATTTTCCCTCGCACAGCTGCTACCTAAAGTCGAGTCGCTGGCCTGCAATTGGGCCCCTTTGCATTCTGAAGCGCAGATCCCCGGAGTCCTCGGGCCCTCTGGGCGGGTATTATTAGTTCCCTTGTTTTGTTGGGTGACTCTGAATGGGAGCCTGTTTATGGGCTGAGTCGTAATAGAAGGCTTCGGTTGCCTCCTAATAATCTATTCTCTCGTGGGTTTTATTTCCGAAGCACAGCCGTACAGAACCTGCCCCCTTGGGAGTTTATTGGGCTTTTTTTTTTTTTTTTTCACAACAACATTTTCTCCCACATTTTCACTCAAAGGAAGATCTCTTTCTCGCTCACGGGACTGGTTGTTGGCCAAGGCCACCTGCTTTGGGCTCTTGGGTCCTGGGTGCTGCTGGGCACTGGTGAGAGGGGTTTACAGGGGGTCCTTGCTTGCCCACCCGGGGTCCTTGGAGCAGCAAGGAGAATGAAAGAGAGCAGACAGTCAGCTCCTTTGGGGACGCGTCCAGCAGCAGCAGTCAGGGTCACGCGGCTCTTCCTCACATGGCCCCAGGTGACGAGGTCCCCGAAACTGCTTCTGCTCTGGGTTCTGCCAGAAAGCAGTAGATCCCCCCAAAGCCAACCCGCTGCTCCTTAGAAGCTGGAATCTCCCTCCACGCCGGGAGTTCCGGATGAACTGAGGCTCTCACATGAGAGACAGACTTCCCCAGCTAAGCGGGTACGACGTTCACTTCCTGCTGCTCTGGACTGGCAGACGACAGCCCGTCTGGCTGTCTGGGAGGCAGGGTCAGGGAAGCCCCGCACACATCCCCACGCGTGGAGGAGCTGCCTTGGCCTCGTAGGCTTTGTCCCAGGGCGGTGGGTCACCAGCTTCACTCAGGACCCTCCGATGCCAAGGACGGGTCTCCCTTCCACACGGGTGAACCTCTCCTTGCCCTCTGTGCAAATGGGCAGCCTCCGGCTTGCTTGGTGGGCCCAGGGGGACGTGGGGCACATACACGTCAGGGCCTGGGTCCCCAGGAGAGCGGCTGCGTCACCGGGCAGGCATTTAGGGGGAACCTCAGCCATCACTCACTCCTAATTTTCATGACGTGCATTAGCGAAATTGTGTTGTGAGTATTCATTCAGTGCCGTTTATGGTGTGCTCTCGAGTGCGCTTACCGTTTGTCAGAAGTGCAAACTAGCGAACATACGAGCCTTTAAGACAGGCCATCTGTTCGTCTTAGACCCTTGGACGATTGTCAAACGCTTCTAAAAATAAGTGCTTACTAGCAGAGAGGGGCTGCCCAGGTGATACACAGCAGAGGGGGAAGCAGGGCCGCCTGCACCTGTACCCTCCCCAAAGGGAAAGATACAGTTGTGTGCTGGGGATGGGTGGGGGGCCGAGAAAGGAGCAGAGTGGGTGAGAGCCTGAGGGCCCTGCCGATAGACCTTTCTGGCTGGAGGTGTGTGCGTCTCCCTGTTCCTTGCCTCTCGTGTAACTCCACAGCTCAAGTACTTTCGATGGCTCCCCGTGGCCCAGATTTAAGGGCAAGCTGCCTCGTCTGGCATCAAGGAGCCTCATCAATAAGACCCCCTCCTTCCTTTCCAGGCTTGTCTCCACGGCACATACCCTGTCCTTCTGCCAAGCTGAATTATTCATTGTTCCCCCAACATATGTTGCACTTTTCACATTTCACAGGCAGGAGAGGGCTGTGGTGAAGGGTGGGCTCTGCATACAGACCGCACAGGTGCAGCTCCCGCACCACCACGAACCAGCTGTAGCACCTCCACTCTGTGCCTCAGTTTTCTCATCTGTAAAATAGGGATAATGAGAGTATTTAGTCCCCAGGGTCGTCATGAGGCTTAGATGAGTTAATATAAGTGAAGAGTTAAGAATGACACAGTGAGCTCACGAGGAGTGTTAGCTGTGATCGTTACCAGGATTCTTCACACCTTCAGCCTTTGTCTGGGTGGTCCCATCTCCCTGGAAAGCGAACGCACACACACACGCGCGTGCACACACACACACACACACACACACACCAGTGCAAATCCTAACCCGAGCCATCCTCAAAGGGCAACCGGGAAGCCAACTTTTTCCTTAAGCTCCCCCCAATCAGAAATGTTCTCCCCACAGTTACTTTTTATTTTTTTTATTTTATTTATTTTTTTGCGGTACGCGGGCCTCTCACCGCTGCGGCCTCTCCTGTTGCGGAGCACAGGCTCCGGACGCGCAGACTCAGCGGCCATGGCTCACGGGCCCAGCCGCTCCGCGGCATGTGGGATCTTCCCGGACTGGGGCACGAACCCACGTCCCCTGCATCGGCAGGCGGACTCTCAACCACTGCGCCACCAGGGAAGCCCCCACAGTTCCTTTTTGTGAAATCTCACCCCCTCCTTCAGCCATGAGCTGGTAGCAGGCCAGGATGTGCCTCTCTCTCTCTCTCTCTCTCTCCCTCTCTCTTAGCAGGCCAGGATGTGCCCCTCTCTCTCTCTCTCTCTCTCCCTCTCTCTCTCTCTCTCTCTCTCTCTCTCTCTCTCTCTCTCTCTGTCTTCCGTCTAGCACACACAGCCAGGCTCCGTGTTTGTTAAACAAATAAATAACAGAACCTCGCTTAGCCTGAACACAGCTGCAGTGTTAGCCCGAAGGATCTGCCTTTTCCCCTGGAAACGAATCCTCCCGTGGTTAAGGCAGGTTCTTGGACTTGGTCCCTGCTCCTGGAGACTGCTCTTTGTGACACCAGCCTTGTGAGAGCCACTGGGGCTGAAGCCGCCAGGGAGTGGCCTAGCGGTAGGCAGCGGGGAGAAAGGGGATTAACTGCAGCTTCTTTCCCAACCGAGAACCAGAGGGAGGTGATGTGGCGAAGCCAGGTGGGCTCTGCAGCTGGGGCTGGGTGAGCAGGGAGGGTGGGATGCTCTGGGTACGGGGCCTGTGTCCCTGTGCCCTTAAGTCTGCCACAGGGAGGTGAGGCCCGGCCCCGGGACCAGGCTTTCTCTCGTGCCCCTTGAGAGTAAGGGGCTGTGAGTCCAGGCCGCCCCCATTCACTGTGGACTGTGAGCTTCTCAAGGGAGAGGCTGGGGCTCCACCTCCGTGTGTCCGGTGCCCGGCTGGGGCCTCCGTGAACCGCTGTGGAAGGGATGAGCGAATGAGTGAATGACGGGATGAGTGCACACCTCCTCCCTCCTCCACAAAGTCTCCGTGAGGCTCTTCGCCTCACCAGACGTCCCACTGTTCCCTGGGGGGAGGGAAAGCAGTGAATTGTGGGTACAGAGGTTGTAGCCAGGGGGCTGGTGGGGAGGGGGCAACGAGGGGAGGACCTTTATTAGACGCTGCTGTTCCAGAGATAGGACCATCCAAGGTGCTGCCTTCTCCGGAGCGGTCCTGAGATCTCGCCAGCCCCGGGGACACACAGAAGGAGGAGCTGGCAGAGGGATCAGTCTGTCAGACCCCCAAGAAGCCCTCACTGCGAGCCCCCAAGTGTGTTTGGTGCCATGGGGGTACAAGCAGGGAGCAAACAGCCCCTCGTTCACGGAGCTCCCTGTATCTTGGACACCGTTTATGGCAATGTATGTAGCACTTACTCCTGGCCAGCCTGGGATAAGTACACACACATTATCTCCTGAGTCCTCAGGGCATCTTAGGAAGTGGGCTCTGTTACTTCTGCCCCACCCCCACAAGCCCCCTGAGGTCAGGGAACTTGCTCAAGGTCACATGGCTAGTAAGTGGCAGAGCCAGGATTCAAACCCAGGACTCAGCCCATCTCAGCCCATAGGGGCTTGCCCCCTGCCTTGGGATCACTCAGGGCAGTGGCTAGCACAGATGGGGCACTTGCAAAGGACCAGGCGAGGTGCCAGGACTTTAGAGATATTTTGTCATCAGAGTGGCTGGAGCACGGGAGGAGCAGCTAATAATGACCCGCAGTGCAGAGAGACCCTCTCCAGCCCGTGCCCCTGCATCTCAGGATGTGCAGAGCAGTCTCTCATTGCCTCACAGGCAGTGTTTTCCAGGCCACCAGGCAGCCAGCATGTTTAAGCAACGCTAGTCTTTTCTCCTTGACTCTATGGTGAGTGGACATCAAAGGGAGACCAAGCAGGGTCCCAGACCAAGGGACAGAACACAAAGCCAAGACCTGGAGGAGAAATCCTGATTGCAGACCGGGGGGGACGCACCAGTGTGTATGTGTGTGTGCACGTGGTGTGTATGCACGCCCGTTGCAGGGCATGGAGGTGTGTGGAGCCAGGGATGCCTCCTGGGGCTAGTGAATGGGCCCCCCACTAGAATCTCCAACTGCCCCATGCTAGGGTGTGTCCGTGCTTTGGGAAGGATGGTCCAGCCACAGACTCCGTGATCCTGGTGTTCCCTCATTGTCCAACATACACCCTGGCTTCGCTCCAAATCCAGGTTATTTTACTGCTGAATTCCTAGCAACAAGTATGGTGGCTGTCACCCAGGGATTCAGTAAAGGTTTTCTGAATGAACGAATGAATGAGTGAATGAGTGAACGAACAGCCATGTAAATGAATGTGAGGGTGTGGGATCCTCAGCCACAGCCCTCTGCGGATGACTTCCACAGAGAGGGTTCACCAGGGTCCCAGCCAGGGCCCGACCTCTCACCTGTCACTCACTTGTATCCCGGGGGCAGATGGCCCAGTGCACCAGGCAGATGCGCTCGGAACGGGCGCTACCAGAAACGTCCACCAGGAGAGCCGCACTGGCTCTGCCGAGAGAATGGATCTCGGCCGCAAACCAGTGCCACCCACCCACCTTCCGTTCTCCCATTTTATTTTTCTCACCTGCTCCTGGGCCCACACGTGCATCTCCCTGGCAGGCAGAGAGGCCCGTGTGGATGCCAGCCCCCCTCTCCCCCCAGCCAGGGACCTCCCGGTCCTTGCCGGCTGCCACCCCTGCCCCAGCCCCGGCCTTTACGATGCCGGGAAGTGTTCATCTGCGGGGTTGGTAGCATCTTTAAAAAACGATTTTCTTCCTTCTCTGAAGGGGCTAAATATAGCACAGGCATAAACAGAGACACAGACATTAAGCCAAAATGCCCTTGTGAGAACCATGCCGGGTGGAAGGAGCTCTTAGAAGACTTGATGAAGCTCCCTCATCCCTCGAACCAACCGCAGCTTCAAGCCTTGGGGGAAGCAGCCACGGGTTTTTAGGGTTATTGAACTGTGCCGCTCGCCAGTGGCTCCGCCGGGAGCTGCTCAGTGCACAGGTATGCTGGCGATGGGTGAGTCCTTGTGACGGTCCCTGCCACCCCCTCTGCCCTTTTCGAGACTGGGCCCTGGGCCTGTGGAGGAGCTGATGCCGTCCTGGCCGAGCACAGGGGCTTCTCAGCCACCCCCATACTTATTGGGTGGCCTTGACCGGGCTCCCCCAGAGCCACCATTCTGCACCCTTAAGTCCACACCCATCGTTTGGGTGTCTGTGTGTCTCTAGGCATCCCCCCCACCCCACGCAGTCAGGCTCCTCGAGGGCCGAGCCCAGCTGGAGTCGTCCCCTCCCTTCCACTGTGCCCGTCCCGGAGCACAGCACCCAGCAGACACTTCACAGCGCAGCGCTGAATGAATTCTGCTGCCTGGCCCCCTCGGGGCATCAGGTTTCCACGTTTCCATCTGCTGTGACATCCCGGGCTTTTGTTCCTTTAGAGCTTCAGGTAAGGAAGTTTCACCCTCTTTGAGGAAGTTCTTCCTTGAGTCTAACCGAAGACCCGCCAGCTACTGCCCTTTAAGAGAGAATGCCACTGTTGTTTGCACCTGAGAAGTGGCGTTTATTCTTGAACTGTCCTAACCAGCAGTCCTAGGTGTAGGTTTCCATCACCAGGATTTCTGTGCGTGGCTGAGCCAGTGTGGACCACGTGTGTCACACCAGCCCTGTTCTCGGCATCTTGGCAAGAGGCTGCTTCATCATCCAGAGAGCCCTGGACATCCGCCGTTTCCTGTGTTGCTGGTGGATGGTCCTGAGGACTTTGTGAAGATCAGAAATCATCTGGTTTTCTGCTGCTTGTGAAACAGAGCCCACATTCAGGGGCCTTCAGGGCTCCCAGCAGTCTTCCCCGTGATCTCTGTGCTGGGATCGCCCCACTGGTGCCTGCATCTACTGAGCTTACTCCAGCCTCCATACCTTCATCTATGCTGTGCCCTCCTCTTGGCATGTCCTTTCCCCTTTCCACATACCTACATCCTACCCATATATTTATTCATTTATTTATCCTTCCATTGATTCAAAAACATTTACTCAGTGTCTCCTTGGTGCCAGAGCCTCGGAACCGTAATTTGAGAATGAGGAAAGGGCTATACGTGTTTACCTTCCTAATATCCCTCCTCTCCCTCCTCCCCAACCCCCCACAAATCAAGAAGGACCGGACCACCCCCGGAGAACCCGGGCCACGTGGCACTGGTAACTCACTGGCTGTTGGCAGGCTGGGAGAGGGAGACCACCGCGTCGTTCCTGGCAGCCGCGCCTGCTGCACCACCGCTGGGCATGGGAGGCCCGGGGGTCCGGTCAGTACAGTGTGCAGCCCTGGGCCAGGCGCTGGGGCCAAGAAAGGAAGTGATGCCCCGCTGCCTGCCGCTCAGCAGGGGCGGCCAGGCTGGCCCTCGGGAGGCACATAGGTGTGGGGGCTGTGGGCTGGAGGTTCCTCGAGCAGCTGCAGAGATGGGAAGCGCCGTGTCCCAGAAGTCCCAGAGGACTTCACGAGTAGCATGGTTGGGAGGAGAGAGGAGGCAGGAGCTGAATCAGCAAAGGCTTGGAAGCTAGGAGGGTGGTTTGATGTAGGGTGGGCTCGGCTCCCCGCAGGACTGGCTGGCTGGCTGTGCACAAGCGCCGGGAGAGGTGCCTCGGCGGCAGGGTGGGCGCTCCCATGGAAACCGCCGCATCCCATCTGTGGCCTCAGACAACCTGCCTTGTGCCTCTGGGTCCCTGACAACCCCACCGAGGTGCCAGGCTGCTGGCAGAGTTTGTGCTCATGTCTGGAGAGTTCAGATGATCTGCAGACTGGGTGCCCACGAGGGCGTGGGGCACTGTGGGAACCCTGCCCGCTCACCCAAGCCCCTGGCTCTCTTGGATTCTAGTTGCCACCCCTCCTGCTTCCTAGCTGGATGTACTTTGACCCTGTCTGAGCCTCAGTTTCCTCATTTTACCACGTCCTACCTTGTAAGGCTGCTGTGAGGATCGACAGAGATGCGCCTGCAACCACACATAGCACGTGTGCTTGCCAAACTCTGGCCACGTGGCCTGTGCCCGGGAGCCCAAGGAAGGAGGGCAGTAGTGGTTGGTGTACTGTGCTCGGGAGTCAGCGGGCATCTGCTGTGTGAGGACCGCGTGCTGCCTCTCCCTGGCCGTGAGCTTACCGGAGGGGCTGGTGCCATCGCCGGGAGGCAGCAGCCGTGCCTGCCGTGGGAAGGGGCTGCCACCGGGGCCCTGGGCCGGGGAGCGGGGGTGGTCCCAGGCCTCCCGGCGTAGCTGCGGGCATCCTCTGGTCACCCTGACCGCCCAGACCCGGAGCCTGGGAGAGAGACGCAGCGCCACGCCTGACCCCTGGTGGTCATCCGCAGAGCTGCAGGTGCGGCTCCCAGCCCCGGAGGAGTGGCTGCGCTGGCGGGGCGCCCACTTCTGGGGAGCATGCTCCTCGTCTCTGGGGATCCTGTGCTGCCCCCGAGCAGGGTTGCCCTGCCCCGGGTGGATTTTGTTTCCTTTCTCCAGGTGTCATGAGGTCGAATACCACCTGAGGCTTTGATGAGATTGGTGTGGATTTGGAACACAGACCACTGAAAAGAAACAAAAAGATTGTAGGCTCTTAGAGGTCAAATCCCACCCCCAGCCCCAGGCCACTAGGTCCCGTGGAAACAGACCTACATTGCTGGCCTGCTCTGGCTGGTGTGAGGGAGGAGATACCGTGGGCTGTGGTGAGAGGGAGGCGTTTGGCCAGAGGGGCCCACCCGGGCCCTGGATTCCCAGGCGGATTCGGACAAACGACACGACAGTCTTCTGGCCAGAGCACTGTCTCATGATGGCACAGGCAGCCTCCCTGTGGGTGACCTGCCCCCTGCCTCGGCCACAGGCACCAAGGCCGCCCACTTCCTCAGCATGTCCGTGCCACTTGGGTGTTTCTTGGCTGGAGAACTGCATGACACATCTGCTGTCTCCCTGAACTAAGCTCAGAGCAGCTCCCCAGAAGGCCCGAGAAGGAGATCTGGGGGAAGCCTGCAGGCGATCAGATAATTTCCTCCTGATCGTTAGAGCAAAAGGGAGATGGAGAGGTGAACAGGGATGTTTTTAATTCCCACTACCTCCCCAGCATTTCCCCTCTCTCTTCATATAGCCAGTCCCCACGGTACGACCTGAATGGTCTAAAAACAAAAATTCATAGGGAGCCCAGGTTGGCAGCAACAGGAACCAATCCCCAAGCCCCAAATCAACGTGGCGTCTTGGCAGCTGCGTCCCCGGAGCACTTTTTCCTTGTTGCATTTTGTTTTGTAATAAACGAGATGCTTTTCTGCGGCTCTCGGCGTAAATGCACTGAGTGGGAGGGGACAGGCACGCTCTCCATTCTTCTGCCCTCATGCGTGTCCCTTTTCTTCGCCTTTGCAGAACCACACGATGAGCCAGCACGCACAGTGAGGGACCGCTCGACAGGACACCTCTCCGCAGAAGGCTTGCCGGAGACGCCGTGGGGAGGGCCATTTGAACATTACATCCAATCAAAGTGTCATTTGCAACCCAGATGTAAAACTCTAATGATTTGGCCATGAGGCGCTGCTATTATAAGCAGCTGGAAATGAATATTAATGGCAGAGATTAAAAGTATTCCATGCTCAGTATTTTTTATTGTCCTGCTACAGCTAGTGTGCTTTTAGAGTTTCCGCCGCAGACTACATTTCTAGAGTTAGAGAAACCCGCTTTTTGAGGCTATTGTCCTTTGTTCCTTCATGTATTATATTGATAGTTTTTAAAAAGAAGAATTAGTGTGATTTTTTTGCTTTGCTTCTTCTTTTTTCTTTGTTTTTCTTTCCCCCCTTTCGGTTAACTACTTTTTAATTGCAATCCTAGGTAATTGTGCATCGTGATGTGATTGCTTGGCTATTGTCTGAATATTTCCTTTTCATTTTTTAATTAAAGACTAATGCTTTGATTGGATTTGCCAGTTCACCGGACAGTGATTAAAACTCTGTAATGAATATAATCGGTTTCAGTGCAACTGGATGGTCTGCTTTTAAATGTGACTTAATCTGACTGCAGTAACTAGTACAGTTCAATAAAGGGAATCCATGCGATTAGCATCCGGCTGCTTGGTTCTCTCCTCCCCGGCCCAGGGCTGTGTGAGGGCTGTCGTCACCTGCGGGGTGTGTCCCTGCGTGAGTTCCTGTGGATCACACGTGCTAGTGGGGACCTGCACACAATGGGCCCAGCTCCCCTCGGGTAGGAAGAAGCCTAGTCATCTAATGCACACAAGACTGGATGAGCTGGCACGAGGCGTGGAAGTCAGAGTGGGAAGAACCTTTAAATACTCTGATCTTCTCACTTATGGATGGAGAAGCTGAGGCCCAAGGATAAGCGAGCGACTGCACTGAGGCCACGGGATAGGTTGATAGGGTGGCTCACGTTCATCCACGTCGTCTCTCCCCCTCGGGTGTGGCTTTCCTGGCTGCTGGATGAAGCCGGTCACGTGGTTAACCCTTATCTTGCCAGGACCCCAGGTAGGACCTGGATTCTAGTTGTGGCCAAGGCATGGGGATTGGACAGGAGTTAGGGAGGGCTGCCCAGCCCCATGAGCTCCAGAGCTGAGGGCTGCAGAGTGAGCCAGGTAGGAGCAGCAGTCTCCCCATCACAGAAATCAGTGGGATGAGGAAGCACTGAGACCAGTGGCTGCAGCCAGGACTCTACTGGGCAAGCGAGGTGCCTAGGATGCAAAATCTCGGGGGGGGGGGCCCGCTCTCAGGGGCCCCGAGAATGGACATTTCCTGACACTTTGCACCCTTAGGTGCCTTGCTTGCCTCACCTCCTCTCGGTCCTGCTGGCGCCCCAGGACCGACCCAGCAGACTTAGCCTCCCACATGCCCGTCCTCCCATGCCTCCATCGTGCTGGTACTCAGCCAACTTGCCAACCAGAGGCCAGGGCTTCAGAACCTGCACGGGGAAGCCCTTCCTTGTTAACTTTTCACAAGGGGCAGGAAAATCGGTTATTACCCTCTGTAGAGCGGAAATGAAACAGGCAGACAGATTGCACCTAATTATAATGTAATACTAAGTCATGGCGTGGAATTTGGAGCAATTATCCCCAGCATCTTCTGACTCCCATATCAAGGGGCTTCTGTAAGAGTTCCCCTTGCTGCCACCACATGTAATGTTCTGACATGGGTGGGGCTGTTGCTTTTTCTAAAGGTATTTTATGCCTGCGAATCTCAGAGCGGACTCCTGCCACCGCTGGACACAATGAAACGGTTGCTCTTTGATTTGCGGGCTCCTACCTCCTGGAAGCCAAAGGTGGTGAACTCCAGTTTTTAGTCCTCTAGAGACTTGGCCATTTTAGGGGAAGACCTCAGGGTAGGCATCAGTGCTCCCCAAAGTGTGGCCGGCCACAGGCTGGGGCTGGGGTAGGCTTCCCTGAGTCCACAGCCAAGCCTGTCTTTCAGAAGATGCAGTGACTGTGGGCAGGACCAGCATGTCCCGGGGGCTTCCCAGATCACCGTCTCTGGGCCCTCTCCAGGCCCGATTTATCCCGAACCCCATGGAACCCAGGTGAGTCCTCAGTAAGTACCAATAGAAGATTTGATTTGACAGTTGGTGGCGTAGGGCTAAATTAGTCACTGCCCCCATTAAAAATACAGCGGGGGGTTTAAGAGCTTTTCTCGCCATGTGGGAATCAGCAGCGAAGCCGGCGGATGCCTTGGGTAAGGAGAGAGGCAGCCTAGGGGACCGCGAGGTAATGAGGTTTATGGCAACGACAAGGCAGCCGGGGAACCCCACCGACTCCCCCCTCACCCCTGCCCCATTGTTCTCGGGCTGGCTGTGCCCCTGCTGCTTTAGCTGAGAGCCCCTCGTGACTCTGTGCAGGGAGGGGGCTTGTAGGGGGTACATGGCGACCCTTACTGGGACCGGTATTTGTCACCGTCAGGGAGTACTGGGTTGGGGGGTAGTGCAGGGCTATAAACCTGTGCTTTGGGGGCCCCCCACTTCTAGTCAAACGGTTTGGAACTGGAATGAGCCACTTTATCTCTCAGTTCTGCAGGATCTCAGAGGGTCCCTGGGAGGCTTCTAGAAAAGGATGCCTACAGGAAAGGAAGGGCTGAGTACAGAGAAAGACCCGGAAGTGGCACGGTTATTGTTAGGAGGACGATGAAGCCAGGCATCCCACATAGGCGTGGCCCCTTTCAGCAGAGGGTGTGATGGAATCAGCCACAAGGAGCTTGGATACTGGAGCAGGGTTCAGCAGTGGGAAGTGGGTGAGGTGACTGGAGGCCTGACTTCATTGGTACTGGGTTTGCATGTACAAATCACCAGTTTCTAGTGGCTCTGTGGGCTGGAGAAATTTAGCCCAGGCTGAGAAATGGACCAGGTCCCCTGGGCCACAGATCCCTGTCATTGGCTTCCTGCCTAGAGCTTCTGGAAGCAGGTGGATAGGGGTTTTGGTCTCAGTAGAGAAGCTGCCATAGGAAGAACCTTCTCGAGTTGCCCTAGCGATAGAGAATCGTCCTCCTAAACTCATAGTATGTTTAATATTTAACTTTCCACCTGCTTTTTTATTCCCTTCTAAAGCATGCATTCTTAGGGCTGGGGCCTGCACCTACAGGTGTCCAGTTAATAGGACCAAGACTTTGATCCATTCATTCATCCATCTGGCAGATATTGTGCCAGGCACTGCGCAAGGTGCTAGGGATATAGGGATGGATGGGTGATGGGAAGCTCACAGTCACGTGACAGCCAGCTAACAAACAAGCACGCCACTAAACATCCAGCAGCGCACGGTCACAAGTGCTGTGATGGGAAAGGGCCAGACTGTGCAAGATGCATGCGGGACCCACCTTAGAGGCAGGGGCACGTCGAGGACGGCCTCGCTGAGGATGTGACTTGTGTTCCGGCCAGAAGATCGAAAGGAACTCTGCAGTCCAAGAGCGGTGGGAAAAGTGCAGGGAACACAAAAGCCCCAAGCCGGAAACGAGCTGGAAGTATCCTTAGGGATCTCTGGTTGTACTAGGTTTCGATTTTAGATGGATTAAAACAAGCCCGCAGAAATTCAGAATCTTGTCCAAGGTCACACGATTCAGCATAGAATTGAGACTATAATTTGGGTGTCCTGCCTTCTAGCCTTGGGTGTCTGACTCCCCTCTGTGGCCATCTTCTATTTGTTGTAGGGCAAATTGATTGAAAAATAATTATTATTAGTATGAATAAAATGACATACTACGTAGGAAAGACTGCTGGCTCTCCTTCGTTTCCTTAGTCAGTTAACTCTGATTTTTATCTGAGCACACATTACCTTGGAGAGGAGAAGGGTCAGATAATATACCCTATCTGTCCTAGAAGATGGGCGTGGCCATATTACTACTGGTGGTCATATTGGTTCTGACAATGGGATATAAATAAGGCGGTATGTGTAAATTCTAAGAATTATCCTTAAAGAGAAGAAATGAGCTCATCCACTACTCTTCTTGATGACTGGAATGTAGATGCAATAGCTGGAGCTCCAGAAGCTATTTTGAATCATGAGGTGAAGTGGAAATGGAAGCCATACATGGGTTGAGCAACAACATAGAAGGAATCTGGATCTCCAACAGTGCCAAATGTGTACTAGCTCTGTCCTGCTTCCCAAAAGACTTCGTGATCTTGAGAGAGAAATAAACTTCTCTCTTGTTCAAGCCATTATTATTTGGGTTTTTCTGTTATAGTTGAATCAATGCTTAACTAAAACAAATGGAATACATACATAGATGGCTTCCAAGTAAGAGCAAATTTAGAAGTTTCAAGGAAAGGGTATGGGATGGGTAAAAATATCTGAAGGCTAAGAGATCTACTTCAGTGACATACTATAATCAATATCTATTTGGCTCATAAGTGCATGGGGCTGGGCTGATCTGGGCTGGCCTTGGCTTAGCTTGGCTAATCTGATCTGGGTGTCTAGCTGTGGGTGACTGTGGGATGGCCTTGCTGAGACGACTGAGCTACCTCAGCCCCGCTCTCCATGTTTCATCCTCGGGCAGGGCGGTCTGAGCATGTTCTTCTCATGGCATTGGCCAAGGGCAAGGGCAGAGCAAGTCCAATTGTGCGAGCACTTCCAAGCTTCCACTTGTGAATCATGTTTACTCACACGCCCAAACTTAGACTCAAGGGAAGGGGAATATACCCCACCTGCTGATGGGAAGAGCTGCAAGATTCCAGCACAAAGGGCTGGATTCAGGGAGGGATGGAGAATAGGGGTCATTAATATAACTAATCTGCCACAGAACTGAGAGGCTCCTCTCTCTCCTCCCAAGGCAAAACCTGCTGGTACTTATTAGGTACCCTCTATGACCACAGCTTAGGAAATGAACAAACCGAGGTGGTCCACCTTAGTCTTGATGGGTTGGACCTAGCCTTTGGAGAAGAGAGAGGCACCTGCAAAGGACTGATCACCCAAATGCTTGTTAGCAAGTTCACAGGGCCACTATTTTTACAATTTACAGTTGATTTTGGTTTACTCAGGCTTGCCCCGAGAGTGAGCAAAGATGGATGGCACCCTCAATTTCTAAGAAAGGGAGAAAACCCACCAATTAGCAAAAGCCAAACATTTACAACTTTGCCTTGCCTGGCCTCTCTCCAGAAGTACCAAGTAGGGTGTAGTTTGCCATGTACACCCCTGGCTGTGTCCTTCTTCCATGCCTTCACCCATGATGCTCCTTTTCCTAAAATGCCCTTCCCTTCTTTTTTACCTGGTTAGCTTCTACTTTTAAACTCAGTTCAGGTGTCTAATTTTCAGGGCCAAGACCTGGGTGAGGTGAGTGAAGCACTCCCCTTGGGTACAAAATCTAAGGGGGAACCAAAAAGCTCAGTAATCAAGATAAACAATATTCAACACAATATTTAAAAAAAAAAATCAAATTGGCAAACTATAGCCAGCAGGCTGGCAACCTGTTTTCAAAAAAGCTTTATTGGAACAGGGCTGGGATTAGGGTGAGGCAATGAGGCAGAACTGTGCAAATGTAGCATTGGATCCTGTCATTATTAAAATTTTTGCTACTTTGTTCATTGTGAACTTTTTGCATTAATTTTGATTTTTTAAAAATCATTGCATTAGGGACTTCCCTGGTGGTCCAGTGGTTAAGAATCTGCCTTCAAATGCAGGGGACACGGGTTTGATCCCTGGTCGGGGAACTAAGATCCCACAAGCTGCAGGGCAACTAAGCCCATACGCTGCAACTACTGAGCCCGTGCCACAACTAGAGAGCCTGCATGCTGCAGCTACAGAGCCCATGCGCTCTGGAGCCTGCATGCCCCAACTAGAGAGAAGCCCATGCACCGCAATGAAAGATCCCTGCTGCAACAACTAAGACCCAACGCAGCCAAAAATAAATAAGTAAATAATAAATTAACAAAACAGAAATTAAGCAAGTTTCTAAAAACAAACAAACAAACAAAAAACAGGGCTTCCCTGGTGGTGCAGTGGTTAAGAATCCGCCTGCCAATGCAGGGGACACGGGTTCAAGCTCTGGTCTGGGAAGATCCCACGTGCCGCGGAGTAACTAAGCCTGTGCGCCACAACTACTGAGCCTGCACTCTAGAGCCTGTGAGCCACAACTACTGAGACCCGCGTGCCTAGACCCCGTGCTCCGCAACAAGAGAAGCCACCGCAATGAGAAGCCCATGCACCGCAATGAAGAGTAGCCCCTGCTTGCCACAACTAGAGAAAAACCCGCGGGCAGCAATGAAGACCCAACGCAGCCAAAAATAAATTTTAAAAAACCAAAACACCAAAAAACCCCCCCACTGCATTAAAGCATTATTCTGAGTTTTTGCCATTCACTTAAAATTTGTGCCCAAGGCAAGGGTTTCACTCATTTCACCCTAGTCATGGCCTTGTTCATCCTCCAAGCAACCTACTCTGACCTGCACAGGAAAAATGCTCTGATAATAACAACTCTGATAATAGTTGGCATATAAGTCTGTTACTGGACAGCTGTACACTTTTATAACCGTCTGTCTCTGGGACTGTGTATCAGTCAGGATAGGTTAGGTTATGGTGCAGTAACAAAAAGTCCCCAAGTTGTAGTGGCTTAACACAATAATGATTTATTTCTCACTCATATTACATGGTCATCCTTCATTGTAGTCATTTGGGAAGTCAGGCTTAGAGAGCAGACTACCATAAATGTGGTCAGTACCAAGCCAGAGAGAAATAGCGAACTTGGGAGGGTCTCACGCTGGCAATTTTAATGCTCTTGCCTGGGAGTCACACACTTACACACACACACAGCACTTTAACTCACAACTCATTGGCCAGCAATTGTCACATGGCCCCACCCCATGATGAGGTGCCAGGAAGTGCAATTCTGCCATGCGCCTGGAATAACTAAAAACTGGCAAGGTTTGGCTAATTGCACTAATGACTATCACCACAGACCGTCTTCACTGCCTCTCCACCAATCCCTGACTATAATCTCTTCAAGGGCAGAGCCTGACTCTTAGCAAATCTGGTTATATCCAGCACCTCTGCACAGTGTCTTCAGCAGATAAATATTTACTGAATGTATACAGAAATTGAGTAGAAAGTGAATAAATGACAATTAAGAAGGTCCAGGGGAAGATAAGCATGTATATGAAGACACCTTGTAGCTTAAAAGCTGTGGAGTCAAGCAAGGCACTTAACTTCTCTGTGCACCTGTGTTTTCATAAGTAAAATAGGAAGAATAATAAATACTGCTTATCTCATGAAGTTGTTGTGAAGTTGAAATGAGATTAAAAATTATGATGTTAAACAACAATATCTGAGCATTCACTATGCACCTGGCATTATTCCGAGCACCATACAGGTATTAACTCTTTCAATCCACACAACAACATTATCGGGTGGGTACTGTTATCCCCTTCTTACAGACGAAGAAACCAAGGCAGAGAGAGAGGCTATCTTGCTCACCCTCCAATTTTAACTCAGGCAGTCTAGCTCCAGAGCCCTTTTCTCAGTGCCCCCAGAAGCACTTTTGAGCAGAGCAAATTGGAAATGGTGGCTCCTGATGCTCGCATCACTAGGGCTGATTCCAGGTGTTGGTCCTCCAGGGTCGGCCTTTACCTGGAGAGACCTCATGGCCGGGTGGGAGCCAGGACTTGGGTGGTCCTGGAAAGCCTGGGGTCGGCGGCAGCCCAGCCTCTGACCTGAGTGGCGGAGACAGCGGCTCGGCCCGCCCCCTCCCTCCCCTGAGCTCTGATTGGCCTGACTCAGCTCCGGCCCCGCCCACCCGGCGCCCAGCGAGAGCCGCTGGCTGAGCTCGGGCGAGCTGCGCGGTGTGAACTTATTTGTGGAGTTATTAATTACTGAAGCGCGCAAACCGTGCTTCTGTGCATAAAAATATGTTTGAGCAGTTTCTACTTAAACTTTAAAGAGAACGTTAATCAATTTTATTTTAACAAAATGACCTTAAGCAGGGGAAAAAAATTGGTGTTATTTGCCCAAACAGGCAAATTAATTTCTCTCTCTTGAGAAATCTGATAAGTTTCCAGAAATAGCTATGCATAATTTACACCTGCCCTGGCCGCTCCTAGTTTAACGCCAAGCCCAGTCACGGGCCCTACCCAGCCCCAGTCCCAGAAAGAACTGAAAACAGAGAGGTCCTTGCAAAGGACCTGTCACTCCCGTGCCGGTCCCCTACTGCTCCTCAGTCCACCCCGCCCACGACCTTGGGAAACAGATGCTGCAGGGAAGGAGCAATGTAACCTCCGAGAGGCCAGCCCAGCCTGGGTCAAGGTCCCTGGGAGGCAGGACCAGCTGCCCAGTATTAGGGCCTGGGGTTTCTCGGGAGGCCTAGAGAGGGTCTCCAGCAGATAACCATCCCCCCAGTTTTCGGGCTCCTTTCTGAGCCACAGGACCTGCAGGTGCCAGCTTAATCCTGTCTGCCTCTGGCCTCCCACACTTGAGGGATTCCCAGGATGGCGGGTTCCAGAACTCTGAGCACAGCCTGTACCACCTTCCAAATCCTCTGCCCTCTGGCTCTCAAGCTCCACACCCAGAGGCCACACCACCAGAGACCCTGCTGGGCTTCCCTTGGGGCTGGGGCTGGGGGGGCACCCACAGTCTTCTACCTGGACTATGGGGCTTAGAGGCAGGGCCTGGGGGCTGCTGGAGCTGTGGTCAGTGATTTTGGCCAAACCATTCAACCCCCCTGGACCTGGGTTTCCCCATATGTGTATGGAGTTTGTGCTACCCTTGCCTCCATCAGGCTGCTGTGGGGAGGGAATAAGTATCCTAGGATAACGTCAACTCCAAGAGCGCAGAGTTTTGAGCCATAAAAAAATGAAATAATGCCATTTATAGCTACATGGGTGGACCTAGAGATTATCATACTAAGGGAAGAAAGTCAGAAAGAGAAAGACAAATACCATATGATATCACTTATATGTGGAATCTAAAATATGACACAAATGAACTTATCTATGGAACAGAAACAGACTCACAAACATAGGGAACAGACTTGTGGTTGCCAAGGGGGAGGTGGGGCATGGGAGGATTGGATTAGGAGTTTGGGACTAGCAGATTAAAACTAGTATATATGGAATGGATAAACAACAAGGTCCTATTGTATAGCACAGGGAACTATATTTAGTATCCGGCAATAAACTATAAAGGAAAAGAAAAAAAAATAGGGCAGAGCTTTGCCTTTTTGTCTCTGCTGTATCCCCAGCACCTAGAACAGTGCCAGAACATAGTAGATGCTCAATAAATATGTAGAATAAATGAACAGTTGTTGAATAAATGAATGGATGAAAAGTGCTGAACACAGTAGCTGTTCCACTATTATTACTACTAGCATAATTGTAGTAGGTTTTAAAATTTTTCCAAATATAAAATTAGGTCACAATACTGATGATTGTTTTTCAAAGTGCATTTGCCCATTAGCTACCCTCACCGCCCCTGGAGATTCTGACAGGATCAGCTGGGGTGAAGAGTTCCCTTCCTCCTCTCCCTGTGAAATCACTATTTGCCTCCAGTAAATGATCTATACATATTTGTTGAATGAGTGCCTAAGAGCCCATATCAGGAGCCACAGACTCAGGGCAGGCAGGCCAGCTGAATGAGTGAAGGGGGCTGAGGGAAAGGGGGCTGGATGTGGTGGCGGGCAGTAAATGCCCATCTCAAAGAGGTCCAGCTCCTTGCTGCCCTGTGAGAACGTAGACCCAGGTGGCCAGATCTTCCAATTTTTCAAGAGGAGGAAATCCAGATTTTATTGTGAAAAGTTCCAATTTTTTAGTCCTGGTAATTACTTCAGAGTTTAATTTAAAATAAAAACCCAAAACCCAAAACAAAAAACACGTGTGCTAAGGAAAACACTTCTGAGGGCTATGTTTGGCCATGGGGCCACCAGTTAGACGTCTCTTGAGAGCATGTGAGAGAACGCTATAGGGGCTGGAATTTTGGGCACCAAATGAAAGAGAGGGGGCCTGTGACTCACCCCATTTTGAATCACAGAGAGACTGAGCAGAGGAGCTGAGGAAACCCAGTGGAGGCTGAGGGAAGCTAGACCCTCCCCCAAGTTGTGGGCTGGAGGCGGAAGTGGGAGCGCCCACCGGACCCACCCTCCCACACCCCCCCATCCCCCCGCTTCTCTTCTCGTGAGAGGGATTTGTCTGTTTTACTTTCTATCAGTAGAGCTGGATCCTCGGGCTCTCTATGCCTCAGTTTCCTCATCTGTAAAATGGGGATAAAAAATCAAGCTCTCTTGGAGTGGTGAGAATTTAATGAGATGACATAGCAGGCATTTATTAGCACAGTTCCTGCTGCCACCTGTAAGGTACACCCATAGACCAGGTGGTCATCCCACTCCTGCAGACAGGCTGGGGCTCCAGGCCACCAAGAAGGCTCTCCCAGAAGGAGAGAAGCCATATGGAAACCAGTTTCTATCCTTGAACTTCTTAGGGATGCTGCTGCTACTGATTTGTAATAGATAACCCCAGAAATAGAGGGGATTTCAGAGTTCTGGGATGGTAATCCCTGCATCACAATAGCAGACATGGATTGGGGCCTTGCCGTGTGTATCTCCTGCAGAGCAACAAGCACCAGGCTGGGTGGGAGTCCACACTCTTCTCTGTTGGAGTGCCCTGTGTGACTTGGGGCAAGTCCCTTCCCTACTCTGGGTCTCAGTTTCCTCATCTGTGAAGTGAGAGTGTTGAATCCGAAACTCTCCAAGCTGATCTTGGCTTTAGAACTTCCTATGTTTATGGGGCTTTCTTGGGAGGCCTGGGACCCGGGACAGGGCACAGGGATGGCTTCTGAATCTGTAAATGGGGACAAGGATGCCTGCACCCTGGACCGCAGAGAGGATCTGAGGACATGCTGCATTTGGCAACACTTTGGTGGCATGTCAAACACCTGGGGGACAGTTTTATTAGCTGATGGTTTTTAGTGTCCCATAGAAAGCAGGGAAGAAAATCAGCTCTGAGAATATGAGGAGGAAAATATCTTGGTTCTTCTGTCTTTTTAACAAAGTAGAGCTCTGATTTGCCCCTGGCATGTGAACTTCCTGCTCCGGCAGCCTGAGGGCTCCTGGCTCTGCCCTGTACCCTGGCTTCCCTGTCCCCAGGCACCATGGGTTTGTGCTGCTTTCTGGCATCTCTGTAATAGCATTCTTCCCTCTCCTGGGCCTGAGCAGTACTACAGCTCCTTCAGGGCTTAACTCCAGCGCCGCCACCTGACCTCCCCTCAGGCACTTGCTGGGTTTGCCCTGACTCACAACACCCAGCACAAGGCAAGGCACAAAGGTGCTGTTTGCTGAATTCAGAGTCCTGACGTTCCCAGACAGTTACTTCTCATTCTCGTTTTACAGCAAGGGAAACTGGGGCTCGGCTATAATAGCTAGTGAGTGGTAAAGCCGAGATGTGAAAACAGGTGATCTGTCTGTAAGGCTGGACTCTAGCCAGAGAAGGCCTGTGGATGCTTAAAACAAAATATTCAACTTAAAAAGTTATGAAATAATAATAGAAAAACAGTTTAAAGCATTCAGATGTATATAAAATAAAAATAAACAAAATAAAAACATCAACCATTCCTCCTACACACACTCCTTTTTTCCAGCCTCATTCCTCCAGAGATAGTCTGTGCACATGAAAGCATACGTTTGTGTATATCTCTATCCTTTCTTTCACAAAAATATGTTATTGGGCACATTGTTCCGTAACTCACTTTTCATTCCTTTATCAATACACTGTTCCTTTCTCCCCATGTTAGCACACGGAGATCTCATTCTTTTCGGGATTGGGGTGGAGTTTTTCTATCACAAATTCAATTTCCTAAATAGTTATAAGCTATATATATGGCTATTCAAATGATCTGCTTCATGCTGGGTGAGTTGTGGTAGTCTGTGTTTTTAAAGGATTTGTTTATTTCATCTAATTTGTGAAATTAGTATTTACTTATTGTGCTTTTGATGTCTGCAGGGTCTGTAGTGATAGCCCCTATTATATTCTGGATCTTGGTATGCTGTGTCTTCTTTTCTTCTTTTTCAGTCTTATTAGAGGTTCATCAATTTTACTGATATTTCTCCCCAAGATCCTATTCTTTGTCTCATTATTTTTTCTGTTATTTTATGTATTTTCTATTTCATTCACTTCTGCTCTTTATTATTCTTTCTTCTGCTTGCTTTGGATTTATCTTGCTCTTGTTTTTCTAGGTTGTTGAGGTGGAAGCTTAGATGATTGGTCTGAGACTAAATATACACATTTAGTGGTATAAATTTCCTTCTCAGTACTGCTTTGGCTGTGTCCCAAAATATTTGATATGTTGTATTTTCATTTTCATTCCACTCAGTGTATTTTTAAAAATTTCTCTTGAGATTTTTCTCTTTGACCCATGGATTACTTAGAAGTGTTGTTTAATTTCCAAGTGTTTGGTGATTTTTCTGTTACTGATTTCCAGTGTGATTCCATTGAGGTTGGAGAACACACTCTGTGATTTAAGTTCTTTTAAATTTGTTGAGTTCTTTTTATGGCCCATAACATGGTCTATCATGGTATAAATTCCATGGGAATATAAAAGAATGTGTATTCTGTTGTCATTGAGTAGGGTGTTTTATAAATGTCTATTAGATCGTGTTGGTTGATGGTGTTGTTGAGTTCTATATTTTTGCTGATTTTCTGTCTAGTTGCTCTATCAGTTGTTGAGAGAAGGCTATTGAAATATCCAAATATAATTGTGGATGTGTCTGTTTTTAAAATTTCAATTCAATTAGTTTTTGCTACACATATTTTGACACTCTACTTTTTGGTCCATACATATTTAAAACTGCTGTGTCTTCTGAGTGGATCAACCCTTATAGCATTATGTAATATCTTTCTTTGTTTCTGGTAGTTTTCTTTGCTTTAAAGTCTACTTTACCTAATCTAATGTAACCATTTATGTGTTCTTTTGATTAATGTTTGCTTAATATATATATATATTTCCATTCTTTATTTTCAACCTACTTATAACATTATATTTGAAGTGAGTTTCTTATAGATAGCATGTAGCTGGATCATCTACCCTGCCAATCTCTGTCTTATAATTGATGTATTAGACCATTTACACTTAATGTAATTATTTACATGTTAGGGCTCACTTTGGCCATTTTATTTTTTGTTTTCTGTTTGTTCTCTCTGTTTTTCATTTCTGATTTCTTTTTTACTCTTTTATTTTGCTAAATTTGGGAATTTTTTTTTAGTGAAGTATTAATAGTTTTTGGCCCTACTTTTTTTCTCTTCTTTTTTCAGGATTCTGATGACAGAATTTTTGTTAAAGTCCCATAGATCCCTAATGCTTTGTTCATTTTCCCCCCCAGTTTATTTGTTCTCTTTTATTCAGATTAAATAATTTCTATTATTCTACCTTCTGGTTCACTGATTTTCCCCCTGTCCCTTCCTTTCTGCTGTTGAGCCCGTTGATTGGGTATTTTATTTCACTTACTGTATTTCTCAGTTCTAAAATTTCCATTTGATTCTTCTTTGTATCTTCTATTTCTTTGTTGAGACTTTTTTCTTTCATTTGTTTCAAGCAGGTTTGTTAAAGCATTTTTATGCTCATTAAATCATTTTTATGATGGTTGCTTTAAAATCTTTGTCAGATAATGCTAACATCTCTGCCGTCTCAATTTTCTATTGATTGTCAATTTTCAATCTGTTTGCTATCCTCCTAGTTCCTGGTAAGACATCTTATTCTTTATTGAAACTTTCATATTTTGTATACTATGTAATGAGACTCTGGATCTTAACTTAAACTTTCTTTTTTAGCTGTCTTCCTCTGGTACTGCCCCAGCAGCAGAAGGTGGTGGTGGTGACACCTCATTAATATCAGGAGTGGAATTTCAAGTTCCCCACTCAGCCTCCATTGGTACCCGAGGAGGGAGCTTTCTTATTACAGCTGGGCGGAGGTGGAATTCTGACCCTCCACTAGGTCTCCAATGATACCTCTCTGAATGGGAAGGGGAGGAATGCCTCATTACTGCTCCTGTCGTGGCCTCACTGATCCCACGGAAGGGTGGTTGGCCTTGTTACTACTGGGCAGGGGCACAAGGCCTGCCTCTTCACTAGGCCTCCTCTGATACCACCCTGATGGGCAGGGAAGGAGTGAAGTGTCTCACTACTGCTGGCTGGGCAGTGGAAGTCCAGGCTCCCCTGGCACAGTGGAGTGGGAAAAGGGCCTTGTTACCAAACTGCAAGATTGAAAATCCATCTTCCTACTTGGTTTCTCGGATTCCCCACCATGGTGGTGAGCACTGGGGAACGTCATTACAGACTGTTGAGGGTGGAACCTTAGGGTCCCTAGACTGTGGGGGTGGAGCCACAGTTTTTTCTACGGTGTTTGTCTGGGGTAGAATGGTTATTGTCTAGAAGCTTTCTGTCTTGGCAGGCTGCCCCTTTACTGATTCTTCAGCTAAAGAAGTCAGGCCTTTGTGGGGTGGATTTTTTTTGTCTGTGCCCATTGGTGTTTCCAAGTCTGGAATATATGAAGCAAAAATGAAATTGCACTCCTTTCTCAGATGGGACTCAAACCCAGCCAAAACTCAGATTGGGACTTGAACCCACAATCCCTGTCTTAGGAGGGGACTCAAATCTACTGTCTTTTAATTGAAACCACTCACCTGGTGTCAGGACTTACTGAAGCTCAGGTTCTTTTGTCTCTTCACAGAAAGAATTCAGTGAGAGGCCAAATGATAAAGAGTGAGTTTATTAGCATAGGACATTGTGAGAGACACAAGTGGGTTGGCAAGGGAGCACAGTCCCAAGCACAAAGAGGGCTACTTTTTATAATCAAAGAAAAAGTGGAGAGAGGAGAAGACCACCTTCTTCCTCATTTTTGGGTAGACGTCAAGGTTATCTCATTAGTTCCTCCTTTGACTCTATATGGTCTAGACGAGACTGTCATGGCATTATTTAAATCATATGTATATTAGCATAATGGTGGTGACATATACTATAATATGGTAATTCATGTCAGGTTTCAATATAATGTCCCCTTTCACCTAGTTTCTTTCCCCTTCCACCTATATTACTGTCTTGGCTACATGCAGAAATACTACTCTTCAAGGACCATTAACTCCCTGACTTCATGTAACAAGATTCAGACTCCATATCTATTGTTCTGTGTTTTAACCATCTGGGTTTGTGGCTGGAATGTTCCTGGCACTTGAATGAGCCTGGTCTTCCTTCAAGGTAGTGTAGATTGTTGTTCGGTTACTGGATTCTTTTCTTGAGTGGTCATTAGTTTACAACAGCCTCCCAAACTCCCTTAAAATTCCCTTTCTGTCTTTAATTCCCTAGTGCAGGGGTCCCCAACCCCCGAGCCACGGACCAGTACCAGTCCATGGCCTGTTAGGAACTGGGCCACACAGCAGGAGGTGAGCAGCGGGGAAGCAAGCGAAGCTTCATCTGTATTTACAGCCGCTCGCCATCGCTCGTATTACCTCCTGAGCTCCACCTCCTGTCAGATCAGCTGTGGCATTAGATTCTTATAGGAGCGCGAACCCTACTGTGAACTGAGCATATGAGGGATCTAGGTTGCGTGCCCCTTATGAGAATCTAATGCCTGATGATCTGAGGTGGAGCTGAGGCAGTGATGCTAGCGCTGGGGAGTGGCTCTAAATACAGATGATCATTAGCAGAGAGGTTTGACTGCACGGAGATAATAATAAATCAGTTGCTTGCAGACTCATATCAAAACCCTATCAGTGAGTGGCAAGTGAAAACAAGCCCAGGGCTCCCACTGATTCTGCATTATGGTGAGTTGTATAATTATTTCATTATACGTTACAACGTAATAATAATAGAAATAAAGTTCACAATAAATGTAACACGCTTGCATCATCCCGAAACCATCCCCCCACCCCAGTTTGTGCAAAAATTGTCTTCCACGAAACCAGTCCCTGGAGCCAAAAAGGTTGGGGACGGCTGCCCTAGTGGGATTTCTAAACTAGCTATTTAATTATCCTACTCTACCCGTATCAAAAATAAAACTCAGTGAATTCATCGCCATGTTGTTCCTTGGGTCCTGAGGTTCTTAGCCACTTCTCCACACTTCTTCACCTTTCTGAGTCTTCATATTTTAAAAAATGCACAAGTGTTCAGGCTTTTTAGTTGAACTTAGAATGAGAAACAGTGGGGGAAAATGTCTGTTCCACTGTGCTGGAAGTGGAAATCCCTCCAGAGAGTTTTCTTTTATAATGGCCACGATGGATCCCATTAGATAAACAGATCATCACTGACTGAACCTGTTCCTTGTTGTTGGGCATTTACTTTGTTTCCAGCCTTTGTGTTATAACAATGTTGCAATGGACATTTTATATGTAGGTCTTTGTGCTTTGGTGTGAGCATATAACAATCCCAGAATTTGTTGACTGAGCAGATTGGATTTCACCTGGCAAGTTGGTTCTTGAGGTAGAAGGTTTTGGTGGTGAAGCACATGGAGGAACAGTAAGAGAACAATGGGGGAGGGCGAGTTGGACTGGGGCTGACCAGAGGGAGCACGAGCCAGGGCCGGACCAAGCAACATTCCCCAATTTATGTCAGCAGTGTTGCCCAGGTCCCTGGAAAATTTTCAGCTGGCCTTGCCCCAGCCTGGTCCTGCTGTCCAGAAGGCGCCACCCTCTGACTGCCATCTTTGGAGGGCTAGTCCCTGAGGCCAGTTTGGGAGAATATGCACCCTCATCTCCACTGGCTGATCTTGCCCTGCAGGGACGGCCCTGGTAAGGCTCAGGGGCGCCTCCTGTGACTCGTTCCCATTGTGATGGAGTTCCCCTGGCTGTACCACGCAGTACACAGCATGCTTTCTACACATCAGCTCATTTGGGGCTCCCTACCAGGCGGGAAGGCAGGCTCAGCCAGGTGTAGTGTCTGGTCTAAGGTCACGCAACAGTGAGCGGCAGATGCAGAACTCAGTCCTGGGTGGTCTGGTTCTGAAGCCTGAAATCAGTGGAGGAGCCTGGGGTCCAAAGTGACATTCTAGAATAGGCATATAGGAAAATGTGACCAGTATTTACAATAGCCAGGATATGGAAGCAACCTAAGTGTCCATCAACAGATGAACGGATAAAGATGACGTGGCACATATATACAATGGAATATTACTCATCCATAAAAAGAAACAAAATTGAGTTGTTTGTAGTGAGGTGGATGGACCTAGAGTCTGTCATACAGAGTGAAGTAAGTCAGAAATAGAAAAACAAATTCCATATGCTAACACATATATGTGGTATCTAAAAAAAAAAAAAGGTTCTGAAAAACCTAGAGGCAGGACAGGAATAAAGACGCAGACGTAGAGAATGGACTTGAGGACACAGGGAGAGGGAAGGGTAAGCTGGGATGAAGTGAGAGAGTGGCATGGACATATATACACTACCAAATGTAAAATAGATAGCTGGTGGGAAGCAGCCACATAGCACAGGGAGATCAGCTCGGTGCTTTGTGACCACCTAGAGGGGTGGGATAGGGAGAGTGTGAGGGAGGGAGACGCAAGAGGGAACATGTGTATAACTGATTCACTTTGTTATACAGCAGAAACTAACACACCATTGTAAAGCAATTATACTCTAATAAAGATGTTTAAATAAATAAGTAAATAAAGACTTATTACTTGGGAAAAAAAAAAAAGAAAACATGACCAGAAAGAGGGCTGCCCAAGTCTAGACCTGTGCTGAGGGAGAAGCCCTGAAGGAAGGGAAGTAAGAGGAGGGGAGAAGGGAGGAGCTTGTTCACACCTGGTCACCTGCAAAGACCTGCACAGGACGATGGGACTGAAAGGGATTCCTGGGGCGGGGGATGACAGTCCCAAAGGGGGCCCCCTGCTGGACTATGTTATAGAGCAACGCAGTGTCAGAGGAGGATTTTGACCAATCCACTCTTACTGGGGGCCTGGAAAACATTGTTTGTCATTAGAGGCAGAACTGCTTTCAGCAGCATGACAAAGGCAAGCAAACAGAGACACACAGACACACCCAACCCAGACACAGTCAGACGCACCACACACACACGCACACACACACACGCGCACACACACACACACACGCGCGCACACACACACACACACGCGCGCACACACACACACACACGCGCGCACACACACACACACACGCGCGCACACACACACACACACGCGCGCACACACACACACACACGCGCGCACACACACACACACACGCGCGCACACACACACACACACACACACACACACACACAGGTATGCGTCGGGCAGATACACCCAGACTGTCCGCTCAGGCCCCCAGTGCACAAACACACACGTGCGTGTACCACACACACCCACACAGCAGCATATGGAGCAACCCTGCCTTCCCCCATGGTTTCCAGGAGGCTCAGCGGGGGGTGCAAGTTCCACATCTGACTTTCCTTGTGTTCGTTAGACTCTCGGTGTAATTAAATGTTACATTGAATAATCCAGCGCGGGCTCAGTGGTGGCAGAGGCGGCTGTGGTGAGCCAGGCGACGGGGGTGCCGGATGCCTGTCTCAGTCCCACCCTTCTCCTCCAGCCGCCTCCTTGTCCGGGACTCTGGAGCGGAGGACCCCTTGGCCACAGGGCCACCTGGCCAGGCCTTGAGGGAGGATGGCGTGGGATGGTGGTCCTGGGCGACCCCTGGGTGTCGTTAGCTTAGGGGTCCCTCGTCTCCCACTCCTGGTGGGGTGGAATTCCCACCCGGGCCTCAGGGGCAGAGGAAGGGCATCCGGATGCTGGGGAGCCCCTCTGTCCAGCAGAATGGCCACCATGCTCACTTCTCCTGGGGAGAGGAGGCAGGAAGGACTTCCACCCGCCCCCCTGTCTTTTCTTTTAAATGGGTCTGCGACCTACCCTGGCCCGCATGGGAGGCAGCCCGGTGTGGTGGCTACAGGCCACCCGCATGCATGCTACTTGCTACCCATGTGACTTGGTACAGATTTCTTCCCATGTGTGCGCTCAGCGTCCTTGTGGGTAAAATAGGGGTAAATGGGAGTACTTACCTCATGCGGTTGTCGTGGGGATGAATTAGGTGCTTAAAGCAGTGCTACTCAGAAATGCTAACAATCACCTGGCCCAGCAGTTAAGCCACGCCCTGCACGTGTGGTTCTTCCCCATAAAGTGACTTGGGTCACGCCTACTCATCTGCTGAAGGCGAGGTGTTGGATCCACTGCCAATGACGTCATGGTGCAATCTCGGTCCCTGCTCAGAGCCTCTACTCTCTGTCTGTGGAATGCGGTTGACGGTCACTGTGCCTGGCAAGGTGGCAAGGATGGAGTGGGCTTCTGCATGGGAAAGAACCCGGCAAACTGTTGGGCGCTGTGCCCAGGGGTAGCTTGGCCCCCGCCCCTCCACTCCTGTTGCCCAGACCTCCCTTTGGGAGCCTGAGCCGTAACCACGTCCCTTCCACAGCCTGCTCCGGGGAGCACAGAGATGGGGCTGCCACTCAGCTCAGAGCCCAGGCAGCCCCTCTGTGCAGGTCGCCTGCCCGCTAGCGAGGACCTGGAATGGAGAGCCCCAGAGCCCCAGACCCAGGCCCAGATGGCGCTGGGGTGTCCAGCATGATTTCCCATGGCCGCCCCTTTCGGGTGTTGTCTTTGAAGCAAGTGCCAGACCCTGGTGTGTGCCAGCTAGACAATGGGTGGGGTAGGCTGGGGAGAAGCCACCAAGGAGGTGACATGGCTGGAAAAGAGCCCTCAGTCCAAATCCTCACTAGAAGCCGGCTCCTGTCTGCCACCGCCGACCTGGCTCCCAGAGGCGGTGAGCCCAGGGTGCAGGCTGACTCTCTTTGTGTACACACATGTACACTGGTGCCCACTCGGATCTCCATAAGAGGACCCAGAGGTCCATATGTGACCAAGAGGCAAGACACGCCGGTACAGTTTCCTGGAGTCTCACATGCAAACACAGATGGGCCCACCCGGGGGCATGGGCAACTACACGCTTGCCCACAGAGACACAGAGAGATCTGAGCTTGCTAGACACACATACACAACTGTGCACGCACGTTCCAGAGGCACCATAGCACCTAGTGACCTCCCACCGCTGGGACCTTTTCTGGCTCTGGAGAGACATGCTACCGTGTCTCCTGTCCCATCTAATCTGCACAACCCACCCACCACCTTTGTTTTATGGGGGACTCAGAGAGGCTAAGTGCACTGCCCAAAGCCACACAGCCCCCGAATAGCCTGGCTGGGTGGGATCTCAGGTCCTGGTCCCCAGTCCAATGCTATCTGTAGCTTCTCCACTGGCCTCCCTCCCACGATGCCCTTCTGCGGCTGAGTCACCGAGAACGGGGTGCCTCCAGGAAGAAACTGCGACTTTTAAAGGGTGTTTTAAAGATGGAGTGTGCCCTCGGCGCCTCCCCCATCACCCAGGACCCTGAGCTGTGCAGGGGCAGCTTGTGAATATTCAGGACCCACAGACACTCTTCTCTCTTTCTTCCCCCGCTCCTCGTTTTGTGCTGAGTCTTAAGTGAAATTGATCTTTCTTTCTAAGGAAAGAGAAATCTGTCTTTTGTTCTTCCTCTCCCCCAGGGCTCCTCAGAAGAGGAGGCCCCCCGCCCGGTTTAAGGGGCACGCCTCAGAGCCAGTCACTGCCTGGCACGGTTCCCGGGGCGCTGGGCTCGGGCCCGATGCCATGTGAACAGATGGCCGTGATTGCTGGCAACCCGGAGACCCTGCAGGAGAGTCGCGTATGGGTGTTTACAGCATCCTGGTCCTGCCAAGAGCATCAAAATGGCAGACCGAGTGGCTCCTGGCCCACCCGGGGTAGGGGTAGGGGCAGAGCACATTCCTGAAAAGGAGAAGGAGCCCCCTTCTTCTCCCAAGGAGACCCCTGCCCAGGGCCTAGCACCCAGCATCCAGCCTCCATCACCCAGCGTGGTGTCCCATGCAGGAAACAGCAAACCCTCGTTCCAGGGGTGCCATCCTCCCCCTTCTCCACCTCTTGCCTCCGCCTCCTTCAAGCGCCCTCCCTGTGGTTCTGCAGGGTCTCACTCCTCTCAGCGGCGCCGCAGGAAAGTCCTCCATTCCTTTAGAAAATGTATGTGAGCACCTACTGTGTGCTCAACGAGGAGCAAGATAGAGGCCATCAAAGCCTCTGTCCTTTCTCAAGGGCTCCCTCAGCTTATATTTAGTTACATGTGTGTTTGTGGCACAAATGCCTGTCCCATCACTAGGCTGAGCTCCACTAGTGCGGGGTCCTGGCACATAGTACATGCTCAACAAACCTTTGTTGGATGATTTAGGGGACCCTGCCCTCACAGAGACTGCAGTCTAGTGGGAATTCTCGCCCTGTCTCTCCCCTCCCTCCTACCTCTGTTGTGGCCTTGGCCTTAGTCTGTTTCCCAATTATCCCAAAGCCCCCTGAAGGCAGGGGCCATGGCCTTTGCTTCCCCAAGATGCTGGCTACATAGTGGCTCTTGTTACAGAGATCATGTGGCTAACATGCAAATGCAGCTCCCTCAAGGGCCACATAAATGTGCCTGAAAGGCAGGTCCCAGAGAAGATCTTCAAGAATGCTAACCCCACCCTGTTACTCTGCTGTCTATAGCCCACGGAGGTTTCCCCTTTCCTGCTCCTCAGAATGGCGTTCAAGGCTCTTCACGGTCTGCGTCACATCCTACCTTTCTTCCTTTTTATTCATTCAAAAGTATTTATTGAGCACCTACCAGATGCCAGGGGCTGAGGACAAGACAAAGAATAAAATCACAAAGTCACTCTTCTCATGGAGTTGCTGTTTTAATGGTGGGGTGGGGTGGAGACAAAGGGCAAATAAACAGATGGATGTATTATGTGTGTGGAGGAAATAAGAGCCATGAAGAAGGGCAAAGCAGGTCACAGCAAGGCAGTAGTGGTGAGAGTGGGCAGGGATGGCTTCTCTGACATTGGAGCAGAGATCTGAACAAAGTGGGAGGGAGGTTGTGTGCCACCCTGGAGAAGAGCAACCTGGGTGGAGGGAATGGCAAGTGCAAAGGCCCTGAGGCAGGAATGGGTTGGCCTATCTGGATCTCAGTCACAGCAACAACAAGCAGGGATCATGAATTCCAGCGCCCTTGGCTCCAGGCAGTGGTCATGAGAGAAGTGAGCCAGGCACTGGTGTGATGACACCAGATCGGTGTTAGGGAGGTGACAGGGAGAGGTGAGGATGGTGGCAGCCGTGGCGCGTCTGTAGCAGGCAGCCGGCTGGCGACAAGGGAATGCAGGCCTGGAACAGCCAATGTATCTCATGTTTCAAGCAAAGCTAAAATCATCATCTTTTAAAATGTGAACTATTCCAACTTTGAAGTGTTGGAAGCTAATTTAAAAATATTTTTAAAAACCCTACTCACGCCAAACAAAACTCAGTATAGGCCAGATCCAGCCTGTGAGCAACCAGTTGGCAGCTTTCGATTCATCTATCTGTGAGGTCCCTACTGGGCAAGATTCTGATCATGGACCCCAAGCTCAGTGGGCAGCCAGGAGTGAGGTGTTCAGGGGTGAGTGTCTAGGCAGGGCCAGGGGGTCCTCTGGTCCTGATTTAAGGGCCTAAGGGGCCCAGAGGGCTCATCCAAACACCTGTCTCCAGGGACACCCCTCTCTCAGGCCCACCCCAGTGAGAGCAGAGGCTGGCAGAGGGGACAGATCTGTGTCCCATTTCCTGGGGTGGGACCTTGACCTCTCCCACTGACCCACTTTTTCTGGCCCCTGGTAGGTTCCAACAGCCAGCCGGATGCAGCCCAGCCTGAGGATGTGAGGATGGAGAGCCTTCTGTTCTGGCTTTGTTGGGGATCCTGGTGCTGAATGTGACCCCGAGGATCTTTAACTGGGCCCTACATCCCAGCCCCACTTTCTTTTGGCAAACTCAGGCCGAAGAGGCTGGAACTGCCCTCATGGGCCCGCCTGCCCTGAAGACCAGCTTTCTCTGAGCAGCTTCATTAGGAATGATTTCCACATTGACAGACAGCTGGCACCTCCAGCCAGAGCCCTCTGCCGAGAGACCCCGTTAATGTTAATGGAAGTCTCGTGGCTCAGCAAGGGCGCCCTGCTGGAAAGAGGCCTTGGGATGCCCACCCGCAAACATGACCTTTCCCTGTATAGGAGACAAGATTTCAAAATCAATCTGGCCCGCGGGGTCTGCCCATCCTCGCCACCTTCACCGCTCAGGGAAGAGGCCATGGGCCCCAGGACAGGCGAAGGTCAATACCGAGTCTGGGGGAGGCTGGCTGATTGGGCCAGCACGCTTGGGAGGTTGCTGTCTGGCCCCACCGCTGGAGCGCCTCACTGCAGAGGCTACAGGGAATTTCATGTCTTCACTCCATCTTCCCCGGTCCAGCTGGAGCCAGCGCAGCACTAGTGGCGAACACACATACATTGAGCCCAGTTGCAGCCATGCTGCAGAAACTCACCCGCACGTTATTTTCAGCAGAATGGTGAGGGAGGCACTACGATTATCTCCACTTCACACCCAGGGAAACGGAGGGCGGAGAATGTTAAGCAACTTGTTCAAGTCGTGCTGCTGGGCGGTGGCGGTGCTGGGATTCGAACCCAGGACCTGTGCTTGTCTCTGTGATGCTCCTCAACCCTCTCTCAGGCGCTCAGCAAACACATGGCAGCCACTGCTCTGTGCCAGGCCTGTGCTGAGGGCACAGAGGTGAGTCATCTACAGTTCCTGCTCCCAGAGGCACTGTCCCAAGGGGAGGGGATGCCACAAGGTCTGGAGGAAGGAGGGCAGATCTGGGATGCCGGGTGATGGGCCATGATCAGGGAGGACTCCCTGCAGTAGGGGGTCTTTTGACAGAAGGGCAGGTGCCCAGGAGCCAGCCCTTTAGTTTGTGTTTGGGGGCAGGCGCTCGGGCACTCACACCTGTGCATGTCTGGGTGCACGTGTGCAGACCAGAAGGCTGGTCTCCCAGCACAATGTTACCGGGGGAACCTCCCTCCTCCGAAGGTGGGGGGGCTCTTGGGGAGCATGAAAGACGCAGATGGAGGTCGATGTCACCAGGAAGGCTGCCCTGCCTATGAAAGGCACTGTCCCAGCAGGCTTCCCTCTAGGCTCGGAGGGGGACGGGGTTCAGGAGTCGCACAACGGGGCCCTGAGCTGGATGTGGCTCTCTGCTGGCCTCTCACCACTAGCCTGCATAAATGGTGATTAGTTTTTACGGCTTGAATGCCTTTAGGTGCGGCAGGCCTTCTCTGTCTGCCCACAGTCCCCACCCACCCCTTGGCGACGCCAGGCTCCACCCTCCTTTCCATGAGCTGCCTGGCCTCTGAAGACACTTGCTTTCCAGCTCTCTGCTTTAGCAACTTCAAGTTCTTCAGAGAAGAATCTTCTTTACCTAAAGCCGCCTCATGATGGCCTCTCACGGGAAAGCTCCAGGTATAGCTATGCTAACATCTCTGTCTCTTTATCTTACTAAAGAGCCCCTTCCCACCAGGGGTGAGACTCATTGATTCTTTCATTCAGCAAAGAGGTGTGGAGCGCCTACTCTTAGTCAGACCCTGTTCCAGGTGCTGGGATTGATGGATGAGCCACACCATGGAGAAGCTCCACCCTCCTGCGCTCCCACTTGAGTGGTCCTGGGCAGGTGCGGGGCAGGGCGTGCGCAGTCAGGCCCCAGACTGCAAGCTCAGTCCTTGCCTTGGGCTCTTGCCCCATCAGCTCAGCACTAAAGCCCTGCTGGTTCTGTTCAGCTGGGGCGGAGGGAGGAAACCAGCCAGCAGATGCCTCCTGGAGGATTTGGCACCAGCCACCGGCACGTTAATGGCAACCGAGGTGCTGGGAGGGGGAATGAACAGCCAGGAGGAAGGGGTACCACCATCCTCCCTGAGGCTCAGCCAGGCTGTCACACAGCTAGGAAAGGATGGGCTTGGCCCCATGTCTGCCTGACTCCAAGACCAGTGCTGTTTCCACTGTGAGGTCCAGACTCTCACCCTCTCTCTCCTTTCTCGAATCCTGCCTGATCTCCAGGTGCCCCGCCACAAAGCAGAGGCCCTGACTGAAGCTTTCTTTGCATTGCTATGGGCACCACAGAAGCTGGGCGTGAGCTGACGGGGGTCCTGTGTGGAGTGAGCTGGTCTCTTTCTTAATCCTAGAATGCCCCTTCATCTAGGGGTGTGTCAGAGGCTGCCTCAAACCTGGGTGCCATCATACATATTAGACAAATGTTTGTGGATAATTTGTGGATTAATTCACTTGATCAGAAGTCGGCATTTGAGAGGAGCCTGGAGTAGTGAGCAAACCTCTGAAATCAGCCGGATGTGGCCTCACCGCTTAACTGGCTGTGGGACCTTGGACCTGTGAGCCTCCACTTACTTCTTCATCCGTAAAATAGGTTCCTCCTTCCTCCCTGCAGGGTGGCAACGAGAATGCCTTAAAGTAAAAGCACCCAGAGAGAGCTCCGCAAATGCCCACGTGGGCTTCTCCCGGAAACCGGGAAGTAGCATGATGGCCGAGAGGGTGGGAAGGTGGGTGACCTGGTGCTGGAGGAAGGTCCATTTGTGAAACTGGGTTCTGAGGAGTGGGTCTCATGCGGATGCTGGAATTAGACAGCCTGTGAATTAGTCAGGTTCTTTGGGTGCAAGTGACAGAAATATAATCCCAGCTGCCTTCAGCCCAGGGGGGATTTACCAGTTCATGGAATGGAAATGTCCCAAGATGATTTGCTTCAGGAATGGCTTGACACAGGGCTAAGGTGACCACGCAGGCTCTGGTTCTTTCTCTTTCTTTGTTCTTTATTGCTCTTCTTTCTGGGCTGGAGCCCCTCACTTGCGAGTGTTTTCCTCAAGCTCACATAACAACCACCAACAGCTCTGGGATGGCATTCTTCCAGGCTCCAAAACATGGAAAAGAAGTGGAAGCCTTGCCCAGAATCCCCCTGAAAGCTCTGAGATGCTCTCTGATTAGACCAGCTCAGTCACACACCTGAGCTACACAGTCAGGTGGCCACTAGGTGTGATGTGCTGATTGGCCAGGACAGGTCATGTGCTCCTCCTGGAGCTAGTGTGGTGCAGCCCAGATCCTGTGGTCTGAGGTTGGGGGGGAGTAGACCCCCAGTCAACTACAGGGTTGTGGGGACTGCCGTCTCTGGGCAGAGAAGCATCACGCCCACCACACCAGACTAATCCAACCTCTGCTTACCGGTTCTTTTGGAGTCATCCGCCCTCCCCCTGCAACTCTTACTCATCCTTAAAAACCCAGCTCAAGCCCTAACTGCTGCTGGAAGCATCCCGGTGCACACTCACCCATGTTGCCCTCCTCGGAGCCTCTGTGGTACAGGCAGCCGTGCCACATAACATATCAGACTCCAGATCATTATCGCTCCAGCAGAACTAAAGCCATTAGTGAAACCTTAGGCCAATACTTGGAAAGCCTAAGGTTTCCAAGTATCGGCCTCCTGTCAACCAAGAAATAGAGGAGCTGCCTGACAGTCAGCTGGGGCTGCTGGCCACTAACTGTTCCCCAGAACACCGGCATGAGGCAAGACCACGGAGGGTCAAACAAAGACAGGACCTCTCTGTAATCATGTCTGGACACAGACAGAACGTGAGAGTCGTCCAAACCACAAAACTGCCCAAACATCGCCCATCCTGGCTAAAATCTTTCTCTACTAATTGCAACGTCCTGTCTTCTAGGTAAGAATCATTAAGATACCTAGTCATTCAATTACCCCCGCTTCCCGACAGCATCAAACCCAGAGAAAGAGCCCCCCAAATCACTTAACATGAGCCAAAGTCCCAAAATAATCTTTCTAAAGCCCTGTTCCTGAGCCGCCCAGGGGTGTACATTCTCCACCATAGCAGCTGGCCTGTAAACCCAACTTTGTTGGACAAAAGGTGCGTTCTTGGTGCTCTTTGGCTGCAGGGTATTGTACAGTTCTGTAGAAGAGGTGTTCTTATTCTTATTTCACAGGTAAGGGAACTGGGGGTCAGAGAAGTTAAGAAGTTGCTCAAGGTCACACAGCAGGAGGGTGGGGAAACTGGGGTTCCCCAGTGCTCTTCCCCTTAAAACCCTCTTCTCATTTGTCCTTTCTTGCTTTATTTATTTATTATTGGTGGTGGTGGTGGTGTGTGTGTGTGTGTGTGTGTGTGTGTGTGTACGTGTGTGTATTTTGCAGTAATCAGTGCTGTTTGGGATGCAAGTGACAGAATTCACCTGAAGCAAGCCCAGGCACAGTTGGGTTTGGCTGCAGGGTTCTGTGGTAGCTGGTGGAAGCTGAAGGCTGGAACATGTTGGGTTGTCCTTGCTTAGGGTTTCACTCCTCTAAACCATCAGCTGAGGCTGGGGTGGGCTCCTGCAGAAATTACACATAGCATGGGGTTAGGGCAGGAGGAGTCCCTGCAAAGGAGAGACGAGGTCCGGACAGAGTACTGCTTGTTTTCCCAGCTGGTTGGAGCAGGCAGTGGCACTCTTGTCTGGAGCCCTGGAGCCTCTGCTTCCTGTAGGTGACTCCAGGCAATCCCTTCCTCACACCATGAGGTGCCATATAGTTCACAGGGGCCTCAAGGGTCTTTCACATCCAAGATCTCTTTCCTCCACCACCAGCAGGTGGGAGGGGGTCAGACAGGTGTGAGATGGACTCATTAAGTGGCCAGTCACAGGACTGGCCTGGTCACCACTCCTGGGTTCAGCTCCACTTGTCCAGCACCCAGGGGCTCTCTGGAGTCTGGCCAGGGGTGTCAGACCCCACAACAGCAGGGAAAAGCCAGACTAGGGCCACGTGGAACATGGTCCTCAGTTCCAGGCACCCCATGCCCAGGCTGATCTCAGGGGCTTTCCAGCCCTCTTCATCCCTCTCCTGCCCAATCCCCACTCCCAACCCTCCCTGTCCCCTGCCACCTGCTGTTTCCCTCTCAGCCCCCCTGTTCCTCTAAAGGCAGCCTCTTCTCAGCTTCTCTGCCTGGATCTAGAATCTCCTGGGCTCTTCCTGTCACCTCAAGCTGTTGTGCCGCCTTCATTAGTTCATTTGCTAGAGCACTGTGCGTGGGCCACCCAAACCCCTTCAACGATTCCTACGGCTTTTCTACGTGTTTTGGCTTTCTCCCTCCTTTCCGAATACCCTACATGCCACCACAATGAACTGGCAAGCGTATCACTGTGTCCCTGGCTATGTGACAGTGTGTCTGAGTGTGTATCTGTGCATGTTCCCAGGTATGTCTGTGTGTATAGCTCTGTGTACTGGCTCTACAATTCATGCTTTCTTCCCTCCCCGATTTGGCTGTTTCTCAGCCCTTTTGGCTGTGCCCAGGACTTTGCTTGCTTATGAGGTGGGCCTAGGGGTGCTCTGCACTTGATGGTGGTGATCTCATCTTGCATTTGGACCGCTCCTTCAATCTCCAGGGCACTTCCCCCTTTGTTACCTAGAAGCGGCCCTGTGGACCAGACAAGGCGGTCCATCTTGGTTAGTGGTGGTCCACTAACCAAGTCACTCCCTCTCTGAACCATCTTTACTTGGCTCAGAGAGGGGGTGACTTGGTTATGTCACACGTGGCTGGCTCACAACACCTTAAAATAGATAGGGCTAAAAGAGAACTCAAGTATCCTTTTACCCAACTCCTCATTTCTTGGTCCTGAATGGACCTCAGACCGACCCTATTACCAAGGTCTCTTGGTCCTGAATGGACCTCAGACCGACCCTATTACCAAGGTCTCTTGGTCCTGAATGGGCCTCAGACCGACCCTATTACCAAGGTCTCTTGGTCCTGAATGGGCCTCAGACCGACCCTGTTACCAAGGTCTCTGTAAGAGTTGATTATTATTATTATTATTTTTTGGTTGAACCACATGAAATTGCCAACATTGACGATTTTTGATCCACAAGAAAGTCAATATCATTTGGTTCAGCATAATACTAATTCTGTTTTTTTTTTTTTTTTGCGGTACACGGGCCTCTCACTCTTGTGGCCTCTCCCGTTGCAGAGCACAGGCTCCGGACGCGCAGGCTCAGTGGCCATGGCTCATGGGCCCAGCCGCTCCGCAGCATGTGGGATCCTCCCGGACCGGAGCACGAACCTGCGTCCCCTGCATCGGCAGGGGGACTCTCAACCACTGCACCACCAGGGAAGCCCAATACTAATTCTTAATTCTACAGTACCCTTGACAGCCATCCAACTCTGGAGTTCGTTGGAGATTGGCCAGTGACTCACACTTTCTTATGTGCTATCCCCCAGTTCTACAGGCACAGGGAAGGAGGAGACCTTCCCAGGCTGCCCAGGCAGTGACAGAGACCCAAGACCCTGATGACCTGCACCCTGGAATGAAGTGCCTTGCCTGGAACCCAGGTCCCCTACTTCCAAGCACTTCTCTCTTCCCAGACCCCCACCTCCTAATCTGCTGTCAGTCCCCTTCTCTGTTAACTGGAAGGAACTCATATTTCCTTCCAAAAAATATTGCAAAAGCGCCTACGCTGTGCCAGACACAGAGCATCAAAACTGAATGAAATAGATGGGGTTCCCAGACACAGTCAGCCAGGTGTGAGACAGAGAACCAAGTAGGTACAAAGTGCATACGTTCCGAATGCTGAGGTTCAGAAAAAGACACGGATGGGCACCCCCCGCGAGAGCGGACAGGGGAGGCTGCCTCGCGGAGGGGGTGACATTGAAGCTGCCACCTCCCTGCAGGTGCTTCAACACCTACCTTGCTTTTTCGAATCTGTGCTTTTGTGCTGTCCTGACCTCTCGGCCCTTTCCTCGGCCGCGGGTTTGGGGAAGTTTGAGTCCCGAGGTTGACGGCTGTCTTGTAACTGGAGTATTGAAGTCCCTTAGGAGAAAACGTGGCTCATCGGGTTTAGTGAGAGCCACCTGTCTCACAAGCCTGCCCCCCAATTCAGCCCACCCCGCTTCCAGGCAATTAACGTAGGACTTTTTCTTTTAAGGAAGGAATAAGAGTTTTGATATTTATTTCCTTGGCCTTTAAGAGGCTGGAGCTGTGGAGTGTGTCACAGACTGGGCCGGTGTCTGTACCACGGGTGAGGTCTCCTGCCAGGAGGGTGCAGGTCCCAGGCCTTCGGTATTGCTGGCAGTGGGCAGGTGTCCATCAGAGTGGAAACTGCCACTGACCTGGGTGCCTCTGTGTCCCTTAGGAAGGCTGAGGGGTCCCAGAGCTGGAAGGGATCCTCGTGAAGAGAAGGAGAACATGAGGACGCAGGGAAGCCCGGGGAGGAGGTGCTGAGGCCCAAGGCCACGACCGCATGCAAGGGGGCCTGACTGATGCTGAGGGGTTTTGCACCCGCAGCTCACGGAAACTCGTGGCATGCCCCTGAGGCGGGTTGCGTTATGATTCCCATTTCACAGATGAGACTGAGGCTCAGAGACGTGCCCAAGGGCCCTCTGCTGGTCCCCCCGCCCACCTCGGGCAGTGTGACCCCGGGGCCTGTGCTCTTAGCTGCAACAGCTTCTGCTTCCAGACTCACCAGGCTCCGGGCCCTGCAGACCAACTCTCTCCTGGAGGCAGCGAGGGTCTGCTAGGGCGCAGGGGCAGACAGACAGATGGACGGCACTGAGCATGCATGCATGTTGCCCCAGCACCTTGGTCCCTATGTGCATGTGTGTGTGCGCTGGGGGTGGGTTCTGTCTGAATCCTTCCCCCCGCTGCCCCCACCGCCCATGTCCCTCTGTCTTGACCTCAGTTTCTCTCTGTCTGTGGCTCCCAGGGAGTCTCTGATTCACTCTTTCTTGCTCTCCCTCTCCTCCCCTCTGTCCCCTCCTTTCTCTCCCTTGTCTCTCTCTGATGTTCTCTCTCAGTTCCTCTCCCTAGTTCCCATTTTCTGCCCGGCTCTGTCCCCTCAACTCTCTGAAGGTGTGTATCGTTCATGGTCTCCCTCGCAGGCTCAGCGAGCCCAGCACGTATGGCCCTGTGTGACCCTCACATCAGGGCACATGGCAGGCAGGGCTGGGGTCTCGCCCTGCCTGGCTGGGGAGGCTGAGGCCCAGAGGTAGGCGTGCCGTCACGGGCACATGGTCACTGGCTGGCAAGGGGCGGGGGAGCTGGATGAGGACCCCAGTCTGTGTGGTCCAGGGGAGTGTGGGCCCCTGTGTCCATGTGCTTGTAGCCAAGTGTGCCCTGAGGAGGGGATCCTGCCACACCTCCCCAGCCCCTATCCCGGCACTGAACCCCAACTATCCCGCAGCAGACACATACAGATGTCCCCCAGCCTGTGTCCTCTGGGACCCGCCCTGTCCTGCTCCATGGCACCCAGAGTGGGTGCTGCTTGGGCTCCTCTCTGCTCTGCCCACCCTCCGGCCCTTGGGCAGGGCTGGGAGACTCTGATTAGTTGAGTCTTGGGAGGCCTCGAGGCTGGTGCCTGCTTTCTTCCTTCCATTCTCCAACCTCCCCTCTGTGCTGGGTGGCGTGACAAAGTTATTTCTGAGAAATGTTATTCAATAAATCTCCATAGAATGCCTGCCCTGAGTGAGAGCTGTACGGGGCCTTGTCTGGTCTTCTGTACTTCAGGGGCCTGAGGATGAGAAAGACCCTCCTGAGGGGCAGGTAACAGGACTCTGGCCACAGGCGTCCCACTGGGCCAGCCCTCTGTCACCTGGATGAAGAGTTAATGCACTTGCAGGCAGAGCCCGAAGAGCCCCTCCTCCTGCAGGGAGGTGGGATGAGAAGCCTGGGAGGAGGCCCCATGCGAATCCCTGCCATTCTGTGTGTCTTGAAAGGACTCCAAGTTTCCTCAGTTTAAAGGGAAAGAAATGAGTTTCAAGTTGAAAAACTTGATGCGTGTCCAGTGTCTGGGAGCCATTGTCAGCCTCGCAGGCCGGAGGTGGGGAGGTGAGGGGGGAGACATGAAAGTTGCCTCGGAGGGGAGGCCAGAGAGGCAGGCCAGCCCGGGCGCAGGCTGGGGACACCCTGCCCTCACCTGCTTCAGAAGCCCCCTTGGAAGCTCCCAGGTAAAACCCCTGCTCCCTCCCTTTATCCCAAACCTCTTTTTTGAGGTTTGGCTGCATTTTTTGATTTTAATTTTTTTTTTTTTTTTTTTTTTTTGTCATCTTTGCCAGGGCTTTTACAATGCGATTTCCTTTTATTTTAAAAACGGTGGCTTTCAAGCCTCCTCTCATCTATGATTGTTTCATGTTTGCAGGTTTCTGGAAGGTTTGGAGCTGGACCCTGGGTGGGCGACTTCCCATCTGCTCCTTGCTCTGCTCGTGGGCTTGGAAGGGGTGTGGGCCTCGGAGCTGCGGCCTCCTTTTCAGCCCCCCTCCAGCTGGGCCGGTGTGATGGGGAAAGAGGCGGGGCTCCCATCCGCCTGCTTCCCCTGGCCTCCCCTCTCTCCACACAGCAGAACACTTCGTGGTGGGAGGCAGGCTGCCTGATTTCCATCCTTGGGCAGGTACTTGCCCCCTTAGCTGCCCCATTTGTGCAATGGGAATAGCAGTTGTACTCTAAGATAATAGTAGCAAGTACTTATTAATAGTGTAGGTAACAGTACTCTAAGATAATAGCGATAAGCACTTCATAAGTACTTACTAGTACATAGTATGAGTAATAGTACCATCAGAGGATACATGGAAAGTACCTGGCACAGAGCCCGGTGCAGAGCGGAGGATTAAGAATGGTACGTTTATAAGAGGGCAAACCCTTGATCTCCCAGACCTCGGAGAGCTGGCCCTTAGCTCTCTATCCAGCCTCATCTGCTCTTCACGAGGTGCCAGCTGGGTGGCATGACTCACCTTGCACCTGCCCCATTCTGGATCTTTGCTGACCCTGTTCCCCCTGTCCGCGTCCCTCTTCCACACGTCCTCCTCATGCCGAAAGCCGCCTCTATCCCTCTAGGGTCAGCTAAATGCCACCCGCTCTGAGATATCTTCCTTCACTTCCCCCATCCCAAATAAGTATTAATCACACCTTCTTCAGTGGTTGTATGTTTGAATTTGGTTTTTATTTTACTCAGTGATGCAGCAAGTGTGGGTTTGGTCTGGCTTTGGAAGCAGGAAGGTTTGGAACTGAATCTAATTTTTGGTAGGTGCCAGCTTTCCCCTTTCCTAGCAGTGCAACCATGAGCGTGAGCCTTAACCCCTCGGAGCCTCAGTTTCCTCACCTGTACGTGGGGATGGCTATACCCTCTGGAGCATAAGGTCCAGGAGAGAGTGGCTTTCTGTTTCTTACACTCTGCTGTATTCCCAGTAGAGGTACATAGCAGATGCTCAACAAATAACTTACCACAAACAAAGGATCACTGGGTTTATAGAGTTCTTTACTTGATGGCAACACTCTTTATCATGTCCGTTATCATTGAGAAACTCATTCATTCACTCATTCATTAAAGGAGGCAAAGATTGAGTGGCTATCATGTATAGGGCGCTGGGTCAGACACAGGAGGCCTCCAGAGGAATGGGGGACATTTCCGCCCTTGTAAGGGGTCAAAGATGAGATGGATCTGTAGGCAGAGTGGTGCTGTCCCACGACCCAGCAGCGATGGACCTGACTGGTCCCATCAGTTCAGAGGCCATAGGAAGTTTCTCTTGTCCGCTGACTCTGTAGGACACAGCCCGTGTTCTGCACACTGCACGCCTAGTAAATGCCCCAGAAATGAATTAAGAGTGATCCTTAGAAGCCCATTCCTTGAAAGTTTCCCCTCAACTTAGCCAATTCCCAGTGCCCTGAAGCCAAAAGGCAGCTTTCTACTCTATCCTGAAGCTTTCTTTTGTAAGCTCAGCTGCCCCAGAAAACCCAAAGTAGGTGTGGTTTGGGGACTGCACCTAAAGTAACAACTTATTCACTCGCTAGCCATCAGACGGTTGGTCTGTCTCCTGTCTCCTCTCCTCTTTTGCTTTTTGCATACCTTTATTATCCCTAAAAGGCAGAACATAAAGAAGCTGGAACATCACCCCAATCCTCCCCAAAGTGAGGATTTTCAGATGCTTCTTTCAAAATCCAGCTCGGGGGCCTCCAGGAGCACCTCAGCCCATGTGCCCACGAGACCTACACCGTGACACCCCCGGATCTGCATTTTGGAGCCCTCTTCTGCAATCAGTCCAGCTCTCAGCTCCCACCCCAGACCATGTGGCTCATTTCCCACCTCCAGGTTTTTATCTGTCCTGCCCATTGAACTTTAAAAGCTTCCATCTCCTTCTCACTATTCAAGTTGATGGTGGACATCTCCCATTGCTTGTGCAGCCTCCTTTCCCATTTGTGGGATCAAATACACTCCTTTGCTATCCTCCTTTGGGGACCCACACTCTCCCTCACTTGCAATCCTTGGGCGTTAGGTGGGACGGATGTTACCCTCTGTTTCCAGGGGTGAAACATGTGACCCAGGGCTGACCAATCAGAGCATCAGATCTTTCCAATCACATGATTGGCTCATGGATGCCCACATGGCCCAAGAGAAGCCAATCAGGCCAATCACCACCACTCCGCAGTCTCAAAAAGACGCCCTCCCTGCCACTAGCCATGGAGAGGGGAGGATAGAAGCTGGTTGTTGGAAGGGACACTGTTTGAAGATAGCCTGCCTGCAAGTTATGAAAGACAGATGGGAAAAAGAGAGTTAAGTCACCGTATTCTGCGAGTCCTACCTACCCCTGGACTTTCAGTTTTAAGAGCCGTTGAATTCCGCATGCGCGCGCACGCACGCACACACACACGTACCTACGTTTCCTTTTTTCCTTAAGCCACTTGGAATTCGATTTTCATTTCTTGCAATAGAAATACCATTTGCTAGAGCCTCTGATGGATCTGAAATTCCAAGCCCTAGAAAGAGGAAGACGGGGAAAACGGCACCAAGGCCCCCCTTACGTAGGGGGATTCCAGGTCCAGGCGCCTTCTTAAGCAAATTATCCTCTGTCTTTCTCATTGGCCTGGCCTGGCAGAGAGGAGGGGCCTGTCTCCTCCTTATTTGAGCTGAGAGCGGGACACCACAGAATGAGTGATTCCAATTCACCTTCTCTTCCGCCCTCCTTGGATTTCTATATTGTTTTACCTTTTACTTTTTTCAGATTTACCTTCCTAATTAGGTTTCATGCAGGCAAACATATTAGGATTAGTTTGTAATCCTTGAGCTCACAGACAGTGAGGGTGGGACAGCCTCGGAGTGGGCTGGAGGCTGGGAGGAGGTGTTTGCTGTGGGAAATCCACAGAGTGGGCAGCACGTGGGTAACGAGGTGTGTCCACACATGAAATGGGTTTCAGATGTATCGTTGATTCACTTGTTTAATCCACTGTTATGAATTATTAGTTATGTGCCAGGTGTTGGCAAATAGGACACAGTAACTGTCTTTCCAGGTCCCCAGTAGAGGGAAGAGAAAAGTCAGCAGGACAAATCAGTCTGGTGTGGACAGGTTGGGCCGCTGGGTGCTGGGTGCTGTGGGATGTTGTGTCTCGTCTGCTGAGGCTGATGGCCCCGCTTCTCCAGCCCCCTGGCAGGTAGAAGGGCTTCTTCAGAGAAGGTTGCTCCACACCCCCTTTGCCTGTGTGTGCCCTCCCTGATTCCAGCACTTGAGCTCACCACCCCCCAACGCCAGCCATGCTTCCCAAAGCCCACCCTCCAAGCCAAGCGACTGGGCCAGGAGTAGCTCCAGGCTGTGTTGAAGCTGACATCCCCCTCCCGTCCCAACCGTCCAGGCTGGGAAAAGCCTCATTCATGGGTCCAGACTTCCCCTTTCCTTGGGGTGAGCCCCTTCAGGCTCCTCAGCATCCCTTCCAGACAGGGGTCGTGGTCAGGACCCTGTCAATTCTCAAGGCCCTGTGCTTTAAGGAAGATGAGGGCAAGTGTCAGTTCTTCTCCCTGGCACCCTGGCACCAGGGCAAATGTGTCCACAGCATGGGAGGTGGGCAGTTGGGGCATGGGAGGGGTGGGAGTGGAGGAGTGGGGGGTGTGGAAGGGTAGCCTTGGTCAGGTCCCAAAGGTGTGGCCACACTCTTCCCTTAGCCATGGGTGCCCATTCACTGGATGCTTGCCCACCCAAGGGGGCCTCTTGAAAGGCCCCTTCGTGAACAGAGGAGATCTGCTCCAAGATGGCTAGTGCCTCCAGCTCCACAGAAATCATCTCTGCAGCTTGCAGACAGCCCCTTAAAGTTCTGCTGAGTGGGCCCTGGAGCTATGGGCTGAGTCTCTGAGGGACACAGCTGATGGGCTGCCCAGGCCTCCCCTTGACCCCCCACTTCTCCCATCGGAGAGGACAAGGTCTGTTCCAGAGGGCTGGGTGCCACCACACTGCCTTAGGACTGGAGAGCCTTCTGAGCTGGGGCCTCTACGGGGCAGGGGAAGTACGGGCACATGGTGGTGAAGGATACTTAGACCTTTGCAGGGTGCATGGGAGCCTTTGGATGGGGGATGCCTCCCATGAGGAGAGCACGAGGCCACCTGCTCTCCGTGTTGCCTGGAATCATCACTGACAAATGACCATTACAGGGCCCAGAGCTCTCCGAATCCACCGGAAATTGAAGCCCAACTTCCTCGGAGTGGGCCAGAGGTCGGGTGCTTATGGCCCATCTCTTTCTGGTCAGAGGAGCTTACATCTGTTAGTAACTGTAAAGTGATGAGTTGAATGGGGTTTAGATGGCTAGAAGCTCTGTCCTCTACCTAATGACTCTGCAGGCCCGTTAGCAGTTCTTGGGCTTGTGCACAGGCAGGCTTCGGGTGACTCCCATCTCTTGGAGGGGGTCATCTCTCCCCACACCCACCCGGGCCCAGGACAGTGCAGAAGGCTCAGCTGTTGCGGCCGGGAGCCTTGGGGCGTGACTGCGATAGAGGCTGGGAGGTGGAACTTCTGCAGCCCCTGCCCCCTTGCCTGGCGGGGGGCATCAGCAAGGCTCTGGCTCAGCTGGGGGCGGGGCTCCCACCACCGCTGAACTGAGCACGTCCTGGGAAGGCACCGAGCCTGACCTCCCACGTTAGAGCTGGAGAAACTGTGGTGGCTTGGGAGGAGCTTGGGGTTCTCTCCTGCTTCCTGCCTGGGTAGGCAGAGGACGCCAGGAAGGAGGGCTTCTCAACGCTGGCTGCACAGTGGTCCTGCCCAGAGACCCCCGGGATGTTGGTGGGGTTGGGGCCCTGGGCATGGGTCTCTTGTACAAGCCCCTAGGTGACTCCGATATGCACCTGAGAACCACAGGGTGGTTACACAGTGTGGTTAAAGCGAGTAGCTCTGGCCTGAAACTGATGTTGCTAATGAATGATGTGATCGGATTCTGCCAGGTCACATGGCCTAAGGCCATAAAAGGGCCTTTATGATAAAGGACATACAGAGGACTTTATGATAAAGGCCTTTAGGATAAAGGACAATAATGATATATGTTTACCTGTTTTTTGCTCTCACCTGATATGGCAGGGCTCCCAGAACCCTGTCAAACTGTCACTCGATTGTTTTAGGGACTCTCTAGACTTGTCTCACATGGGCTCATAAACAAACCTGTCAGTTACCAAGTGACGTGGGACAGGCCTCTCCATTATGCTTTGGGTCATCTGCCTGAGAAGCTGTTTGGAGTGACCCAGCCCTGCATCTGGAAGCCCTGCTGTCCAGTCCCTTGCTCTCTGTGCCTGCACTGGCTCCTATCCCTTTTAGGCACCATGGTGTCAGCTGGACACATCTTAGACCCTCTGCTGGGCCCAGCCACCTCGATTGGTCCATCCTGTCTACTGGTGCCAGGCCGCCTCTGAGCCTCATGTCTCTAATGCCGATGGGCTGAGCTCAAGCCACCAAAGGGTCCCCACATTTTGGAGCTCTCCCAGCCCTGAGCAGCAGTGACGAGCATATGCTCTTCTGCCCCAGTCTCTGCCGCTCTCTCTCGTTGGTCTTGGTGTCTTCTGAGTTTCCATAAAAACCATTCTTTCAATTTTTGTTGACAGCTTTTCTCTCTCCCAATTTGGAACATGAATCTAGGGGGCGCAGTCAGGAGAAAAATCTACAAGCCAGACGCTAGAATCCTGGCCCCCTCACTGCCTCATGCATGAACCTTGGCTGTAAGTCTAAGCTGGGTTCTGGATCTCCCTTTAGAAGGAATTATAAGGACTTCCCTGGTGGTCCAGGGGTTAAGACTCCATACTTCCACTGCAGGGGGTACGGATGCGATCCCTGGTCGGGGAAATAAGATCCCGTGTGCCACACAGTGCGGCCTAAATAAATAAATAGAAAATAAATAAATAAAAGGAATCATATTCAAGGGGCTTCTCAAATCATCATTCAGGTGGACTTCTGGTCTACCCCAAACCCAGCTATGTCCAGTTTCCATTAGGAGACGTGATTTAGGTTCAAGCTGTCCCTTCAAGATCCCTATCTAGCTCGCATCATTGCCCATTCCTGCCACGCCTTGTGCAGGCCCTTTCCATCTCTTTATGCTGCCATCATCCTCAGGCTGGCTGCGTGGACTTGCAGGTAGAGATGATCATCCCCCGAGAAAGAAGAAGGTGTCTGCCACCACATCTACCCCACAGCACCAGGCCCTGGTGAAGACAGTGAAAACTCATGAAAATCTCCCTCCACACTTTTGCATACTTGTATTAGTTTCCTGAGTCTGCTGTAACAAATTACTACAAGCTTAGTGACCTAAATCAGCAGGAATTTATTCTTGCAGTTCTGGAGGCCAGAAGTCTAGAATCAAAGTGTTAGAAGGGCTGTGCTCCCTCCGAAAGCTCTAGGGAACAATCCATTCCATGCCTCTTCCAGCTTCTGGTGGCCCCAGTGTTCTTTGACTTATGGCCACATCGCTCCACTCTCTGCCTCTGTGGTCACGTGGCCTCCTCCTCTCCTCTGTGTGTCTCTCAAAAAGACACTAGACCTTGCATTTAGGTGCACCTGACTAATCCAGGATTCTCCCGTCATCTTAAGATCCTTAACTTCATTATGTCTGCAAAGAACCTTTTCCCAAATAAGGTTGATTAACAGATTCCCGGGGTGGGGGTGTGTGGACATATCTATTGGAAGGCCACAATTCAACCCACTCTAATATCCTTTAGCTGTGTCAGCTGTTGTGTCACCACAAGGGTGGTGGGGAAACTGCCCTCATAGACAAACAAGACACCCGAGCATCTAACAAAGGGGAATCCATGTGCGACCCTGGAGATGAAGCCACCACCCAGCCATGCAGAGCCTGCTTGGAGGAGGAAGATTTAGGTCTGCTTTGGGGTTTACTTCTAACGTTCATTTCCCCGCTGTCCCATTTGGCCTTGATTACCTGAATTTTTCTGTGATTGCAGAATTCTGTCGTTGTGCCTTGTCCGACATCTGAAACAGCAAGTGGCCTGCCGGGCATTGAAAAGGAAAAAGTTTCTGGAGGACCCACCTGGGGCTAGAAGCCTTGAAATGCTGTGGGTCTGGGGCTTGTGAAGGGAAGCTGCGATGGGGGAGGGCCGGGTGAAGGCAGGGACTGGCCCCAAAGGCCAGAGATGGTCTCCTGAGCCAGACTCGCAGCCCTCGGGGGTAGGGGGTGATGGTATGTGTGTGGGCTCACATGAGTTGCCCACCCTGGGCACTTGGGGTCCTCTCGAGCCCCAACTGAGAAACCCCTATTGCTGCCTTTCCCGAGCCCCCAGGCCTGAAAGCTCGAGGCCCAGGGAGAATAAAACAGCCTGGGCAAAAAGGCTCCAAGGCAGTTCAAAGACAGAGAGAGACTGGAGATGAAGTTTTCAAGCCACATCCAAGGGGAGGGCTTTTCATCTGCCAGGCTTTGAATCGGGAATCAAGGCAGCAAAGTTACTACCAGGTTAAAGTTTAAATGGCACAGAAAGGGGAGACAGGAAGATGAAACAACGGCCGTCTGGCCAGGGGAACAAAGCCGGAACCCAGCCTGGGCACCCGGCCGCAGAGGCGCTGAGTTGCAGCAGTCCCAGCAAGGAGGGGCCGTGATGCTGCCATTGCTCAGCCTTAGAAGGAAAGTAATTGAAAGGAAAGGTGAGCCAAGGAGAGGCGGCCTTTGCGTGCGACTGCCTGGATCGTTAGAAAATAATTTAAAGGGAACAGGCCCATCAAGCCGTCTCTCTTATGGAAATGCCATCATTGAAGAGAAAGCAAGGGGAGGGTGGGGGAAGCCTTTTCATTCTTTGAAAAAGAGTGAGTTTTTTTCCACTCACCAAGTGCAGACTTGAAACCTCTTTAGTTTGCAAACTTGCTTTACTCCCTAACTGCCTGGGCTTGGGGCGGGCGGGAGAGGGTGTCTTCTGGTCTTCTCCAGAACCTTGGGGGTTTGGGGAGCTGGGAATTTTGGAGGGACCACCTGGCTGCATCTGTACAGGCATTTCATTCTGAGACAGACTTCCTGATTCCTTGGGAAGCTTAGCCCTTTGTGCAGCCTTCTCCCTGGTTCTGAACGCTCCCCTTGCATCTGAATTGCCCCTAGTGTACTGCTGCTTAACTGGCTACCAGCTCTGATTTCCTGAAGATAAGAACAGGTGAGTTAGTGTCCTCCCCCAGAGGACACAGGTGTACCTTCCAACCACACTTTTCTAGATGAAACTTCCCTGTCTCCTTATCTGACTGGACATAAGAGGAAGCTCCCTGATAATGGTGTTTCAGCCTTCTGCAGCTAAAACACATTAAAAAGTGTCAACATTCATCAAGCACCTATTCTGTGCCAGATAAAGTTTAGTGAGTAAGACACAGATCTTTATGTTTAGGAACCTATAGTCTAACTGGGGAGGTGAGCAAATAAACAATAACAATGCAGACTGATAAGAACTATGACAGAGAAAGCTTTGTAGCAGGAGTGATTAATCTGGTCTGTGGGCCATCAGGGAAGGCTGCCTGAAGAAGCATAGGTGGATATTTGAGTGGAGTTGTGAAGATTCACTTGCTGTTAGTAAGGAACTTCTACTTCCAGCCAAGATGGAGTAATATGGACTAAATTTACTTCCTGAGAGTCTCCAGGCTATGGCACAGGAGGGGGAACCTGGAGAAGACTGGTAGACTCCCTCTTTTGAGGAGACAGAGCTGAGAGTCTGGGAGCCAAGGTGGCTGGAGTTTGCAGGAGAGACAAGCTGAAAGGAGAAAGTGGCACAGAGAACTCTGGAGATCTGCAGGGAGCCCTCCTCAAGTATCTAGCAGAGCATCAATCAGCACATGCATGTGGGGAAGGTAACTGAAGCCTAGGAATGAACCATCCAAAGGGTCAGAGTGAAGAGTGCTCTAACTGTGCCCAGAGTGAGGTACAAGGTTATTTACAGGAACACAGAAACATCCACCACACAAAAAGATACAATTTATTATGTCTGGCATCCATTTACAAATGAGCAGCCATGTAAAGAAGCAGGGAAATGTGACCCGGGATGAGGAGAAAAATGACTCAATCAAAACTGACCTAGAACTGGTGCAGGTGTTAGAATTATCAGGTAAGGATATTAAAACAGTTCTGATGATATTCCATATATTCAAAAACTTAATTAGAGATATGGAAGACGTGAAAAAGACCTAGAGCAAACTACTAGAAATGAAGACTACACTTACTGAGACTGAAAAGTATGCTGGATGGGATTAAGGGAGGAGGTTACACATTGCAGAATAAAAGATGAGTGAACTTAAAGAGAGCAATAGAAACCTTCTAAAAGGAAAGAAAGAGAGAAAAAAATAGTAAAGACAGTAAATAGCATAAATAAGTTGTGGGATAGTATTCAGTGGCCTAAAATATATGTAATTAGAGTTCCTTAAGGAAGTGGGTGCAGTAAACACAGATGAAGTAATGGTAGCTAAAATTTCCCCAAATTTTATGAGAACTATAAACCCACAGATCCAAACAGCTCAATGAACTCCAAGCACAAGAGGCATGAAGAAAACTACACCAAGGCACATCATAACCAAATTATTCAAAATCACTCTTAAAGAGGAAAATTTTAGAGCCAAAGAAAAAAACACATTATGTATAGAGGATTACAGCAGATTTCTCACCAGAAACAATGCAAATGAGAAGACAGTGGAGTAACATCTTTAAAACACTGAAAGACTGTCAATTCAATTCTCTACCTAGTGAAAATATTTTTCAAAAATGAAGACAAAATAGAGAGCAGATTCTGAATATATGGTGGAGTAGGAAGCACCAGGAATCTGTTTCTCTACCTGGACAATAATTACATTGACAGAATCTGTCTGATGTAATTATTTTGGAATTCTGGAGTCTATTGAAAGCTTGCAACTTCCAAGGGAAGGCTCTGATGGTAAACTGCAGTTAATTTTGGTCAGTTTCAGCTTGTAGCATGGTAGCAGCTCTCTACCTCTCATCCCCATGCAGCCATGCTTGTATTCCTGGAGCAGCTTGAATGCAGCTTGTGGGAGTCAGGATGGGCAAAAAAGACCTATCCTCCAAATATAGGGAATCTGTGCTCTGATTGATTGCTGATTGGTGCTTTTAATTACAGGGGTGCAGACAAAGAGGTGCGCATTTTTGCTGCACCATCATCCATTGTGATAAGCACCTTCTCCCCCAGCTGAAGTGACTTCCAGGGAATTTAAAGGGCCAACACATGTCCTGCCTTCATTTTTCTCTTTTTCCTTTTTTGGGAGCCAGACACTAAAGTCTAGGACATTTATAAGCAACTGCATATATAGGGAAAATTAGAAAGTGACCACATATGCTTAGGGAAGGACATAGGCTCAGAAAATACCTGGGAAGACCTTAAGTTTTCACCTCAGGCTGATCCTTGGTACAGATACAGTCTACAATTAAAAAAAAAAAAAAACCCCAGTAAACAAAATAATGACAAAGCAAATCCTGAGGATGGGAGAGAATCTGATTTCTAGAGTTACTAAATTATTAGATTTAAACATCCACTTTTCAACATAAATATTACAAGGTATACAAAGAAATAGGAAAGTATGATCTATTCAATGGAAAAAAATAACTCAGCAAAAACTGTCCTTGAAAAAGATCTGAAGGTATATCCACTAGACAAAGAGTTTAAGACAACTGTCATGAAGACGTTCAAAGAACTAAAGGAAGACGTGGAGAAAGTCAAGAAAACGATGTATAAACAAAGTAGAAATACCAAAAAGAGACAGAAAACCTAAAAAGGAAACAAAAAGAAATTCTGAAGCTGAAAAACACAATAACTGAAATAAGAAATTCACTAGAGGGACTCAAAGGCATATTTGCGAAGGTAGAAGAAAGAATCAGCAACCCTGAAGATAAGACAATGGAAATGATTAAATCTGAAGAACTGAAAGAGTGAAGAAAAGTGAACAGAGCCTAGAGGACTTGTGGAGAACCATCAATCAGGTCAACGTACATACTATACACACTGTTAGTGGGAGTACCAGAAGGAAAAGAGAGGGAGAGGGGCAGAAAGAATATTTGAAGAAATAAGGGCTGAAAACGTCTCCAATTTAATGAGAGATATGAATATAAACATCCAAGAAGCTCAACAAACTCTAAGTAAGATGAACTCAAAGAGACCAACACCAAGGCACATTGTATTTAAACTTTCAAAAATCAAAGACAAAGAATCTAGAAAGCAGCCAGACAGAGGTGAATCATCACATACAAAGGATCCTCAATAAGAATATCAGCAGATTTCTCATCAGAAACTTTGGATGCTGAAAACAGTGGAACAATCTATTCAAAGTGCTAAAAGAAAAACTGTCAACTGAGAATCTTATATCCAGCCAAACTGTCCTTCAAAAGTGAGGGAGAAATTTATACATTCCCTGATGGACAAAAAGTGAGGGAGTTTCTTTCCACTAGAGCTGCCCTGCAAGAAATGCTCAAGGGAGTCCTGCAGGGAGTAATGAAGGACACTAGACAGTAACTTGAAGCCATATGGAAAAATAAGGATCTCAATAAAGGGTAAATACATGGGAAATTGTAAAAGCTAGTATTACTTTTTTTTTTTTTTTTTTGCAGTACGTGGGCCTCTCACTCTTGTGGCCTCTCCTGTTGCGGAGCACAGGCTCCAGACGCACAGGCTCAGTGGCCATGGCTCACGGGCCTAGCTGCTCCGCGGTATGTGGGATCCTCCCGGACTGGGGCACAAACCCGTGTCTCCCGCATTGGCAGGTAGACTCTCAACAACTGCACCACCAGGGAAGCCCTAGTATTACTTTTTATAACTACTTTTTGCTTTATATTTTATTTAAGAGATTAATGCATTAAAAAAACAAAGGTAGCATTATCATAACTTTGGTTTGTGACTCCATATTTTGTATTCTATGTGACTTAAAAGACTAACGCATTTAAAATAATTATTAGTTTATGTTTTGGGGCACACAATGTTTAAAGATGTAATTTTGTGACATCAGTAACCATAAAGGGTGGGGATGGAGTTAAAAAGTAGAAGAGCTTTTGTATGCTATTGAAGCTAAAGGTGGTATAATTTCAAACTGGAGTATTAACTAGAGTGTTAAAACTTTAAGATGTTAAATGGAATCCCTATGGTAACCACAAAGAAAATAGCTATAGAATATACACAAAAGGAAATAAGAAAGGAGTTCAAACATTTTACTATAAAAAATCAATTAAACATGAAAGAACAGTAATGCAGGAAATGAGGGACCAACCCCCCCAAACTATAAGGCATATAGAAAGCAAAATGACAGAAGTCCCTCTTGTCAGTAATTACTTTAAATATGAATAAATCAAACTCTCCAATTAAAAGACAGAGATTAGCAAAATGGATAAAACACATGTTTCAACTATATGCTGTCTACAGGAGACTCATTTTAGATCCAAAGACAAAAAAATAGATGGAAAGTGAAAAATTGGAAATAAATATTCCATGCAAGTAGAAGGGAAAGAGAGCAGGGGTGGCTATACTAACACTGGACAAAGTAGATTTAAAACAAAAAAGTTATAAGAGAGAAAGAAGTACATTATATATTAAGAGGTTTAACATAGATATAACAATTACAAACATTTCTGTACCTAATGACAAACCATCGAAATATATGAAGAAAAACTGATAGAATTTAGGGGAGAAATAGACTGCGCTACAATAAGAGTTGGAGTCTACAATAGCCAACTCTCAATAATGGATAGGACAACCAGACTGAAGATAAATAAGGGAACGCAGGACTTAAACAACACGATAAATGAACTAGATAAAACTGAAATACACAGAACGCTCTATCCAACAACAACAACAACAGCATATATATTCTTCTCAAGTGCACATGGGACATTTTCCAGGATAGACCATACGTTAGACCACAAATTAAGTCCAATAGATTTTAAATGATAGATATTATACAGGGTATCTTCTCCCACCACACCAGGACGAAGTGAGAAATCAACAACAGAAGTAAAACTGGAAAATCCACAAATTTGTGGAAATTAAACACACTCTTAAACAACAAATGGATCAGAGAAGAAATCACAGGGGAAATTAAAAAATATAGAGAGACAAATGAAAATGAAAACACAACATACCAAAACTTATGGAACACAGTGAAAGCAGTGTTAAGGGGGGAAATTTATAGCTACAAACACTTGCATTAAAAAAAAAAGAAACTAGACAGATCTCAAATCAACAAACATCTTAGCTTTACAACTTCAGGAACTAAAAAAAGAAGAACAAACTAAACTCAGCAGAAGGAAGGAAATAATAAAGATTAGAGAAAAGATAAACTGAAAAACAGAAAAACAACAGAGAAAATCAATGAAACCACAAGTTGGTTCTTTGAGAAGGTCAACAAAATTGATAAAGCTTTATTCTGATTGACTAAGAAAAAAGAGAGAAGACTCAAATTACTAAAATCAGAAATGAAAATGGGGACATTACTACTGATTTTACAGAAATAAAAAGGATTATAAGAAAGAACAATTGTACACCAACAAATTGGATTATCTAGATGAAAAGGAAAAATTCCTAGGGCCACAAACCTACCAAGACTAAATCACAAAGAAATAGAAAATCTGAATAGACCTATAATTGGTGAGGAGATTGAATCAGTAATCAGAAATCTCCTGGCAAATAAAAGCCCTGGACTTGGTGCTTCACTGGTGAATTCTACCAAATGTTTAAGGAAGAGCTAATAGCAACATTTCACAAACTTTTCCAAAATACTGAAGACGGGGGAACACTCCCTAACTCTATAAGGCTGGTATTACTTTGATACCCAAACCAGACAGTCACTACAAGAAAACTACAGACCAATATTCCTTATGAAGATTTATGCAAAAATCCTCAACAAATACTAGCAAGTCAAATGCAGCAGCATATCAAAAGGACTATAACCAAGTGGCATTTATTCCTGGAACTGCAAGGATGATCCAACATATGACAATAGATCAGTGTGATACACCACATTAACAGAATGAAGGAAAAAAACACATGATCTCTCAATTGATGTAGAAAAAACACTTAACAAAATTCCACACCATTTCTTCATAAAAACATTCAGCAACCTCTGAATAGAAGGAAACCACCTCAACAAAATAAAAGCCAGATCTGAAAATGATCACCTTATGAGACACAGAAAAAGCCTTTGATAAAATTTAGTATCCTTTCCTGATAAAAATCTCTTAACAAATTACAAATAGAAGGCAACTTCTTTATCTTGAAAAACTTGCAGCTAACATCGTATTTAATGATGAAAGACAATGCATTCCTTCTAAAATAAGGAACAAGACAAGGATGTCCACTCTCACTGCTTCTATTCAGTACTGTACTGGAGGCTGTAGCAGTGAAATAGTGGGGAAAGAATGAAAAAGAAAGAAAGAAAGGGGGGGAAGATGGGGAGAGAGAGAGAGAGAGAGAGAGAGAGAGAGAGAGAGATAGAGAGAACAGGAGGATCTATATTGAAAAAGAAGTAAAAATATCTTTATTGCAAATGCTATAGTTGTATATATAGAAAATCTGATGGAATCTATAAAAGAACTACTGGAATTAATAAAGATGTTTAGAAGGGTTGCAGGAAACAAGATCAATATACAAAAATCAATTGTATTTTTGTATACTAGCAAGGAACAATAAGAAATTAAAATTAAAAATACCATTTATAGTAATATCAAAAAATATGAAGCAGAAATCCAACTGACAAAAGGTATGCAAGAGCTGTACGTTGAAAACCACAAAACACTGCTGAGAGAAATTAAAGAAGTAAATAAATAGAGAGATATGGCTTGTTTACAGGTCAGAAGACTCAGTATTTTTTAAATGTCAAATCTTCCCAAATTTATCTACAGATTCAAAGCAATTCCAATTAAAATCCTGCAGACTTTTTTGTTGAAACTAACAAGCCAATTCTAAAATTCATTTGGAAAAGCAAAGGGAGGACACAGAATAGCCAAAACAACTTTGCAAAAGACAAAGTTGGGGGCTATGATGACCTGATTTCAAGCCTTACAAAAAAGCCATAGTAATGAAGAGAGTGTGACACTGGTGTAAAGATCAAGAGATGAATGAAACAGAGAAACCAGAAATAGGGCTTTCTCCATATATGTGGAAAACTGGTTTTTGACTAAGGTGCAAAGGTAGAGAAAAGATAAGTTGTTTCAACAAAAATAGTTGAAACAATTGGATATCCATATGCAAAAAATGAGCTCTGATTCATACCTCTCATCATATACAAAATGGATCATAAACCTAAATGTAGAAAATGTAGCAGAAAATTTGTGACCTTGGGTTCGGCAAAGATTTCTCAGAAATGACATCAAAACCATGATCTCTAAAAGCACACACTCGATAAATCGGACTTTAAATTAAAAACCTCTGTGCTTTGAAAAACACCATTAAAAGAAGGAACAAAATAAAATCATATACCTGATAAAGGATTTGTTTCTAGAATATATAAAGAACTTTCAAAATTAAATAATAAGAACACTAATAAACCGATAGAAAATGGTAAATGATTTGAATGGACACTTTACCAAGGAAGATGAATGGATGACAAACAAGCCAATGAAAAGATGCTCAGCATCGTTTGCCATTAGAGAAATGCAAATTCACTACCACCAGTCATCTATTAGAATGGTTAAAATGAACAAGGCTGACCATACCCAGTGCTGGTGAGGATGTGGAAGAACTAGAACTCCCTTCTGTTGCTGATTGAAAAACTGTTCAGTGGTTTCTTAAAAATTTAAACATGTGCCTGTCATAATATCCAGCCACTCTACTCTGAGAGATTTATCATGGGGAATGAAAGCATAGTTCCAACCAAAAACTTGTACATGAATGTCCATGGCAGCTTTTTTTTTTTTTTTTGCGGTACGCGGGCCTCTCACTGTTGTGGCCTCTCCCGTTGCGGAGCACAGGCTCCGGACGCGCAGGCTCAGCGGCCATGGCTCACGGGCCCAGCCGCTCCGCCGCATGTGGGATCTTCCCAGACCGGGGCACGAACCCGTGTCCCCTGCATCGGCAGGCGGACTCTCAACCACTGCGCCACCAGGGAAGCCCTCAGCTTTATTTTTAATATCAACAGACTGGCAACGACCAGTCGGGTGAAGGGATAAACAAAGTATGGTATATCCATACGATGGAATATTCCTTAGAAGTAGAAAGAAATGAGCTACTGATACACACAACAGAATCTCAAAATAATCATGCCAAGTGAAAGAAGCCAGACATAAAAGAGTATATATCATATGATTCAATGTATATGAAACTCTAGAAACAGCAAACTAATCTACAGAGACAGGAAGCTGATCAGCGGTTGCCTGGGTACCCGGGCAAGGGTGAGCAGGAGGAATTAGAGAGTCAGGAGGAAACTTGGGGGATGATGGACAGGCTCACTACCTTGACTGTGGTGATGGTTTCAGAGGCGTATACATGGGTCAAATCCTGACACAATGTACACTTTAAATGTGTGTGGTTTATTGCATTTAAATTATTCCTCAATATCTTTTTTTTTTTTAAAAAAAAAAAAGGAGGTAGTGAGGGAGAAAGAAGGGGAAAATGCTCCGGGCAGAGGTGACAGCCCGTGTAAAGCCTGGAGGTGAGAACGAGAGGGCTACCAAGAAGTGAAAAGGGTTCAGCATGGCTGGAGAACGGGGTAGGAGACATGAAGCGATTATTGGTCCCTTGTTATCTGCTTCTAATACATTCTGTGCCTCACTCAAGAGTCTCTGGGACGCTTCAGACAGTTCCCAGGCCTGGCCCACTGTGCTCCTGCTTTTTCTGCTTCTTACACATTCCCGTGACACTCGGCCACTCTGTGGAGATGTTCAAATAAGCCCCATCCTGGAAGTCAGAGCTCAGAATAGTTAGGCAGGGCCTGAAGGAAGGAGGCTATCAGCTGAAAGAAGAAGATGGGAGGTGCCCGGGTCAGGAGACCAGAGGCGGGGGGACGTGGCCCGAGGGGTCAGGGAGATGGGTCCCAGACCATGTCCCATTGTGGCTCCAGAACTTCTTTTCTAGCCCAGTGGGGACCTACATCAATTCACAAAAGCCGATGTGCGGAAAATTCATTTCACAAGTCCAGTTTGCTGAATGAGCTGTTAGACATACCTCTTAGACTTGGTCTAGCAGAGTTCTCTGTAGCAATTCCAAGTCCAAAGGGGTGCGTGGTGGAGGGGGTGGGACAGGCGCTCAGCAAGCAGTGTTTAGCACAGCTGGTGCGTTTGTATGAGCAGTGGCAGAAGCAAGGTGAAGACCGGAGTGGGGGAACTGAAACTCCCAGCGCACCCCTCTGTTGCTATGTCGGCTGGCCACTCTGTGAACTGGTCTTCCGCAACCTGGTTTCTGCAGATCTGCCCTCGGCTCCTGGAGGAAGTGGCCTGCATTGATGTGATTCTCTGAAGGAGAGCAGACATCCAGACCTTGTTCACAGCCCACAGCTGAAGCCAGAAGATGCTCTGGGAGGTTCTGGGTTTGGGGTGCTCTCTGGAGCCCACTGTGGGCCTGCACTCTGCCGGAGGCAGACGGAGGCAAAAAAGGACAAGGAAGGGTCCTTCATGGGAATGCGAAGACAGGAAGAGTCAACATGCAGCACGGCCAGCAAACAAGATGGTCTAAAGATGATCCACAGCGTGGCGATATAGGGATTCAGCTGAGGGAGAGACTGGGCCCGAGGGCAGCAGACCCCTACAAGTGGCTTTCTGGGGAGATGGGATTGAAATGGGTCTACAAGATGAACTTAGATTTGGATCGAAAAGAAGGATGTTTCAGGCAGAGGGAAAGTCCCCAAGCTGAGGGTAAGGGATGAGACATACAATGGCCAGCATGTTCCAGATCACGTCAGAAGGGAGTAGAGCTACATAATGTGAAAACCACCCCTTGATAAACGGTATGCCACCAGTCTGGAAATGCCTACTGTGGTTGAGATTATGGGTGGCAGGGTCTGCATGTTTGTCAATCTGTCTTCTTCTGATTTTCCACCATGGCTATACATTAGTTGTGCATTTCAAAAGTGTGACGAACCTGCAAACTAACAAAACTAGCTGGTTTCCCTTCAGTCTAATAATCCCAAGACCTGCCGGGACAGTAGCTTGAAGACAGACCACTCTCTCTGAGAGATGGAAGCCCAGGGGTGTCCAGCCTCCATCTGTCTGTGAGGCCTCCTAGGGACCTTGGATGCTCCTACCAGGCCATGGGCTTGCCTGAACGTAGGCCAGGGGCAGGAGAACCTGCTCTGGCTGGCGTTGCTAGGTGCCAGGCACACCTGAGCAGGCGGGCAGGTGTGACAGTTGCCCTGGACCACATGGAGCTGGCTGTGCCTTGTGCACGCACAACAGTCCCGCCCCGCCTCCCCTCCCCAAACCTCCCTCTGCTTCCCGGCTAGCTCAGGTGTGGTGCATCTGTGGCCCGTTGGCAGCTTTCTGCCCGCAGTGCTGGGGAGCTGTCAGGTTAAGAGCTGGCTTGCTCCATTTGATCCCACATGTGAGCTGTTTTATTTCCCTCTCTCTCCTTTACATGGCTTCGGTGTGCTTTTATAAATATTTCACTAGCCTTGCTAAAGTCTATTTCATCTCTCTCTTAAATTTATTAAATATAAATGCAGCAACAACTCTACCATAAGTCTCTCTTTGCTGTCATAATCTCAGGCTCCTGCTTTGTTTACCATGGGTAATTTGGAGCCCTATCTTTTGTATCAACAATTCCAGTGTCCCCCAAGTCTCCCTGCTTTCATTAGTGGGGTCTGCCATATCCCCGTGTAGGACACAGGGACACGGTTCCCACGATGAAGATGGCATGACAAAGAACCAGTAGGGGCAGTTCTCTGAGACTTGCATGGTCTTGGTCCCTTGGTCTCCCAATGGCACCCTCGACGAAAAAGCGGGAGTCTGTACTTGTCACCCCAGACCTGAGTGGGCCTGGAGGTCTGTTTGAGCAGGGCCTTGCCCCTGGTCCCTCTTGGAGAATAGGCCCATCTGCCGCATCTGGTGACCCGGCCAAAAAAGATGTGGACTGCTGTGAAATGATGGAGGGCATGGACACCCCTCCCACCCCCGGACCTGCAATCAACAGAACCTGGGGCAAGGCAGGGATTTTGGTCCCCCAAAGCCAGCCACAAGCTCCCTGCCTCTTCCTTTGTTCCTTGTTAATTGCAAAATAAACACAACCCTGCCCACCGACTGGGAAAAGAGATTCCTGCCAACCGGGGTCACCAGCAGGCAGTGGGCAGGGGCTGCCTCTGGTTCTGGCACTTGACCTCCGTTGGCTGCGTGTGATTTCTCGGAGGACACCAGGGCCCGAAAGAATTGCAGTGTCAGATGTGGGAAGCACCCAACCCTAAACAGGGCTTGCTGGGTCAGGTAAGGGGAATGAGTGAAGTGGGAGTCACAGTGGATGGGCAGGTACCTATTTACATCTGCGATCAGCGAGAAGAGTTTCCTCTTTCACAAAGAAATGTGCCTTTTCCCATTCTTTATTTAATAAGAACGGTCCTTTATTTAATAAGAACGGTCTTTATTTAATAAGAACGGTCCATCCTGTGTTTCTCTGCTATCGGTGGTGACGCTGGTGCAGAGAGTGTTGCATTTCCTTTGCCTATAAGGAAATGCAAAGGAACCCTGGCTCCTGACTCCCAGCCTGGAACCTTCCACCAGACTTGCCGAGATGAAGGCAGGTGATGACAAGGCTCTGATGACTTGGGCTGGGGAGACAGGTCAGGATACTCCTATGAGTTCAGATCTGTGCTGAAGTTCTCCATAGCTCCAGAACACCAGTTCCCACCTTGCCTGTGCCCTGGGGTCTCTGAGGCTATCCTGCAGGTTCCAGGGGAGGAGGGCTGAGTGGGCTCAGAGACTTCCTGCTTCCATGCCCCATTCATACTCAGCAAGGTAAGAGAACGTTTACCCCCAGGAGGGGAAAGGAGTATGTTCCAGGGGCCAATTTAAGACCTCTGCGAGTCCCTCCTGCGTATCAACATATTAAAATCTGCTCAGCTTACATTGAATGTAATTATTTCCATAATTATTTTGCTTAAAAATGTTAAAAGGGTTTGGAACCTTGCTTGTGAAATCATTAGTAATTTTGATTTTATAGTTTTCTTCTCATAGTTTAGAGTCAATGCCCTTTTTTTTTTTTTCTTTTTTTTGAGGTACGCGGGACTCTCACTGCTGTGGCCTCTCACGTTGCGGAGCACAGGCTCTGGACGCGCAGGCTCAGCGGCCATGGCTCACGGGCCCAACCGCTCCGCGGCATGTGGGATCCTCCCGGACCGGGGCACAAACCCATGTCCCCTGCGTCGGCAGGCGGACTCTCAACCACTGTGCCACCAGGGAAGCCCCAATGCCCTTTTTTTTCCTTCTCGGGTCTCAAGCATGTTTAATGGCCCCTGAAATATCTGTTGACTCCGCTCCTTATGGGGTATACCCAGCTGAGCCCCTGGGTCTGGGATGGCAGAGCCACAGTTGGGGGTTTCGGTGGGGGCAGGGAGAAGCCCCTTGCCCTAGAACTGATCCCTGCCTTCGTCCTGCCTTCCCTGAAATGTCTCCAGCGAGCACACCCTGGAGGACCCCTGCCAGCCTCCCCTCCCTGGCTGGGTGGGGGGCTTCGAGCTCCTGGAGGTGAATGACAGGGCAGCGGCCGACTCTCTGTGGCAATTGCATGAGAGCTGGCAGTCGTGGGGCTGGTGCCTTCCTGCCTCACCATTGGGAGTGAGACTATTTTAGGCTCTCGCTGCTTCTCTTCCGTTCCAGGGAGGGAAGGATGGAGGCCAGGCGCCGGAGGAAGGCGGAGCCTGTGTGTCTCTGCTTCCACCAGGTGTTTCAGAGGCAAACTTTTCTTTTCCTGCTTCTGCTGCCCACTGCTGGTGGAATGGGTTTGTCAAGTTGGCATAACTTTTTTTGATATGCGTTTTACTTTTTTGGAGTTAAAAAAAAAAAAAAAAAGCCCAGTTGCATTCTACTCAAGGTTAGGAAAGTTGCCATAGAAGGCAAGATCTCTTGTAAATTTTACCAAGTGAAATTTACCTTGAAAATCCTATAAATCAGTAGGACCTGGTGGCTCCTGAGAATTTAACTTGTTTCTTGAGCATGTTAGCAGTGACTTCCCCTTCCCTGGGTCAGTGGGGACAAAAGAAGAGTGATGGTGTAAGTAAAGGCCCCTCTGTCTGTCTACCTTTCTGTTCCTCTCTTTGGATAAGTCGATGGTTTATATGAATCAATTTTGTTGCACTTCCACACAATACTTTATTTTGTCAAAATGCTCTCCCACCCACCGAACCAAACGTTTTTATACCCCCTACCCTCAGGAGGTCGGCAGGACTGAACTGCTATCTCTATTCTTCATACAAGGCCACTGAGGCGGGGAGAAGAGACGCCCTTTCCGGGTTGCATTCTGAGTCGCTGGGACTTGAAGCAGTGTCTCTGGCCCCTGTGTGGGCTCCTCCCACTGCCCCATTCCACCTTGGCTTGGATTCCCTATTCCCTGTGGACGAGGCCTGGGAAAAGCTCCTTGGTCAACTTTTTGGAGCTGGGATCTCCCCCACCTGCAGCTTGAGGAACTCTGATGGCTCTGGGCAGTGGCTCTCACCTGGGAGGAATTTTGCCTCTCAGGGGACATTTGGTCACATATAGAAACATTTTTGGTTCTCACAGCTGGGGGTTTCTACTGGCATCTAGTGGGTAGAGGCTATTAAACATCTGCCACACAGCACAAGCTCCTCCTCCCCCACATTAGAGAACGATCAGGCCCTGAATACCAATCGTGGCGGGTGAAGCTCTGCCTTAGGGAATAAATCCCATGTGATTAGTAACAATAGTCACATATTTACCGCCTTCTCCTATGCACTCAATCCACAACACACGGTGAGCATTTATTGGGCACCTGCGGCATGCACGGGGCCTTCCTGACTGCCACCTCCACCTCCATCAACTCATTACAACCTTGTAAGACATGATAAGATGAGTGATTCTCTCCATGGGACCGATGAGGAAATTAGGGTTTAAGAGGGCATCACAGCTGGGTTTCCTGAGGCGGGTGGGTAGCTTGTGGGATCAGTACTTGTAGGGAATGAGGGAAGCAAGGCTAGGCAGAAGTAGAAACCGGGCCATGATGCAATCACAGCAAAGGCCTCAGACGGTTCTGCTGGGAGCCCCGGAGCAGGTGTGGGCCTTCGGAGATGCTCCCAATTGGGGTGAGAAGTCCAGGCTCATATACCGTCCACTCCCACAACATCAGCCAATAAGTGTGGGCTACCCCGGGGGGTGGCGTCCATATGTGAAGTGTCTCTTTCAGCCCAGGCAACACCCTGAGACGGCCCAGCAGAGAGCAGAGCGCCAACACTCTTAGTAGCCATTTGCCGAGTGTTCGGCCCCGGAGGGGGCACAGGCACTGGGGTATCCACTATGAGGGCCCGAGCACTTGCCCAGGCTGCTCCGGAGCCGAGTTGCCGCCCCTCCCTCACTGTGGTATTGGGAGCTCATGCGGGACCAAGGTCTCCTAACCCAGGGCCTTCCATCCCCAGCAGGGTATCAGTTAGCCTTTCTCGACCCTGTAAGTCACAAATCGGCAACACCAAGACGTGTTTTGTGGTGTAGACACTATAGCCCTAAATACTTTTGATTGGTTGCCACCATCCTAAAATAAGATTTCACATTCAGTCCTGAGTTTCTACTTTTCACGGAGACATTGGGAGATCTTTCAAAGCCGGGCCACGGTCCTGCTGTGCAGCTGGGGGCTGGCCTGGGCAACGGTGGTCCCTTTACCAAGCGGGCGTCTCGCCATTCCACTGTCGCACACCTGACCCACGACCCCGGTTTCCTCACTTGTGTCACGAGTCTTACTGTCTGCACAGGCTGCTGTCGGAGCTGACTTCTGGGCAAGCGCTGGTTGTCGCTCCCATTAACCTGTCTTCCCCGGCAGATGGAGCATTGGGTTTTGTCTGTTCTACGACCTCAGGACCTTAGGGCCCTTCCCTCTGCCCGTTTCCCATTGTGGTTTTTAAAGCAAATCTCAAAAATCACGGAGAAAGCTTCTGGATGAAAACCAGCAGGATGGAATTGGCCCTTTGTCCTGGGACACCCCCGCCCTTCTGGCTGGCCCTGAGGCTGCAGGCACCAAAGCCGGGCCCTGCTCCATCACACGGCTCCCTCTTCGAGTGGGCTTTGGTTTCCGTGGGCGACTCCATTGTTCCGAGCCGGCCCCATTTTTAGGACCACGGGACGAGGACGCTGACAGGCTTCTGAGCGCGTTTGCGATCGTGTGAGGTAACAGCTTCATTACTCGGTGATGAGTGACCCATATTCCTAACATGATTTCCCTGCTGTAACTCAAATTGAGTTCATGTTATTCTAATGATATCAGTTGACCTTGAGAATTAGACCAAGAAGCCTGGGGTTATTCTTCCAACTTCCACTGCAGACTCCTGTGATGTGTTTGGAAACACAATCTGCTTCTCATTGCCCTGAAGTGGGCAGGGGAAAAATAGAAAACAAAGATCCCGAACGGCGCTGATTTTTAGAAAATGCTTCTGGGCAATTTCAGAGCACGGGAGGCGCCTTCTCTCTCAGTCCCGCTCCTGTCGCAGCACCCAGCTGGCGTCTTGTCCGCACCCATGTACTGCGGGCTACAGACTCGCCTGGGCCTCCTCTGCCCCTGCCTCTTCCCCAGGGCCTGGGTCTCCCTGGCCAGGAAGAGGCCTCAGCCAGGTCTGATGGGGCGTCCTGCCCCAGCCTCTCCCTGCCCACCCACCCTGCCAGGTCATTCTCCCCAAACCACAGCGGGCGTGCTGCCACCTCTCCAGCTCCCTCACTAGCTCCCCGTTGCCTGCTGGTAGAGCCCAAGTTCCTTAGCCTGGCATTCAAGGCCCTTAATTCTAGGCCGTCTGCCTCCCAGTCCACCCAGCCAATACTACCCTGAGGCACGTGGCACAGAATGTCTACAGACCTGCATGTGCATTGGGCTCTTATACCTCCGTACCCTTGTTCAGCTGTCCTTCCCTCCTGAAACACCCTTGACCGCCTCTCGCATCGTATCTGTACGAGCCCAAGTCTCACTCTTCTTTGCATTTACTTGTTTATTCAATCTTTCTGGAGCTCTGACTGTGTTCTGGATAGTGAGGTTTAATCTGGGGAGAAAAGAGAGAGAGAGTGACCAAGACTACAGATAAAGCATAGCCACGAAAGCCCCAATGTGATCAGCTTTGGAGGAAATAAATAGTGTGACATCCTGCGGAGGGGTTCTCCTTTACTGAGGGGGCTCAGGGAAGGCCTGAGAAGGGTGAGAAGGAAGCAGCCCTGCAGAAAAGTGAGGGAAATTGAACCCAGGCCCAGAGCCCCGGAGAGAGAAAGGGCGAGGGTGTTGTAGGAACCGACATGGTCAGTTTCCCTGTCATCCTGAGGTGGGGACAGCTCTGCACAGAGGGTACCTGTGTCCCTGCAGGTGGGCTGGAGGGCAGTATAGGAGTAAGAGCCCAAACTCCAGGGCTGAACGACTGGGTTCAAATCCACACTGGGTGGCTGTGTGACCTTGGCAAGTTGTCTGATCTCTCTGTGCCACAATTTCCTCATCTGTAAAATGAGGATTCATTATAAGGAGTCAATGAATTCAGATTTGTAAACTGCTTAGAATTTTGCGTGTGTGTATTCATTCACATGAATAGGCAAAGAACTGTTACCTATTTTATTTAGGTTTTCATTTTCTTCAAATTGTAATGTAGCAAGAAACAATTGGAAACCAGTCAGTACTTGTTCTTAGAATAGAACAGAACAAAATAAAGAGCATGGATGGACCCTCAGAAAATCTGAGCTGACCCACCCTTCTGGAGCCCAGGCTCACTCTCTGGGTGGTGAGGGTCCTGCCTAGAATTTCCCAAACTTCTCCTCCACGTGTCCCTCACAGAGGGAGGAAAACCAGTGAGAAGACCCCTAAAATATGCCCCCTTCTCGGGCGGAATGGCCAAGTCCCCATCTGGGAGGAGAGGAGAGCGGTTTCTCCAGGGCTGGTGGGAAGAGTGTGATAAGCCAGGATACAGTGTGGCTGGAATCTTCGCCCTTGTGGAGCGGGAATGTGAAATTAAACGCTCAGACCTGGAAACCCCGTGTCTCCCGAGGGTTCCACTCTGTTGGAAGACAGCTCCTCTCCCAGCACAAAGAGCAGGAAGCAGCCCGGGGGGCTGGAAGAAAAGGTTGTTTTGGGATGAAGGAAGAGACATGATTGTTAGGGGAAGAGATGAGAAGAGATGCGTGGAGGGAGAGAGGAACAGAGTCCAAGAGAGATAGAGAGATAAACAGGGAGAGACAGAGACACACACAGAGACACAAAGAGATGGGGACAGAGACTGGGAGGCAGGGGGGCAGAGAGACAGAGACAGAGACAGACAGAAAGAAACTGAGAAAAAAAGACCTTGAGACAGAGAAAGGGAGAGATAAAGGAGAAATACTAGAGACGAGTACAGACCAAGGAGGGAAGGTCAAGGGTGAAAAGTTCTGATGGGTCTCTTTGCCTCCTATCATTTGTCTGAAATAAAGCACATCCCCCCTTCCAAGCTTGTGTTTGGGGTAAGTTCCCTCTTTCACTGCCGCATCCAGCACCCTCCCCCGCCTCACGCTTGCACATACATGCACACCAACGCACTCATCACACCCAGAGTCCCACTCCTGCCCCCCCAAACCCAGGATCGTGTGCCCCTGGGTTTCCTGTCCTCCTTTGCACCGTCTGTATTTGAAATTCTTTTGCTCCAGTCTGGAGAGCAGGTGCCATCCTCTTAAAGAGGTTTTGCATTTCTTATTTTGATTTTAACAAACAGCAAGAACTTGGGTCCTGGAATCTTTCCATTTGCCTTCGCCGCCCTCTTCGCTGGGGTTTGCATGCAACCTCGGCTGAGACCGTCCTCAGCAGGGCCCGCTGGGCCTCTCAGCTACTACCGCCGCCTACATTTTCCTCCCATTTCCAGCTCCTGGAATTATTGCGGCGGATTTAGCCTGAGGCTGGTTCCATGGGGAGCTCAGAACCTGGGGTGTCACAGTGAAGCTCAGCCGGATAAGAGGCAGTGGGGGTCCTCTATAAGCTAAAACCATGGAATCAGCCCTTCCCTCCAGCTTTATTGAGGTAGGCTTGCCTAGGCCCCTCTGCCACCCCTCACTCCCCCTACCCCATTCTTTACGTTGGCTGTTAAATTGGGGTGCAGCGGGTGGGGCCGGAGGGCACTTTGTTTGCTCTGGGCTGACCTCTGCCAGGCTCGGAAATGTCAGATCTGGGGGGAATCAGATCACAATAGCGATCACTAATATTGATGTGTTCTTACTATAAGCTGAAGGCTCCACGTGCACCATTTTGTTTAATCCTCACCATAACCCATGGGATGGGTACCATTCCTATCCCCATTTTACAGATGCAGAAACTGAGGTTCAGAAAGGTAGAGCCACTTGCCCAAAGTGACCTCGCTCTGATTCTGAAATGTGTGCTCCTAGATAGTCTGCGTTACAATGATTTCTGCTTCTGTTGGGGTTTCTTTGCTCAGTGAACACCAGCAGGAATGTTTGGGAACCCGTCGTTAAAGGACAGCACAGCCTCCATGTGCCCCTGGTTCCAAGTGCTGGGCTGTTTGTTAAAAGTGTGCTTTTTCAAAGTGTGTTCATGCCGTTACCTTAATCTGTCTCCATGAAATACGTGCTAGTCGTTCATGTTCTCTGTCCACTTGAAAGAGGGGGAGACTGAGGCTCAGAAAGGGCCACCCCCTGAGTGGAAGGAAAAGCTTGGGCCTGAACAACAGCTCCTGTGTTCAGGCCTGTGAGAGGTGGTCTTCTCTGTGTTGAGGCAGATATCTTCCCTCCCAAAACCCTTCTTCTTTCTTTTAAGAAACATGTTTCTAAGATTCCCGACTGGACCGTGCTGGGGGCAGGCCTCCGTGGTGGTGGTGTTGACGCTGGATTCTGCTCTTGGGCTGAACTTGAACTCATTTCCTCTTCCCGGTTTGAAGGCAGCGACTTGGCACGTGTTGTCCTGGAATCTGACCCTCACCGCCACCCCAACACTCCTCCAGCCTCTCCTTGTTCCTTCCCACTTGCCTGTGATGCCTCATATTAAAACGTCTCCTTTCCCAAGCGATGATCTACACGAGACCCCCGAGATAAACTCCCTTATTGTCCTCATCTTTCCCTTTGAACTCTTCTGAGTGTTAAGTGATACATTTGTGTGACCATTTGTTCAGTATCTGACTCTCCTGCCGAAGTAGAGCCCTGCGAGGTCAGGGGCTATGGCGTGTCCTCACTGTGGATCCCCTGCACTGGGCCTGGCCTGTATGGATTTACCAGTCGAATGAACTGCAGTCCTTCAGGGTAGATCTGTGTCAGCGACGGGTGAAGGTGGGTGGCACAGAGGTTGCAGGGAGGCAGCGCCATTGGAAGGAGGAGGAGGCTCTGGGAAGAGTGAGGAGGAAGCGTTGGGAGGGTGGAAAGCAGAGCCGTGGAGTGTGTGTCCGTGTCTGGGCTCAGTGGACACGCCCGGCCGGTCAGAGCGAGAGGCCAGAGCCTGGCGAGGCTGGGCTGGATGTTTTCTGTTGTCCACGCATCAGCCAGGTTTTTTTTTTTTGCGGTACGTGGGCCTCTCACTGCTGTGGCCTCTCCCGCTGCGGAGCACAGGCTCCGGACGTGCAGGCTCAGCGGCCATGGCTCACGGGCCCAGCCGCTCTGCGACATGTGGGATCTTCCCAGACCGGAGCACAAACCCGTGTCCCCTGCATCGGCAGGCGGACTCTCAACCACTGCGCCACCAGGGAAGCCCCAGCCAGGTTTTTATTTGCTTAGTTTCCCACTGAATGGTGAGCTCCTTGGGGAAAGAACCTGGTTTTATTTGACATGGAATCCTGAATGCAAGGCACAGAGTAAGTCGCTGAAGGAGAAATAACAGCAAAAACAGTGGATTCCAGTCCAACAGTTGGTTAGTACATGGTTACCAACAGAGATCAACTGTTCAACCAGGTCCCGACCCAGCTGTGAGGAAGGGCACAGTCTGAGAGCCGGTGGCTGGCTCTGGGCAGCCCAGCACCTGGTTAGATGGAACCGGTCGGATACTTTGGCATCCAGTCTGGGCTGTCTCCATGATGCCAAAACAATCAATCACTTCGGGTGTGAAAGGAAACAAAGTGGCCAAGTCCATTTACAGGGCTGTGTAGACTGGTCACTGTTTTCCTCTTTTGCCTTTTAATTGTATTGGGTGTCACATACACAGCTCAGGTGAGGTGAAGGCAATGTGCCACTGCCTTTTCTCTAGTGGAAATGAAGAGCGGAAGTTCTCCCGGGACACCCCTGATCGGGCCACATGGTACCACTGGGGGCTCCTGACACCTTTCTGGTAATCCTCCCTGAAGCATCTGTAACAGCCCATCTTACGGGTCAGGAGCCGAGGGTCAGAGAGGTTAGTCACATGATGGTGTGGTCCAGCTAAGACTTGGAGCTGGTTCTTCTGACTCTAGTCACATGGTGGTGTGTTCCAGCTAAGACTTGGAGCTGGTTCTTCTAAGTCCTAGCCCCTTCCATCACAACCCATATCTTGGGGTGCCAAATTATTCGAATAATCTGGTTAGAGATCAGGCTAAAATGATGGTGTAAATTACATCTACATGACCAATCAATCCATCCCCTACTCAAGTCCTAAGGTGTTTTCTGTGCTCATACATGTGCACAGTGAAGTGGTTGAGAGCGAGCCCGCTGGACATAGACCACCTGGTTGGAATCCCAGTCCAACCACTTAGAAGCTCTGTAGCCTGGGGAAGTTTACCCAACTTCCCTGTGCTTTCCTTTCCTAACATGTAAAAGGGGACTAAGCATAGCTCATCCAATGGATTGCTATCAAGATTAAATGAGACAAGCCATGTAGTGTTGCCCACAGAAAATACTCAATACATGTGGCTCTTACTTGGGACCCAGTACCATACACACATTGGGGATGCAGCACCGGGGCACCTGCCCACAAAGAACCTGCCATCAGTCCAGAGGAGGACTCGCACAGGTGACTAGCCTTCTGCAGGCATTTGTGTGTGTGGTCATGTAAGTCAGGATACTTGGAGGTATTTTGTTATAGTGATTGATGAGATTTGGGATGCTGTGTGTAGCTCACCAACCCGCAGGAACCACGACCTGAAAGTATGGAAAGAGTAGTAACTAGGGATGGAAACCTGAATTCACAGATGGGTTGAAAACCAGACATTGTAGAAAATGGTTAACTTTTTATAAACTCTTTCAGACATACATTTAATAAGTTCCATGTGTTAGTTGCCATGTGGCAGACACACTGGAGATGCCAGGATGGCAGGGGAAGCTCATGATCAGAAAGGAGAGAAGGACATTAGGCATTTAAGTAGCCTTCAGTGGGGTGAGTGCAGTGTTGGAGATTTGCATGGGGAACTTGGAGGATGGGTGTCCAATCCACCAGTGTGTGTGTGTGTGTGTGTGTGTGTGTGTGTGTGTTGGTGGTGGTAGTGATGACAAGGGAGGGCTTCCTGGAGAAGATGATATCTGGGTTGAGTGTTAAAAAGCAAGTAGGACTTACTCAGGGCACAGGTGGGAGGATGCTGGTTCAAAACAGTCCAGATAGAGGGGCAGCAGGAATGGAGGCAATGGGACAAGGTCCCAGCATGTGCAGTCGTGAGGGTGGGGTGAGTGAGGGGGACCTTATGGGTCTTGGTGAGGAGTTCAGATTATGTCGTGGGCAATGGGAACCTTGGCAGATATAAGCAGATCAACCTGGCCAGATGTGTACTTTTGATGGTTTGTTCTCACACCATTGCCAAAAGGAGTTCTGGTCTGGGCTGGGTGGCAGAAGGTGGGATTTGGGGGAATGGTAGAGATTATCAGAGGTCATGGCCAACATCCAGGGAACAGTGGTTGGTGGCTAGCATCAAGGAAGTGACAGTAGAACAAATAGGAGGGGAGGAGGGGATGGATTGGGGACACCAAATGTGCTATGATGTTCAATTGCTGGGATGTACCAAAGAAGAGTGGGGAGCCAAGGACAGCTTGGGGATTAAATGGACAAAGGAGCTACCAGTGGAGATCTCAAGTGGGGAGAAGGGGTAGGTTTAGGGGTACCTGTGAAACATCCAGGGGGATATACTCAGTTTAGAAGACTAAACTTCTGAGAATGAAGCTTGGGGGATAGATCTGGGCTGAAGATATGGACCCAGGAGTCTTTGGAGAGATAGTGACATTAGGGAGCATGGAGAGTAAGACAAACAGAACCGTGGGGACACCAATATTTTTTAGAAGAGGGCAGAAGAGAATAAAAGAAGGAGCAGCGAGAGCGGTAGGTGGGAAACAAAAAGAGAGAAGCCGTGGGAATTCTGTATTAGTCAGGTTGTGCTATGTTATGCTGTAGCTGGAACAAACAAGCCCCAATCTCAGTGGCTTTTGCCAAAACAGATTTACAGCATAAGCTACCTGATCATCTCAAGTCAGCTCCTGCCCTCTGCCAGGACCCAGGTTGACGGTATAGCCCGTCCTTGCAATATCACCAGTCTCAAGGCAGAGATAAAAGGGGACGTTGCAACCGTGAGCTGCCTCTTGAAACTTTCACTCCAAAGTGACAGATCTCAGTCCTGTTCAGGTTTCATTGACCAAAGTCAGTCCCAGGCCAAGCCTGAGGTCAACACCGCCAGGAAGTATAATCCTCCCCAGAATGAAGGCACAGGTACCCTGAACAACGATACACGTGACCACAGATCGTTTCTGTGGAAAGATCCACTGCGTAAAACACAGCCGAGAGAGCCAGGATGATGAAAACTCAAGGGCACTGTCCAGACTGGGCAATCAGTGGCTCTCCACTACAGGAAAGCAGCCAGGGCAGAGACAGCAAATGTCAGCTGGTCTTTTGAGAAGTTCCCAATGTGAAGAAGGGTAGTGGCTGGGAAGAAATGCTGAACGAAGGAGATGGGTTTCATCTGTTCTCTTGCTTCTGTGTTTTCTCTCAAACCAGACACATACATGTGGCAGATGGCAAAAGTGGCCACAAATTCTTCCCCTGTTTCATATTTATAAAAATCATCTGAAGTTTCGTATCCATGCCAATCTTGTAGCTCCTCCCACAAGAAGGAGAGTTTTTCTCTAGCTCCTGAATCAGGCTGGCTTGTAACTTACTGTCATCAGTGGGACAAGAGCAAACCTGACACAAGAGCTTGAAAAGCACTTTTCCTCTCCCTGCTCTTGGAACCCAGAGACACCTGTGCACGAGCCTGGGCTAGCCTGCTGGGTGATGAAAGACCTGTAGTCCGGCTGTCCCTTTCCCTACTCCACGTTGCCCCAGCCAGGGGCCAGTTAACCTCCAGGAGCCTCCACCCTGCCGACCTGCAGCTGACCACAGACACACAATGGAGCCCAGCTGAAATCAGAAGACCTGCCCAGCTGAGTCCAGCCCAGAGTGCCAGTTTAAGGAATCATGAACTAAATAAACGTTTATTTTAAGCCACTAAGTTTTGGGGTGGTTTGTTATGCAAAAAATGCTAAATGATAACACTCTGTGTAACTGAGATTTCTCGTGATGGGCAGTATATCTGTAGGCTTGTATCAGAGTTCATGAGACTTTCCTCTTGGGATGTCTATGATGGTAACCGCTTTAGGGTAGGAAGCACATGTTATGTGCTTTTGTTTTTTTAGCCCCTAAACTGGAGCTCGGCATGTAGTAGGTGCTTAATAAGTGTTTACGGAAAGAATGAGTGAGTGGATTCCATTTACAAACGTACCAGCAGGCTATGGGTTATAAGGATGTGTCAGTGTAGGTTCAACAGTAACAAATGTACTAGTTTGGTGTGGGGCGTGGACAGCTGGGGAGGGTGTGCGTGTGTGGAGCAGGGGGCATATGGGAACTCTGTACTCCAGTACAGAGTTTTAGTTTTGCTGGGGACCTGAAATTGCTCTAAAAATACAGTCTATTAATTAAACACACACACACACACACACGTCACCAGAGCTTCCAGCTCGGTGTTGGGAGCTGGATGGAGTAAGTAAGCAATTGACTAAGTCTCCACTTTATTTATGGGTAAAGACAGAACCAGACAGACCCAGGTCTTCTGTCCCAGCGCAGAGCCCGGTCGACCTCGACCTCCATCTCTATATTTAACTTCTGTCTGGTCCTCTCTGCAAGGGTACCGAGGTGGCACGCACTCATGTTGAAGAGATGATGAATATGAATATTTTATCTTCTCTCCATCTCGTCAAAACCCACAATATCGCCTTCCATAAATCATTTTCCCTCTAGCACCGTGTTTGGGGGCGCACTGCCTTTATGTATTTAGTCTTTGCTTTGGTCTCTGGGCTGCCTTTACGAACAGGCTTGTGCTCAGAGACACTTCAGAGCAGCGACATGCTGATGGTAAGCGGGCGGCTGCCTAACTTGGGCGACTTCTCATCAACTTCATTGCTTTTAACATTAAAATAATCATTTCAGCTGGGGCGGTGGGGGCTGAAAGTTAGCCGCTTGATTGCACCCACACTTTAGCTGTCTTCTCAAAGGTTGATTCTGGGGCTTTCTTAGCATAATATATGTCAGGGTCTGTAAAGGCGGAAAGCGGCGGCCCTCCTAACCAGAGCAGCAAAGACAACTGATGCATTTCTCCCGTTAAATCTACTGGTCTTTGGGGAGTTGCTTGCTCGTTAAATACACCAAATACAAAATCTCTTTTTACAGTATCATCTAGGTAATATAGAAGACTTCCCCAGTGTGAGCCCAGAGAGACGGAATTGTCAACGCTTTTCAGAGGCCACCTCGCAAAGCTCGCATTCGTCCTCTTAAGCATCCACTGTGCACCTTTGAGATTCAGGGTGTCCTACTCTGCGTACTCTTGTCCACTCCATCAACCTCATTGCCTTGTCCCATCCCCATCATGGTCCAGGCCAAAGTGTGGCAAGAGCTATGGCAGCTCCCAGAATCGTAGAAAAGGTAACGTCAGATCTCCTCAATGACTTTAAAACTGAGGAGTAGGAAATGACTCAGAAACAGCCACCCTTTAGCCAGGTGTCAGCTCAGGCCTCAGGTAGCGACGAGAGGATTAATTGGTGCTGGGAGTGGGCTGGCTAGTCCCACCCCAGATGCTCTGGGGCCCCAACCCTAGGGAGGATGTGGGGCATGCTATCCTGAGTTAGACCCTGGCCGCAGCCACCTGAATTCTCCTTCCAGTGGGACGTGGTGGAGGTGCGACCAGGACCACTCCCCCGGGTGGACCACTGGGTCCGGACGGTCCTGACTTGATGTGAGATCTTTACCAAGTCAATTCCCAAGTTCTGACTGTCAGTTTCTCTCTGAGTAAAATCAGGTGAAAAATGCCTTTCCCTCTTCCCAAGTTTGGTTCAATAAAAAAAGATTCCATCACTTTCCTAAAAGGTTATGGGTCAGCTAACAGCACAGGAAGTCTCAGATAATTTGAACAGAACAGAGATAGAAGGGAAAGCCCAGAGTGAAGGGGAGGAAGGGGAGCCTGCACACGCTTAGGGGAGGGCAGGGGCGCTAAAGGCTATGTGAGCAGAGGACCGGCCAGTGCCGGCGGAGGGGATGTTACCACGTCTTCTTGGTACACGGCACACACATTTGCCTGCCTAACACTAACATCCCTGCCCGCCTCCCCCTTCCTTTCAGACTCCAGTTTTGCATCAGAAACTGTACTCACGGACTGGGGATGGGGATCTTAACCTCTATTGTGCCAGGGACCCCTTGGCAGTCTCAGAATAACGCTTTTAAATGCATAAAATAGAAGATACAGCCTTGCAAGGGCAGCCAATTATGTTAAAATCCAGTTATGAAAATATCTTAAACGTTGTTATTTAGTGCTGTGCTTTGTTGGCATATTATGTAATACTCACGGCAGGTCTAATGATGACTGTCTTTTGAAGCAGTGATAAGCAGAAACGCTATTTTGATGTATTTGCAATAACTGTGACAGGATTAGAAAAATGCCTTGCTTTCTTTTGGTGACAAAGTCACAGGGACTGATCACACTATTGTAATTTGCTGCCTACATTTGTAATTTAAGGGATCGTAGACTTTAGAGGTTAGTAAAAATAAAAATGTCATTTTTTTTCTATCCACGCTCGCAAACTCCAAGGAATCGAGCCTCAGTCCTCTCATATTGAAGTGTGGGTCATAGTACCAACCTCAAGGGGCGTTAGGAGATTTGAGAACAAACTAATTCCAGGTAGGAGCCCTGATCTGGAGGAACCCAGGTGAGTCTAGTTCCTCGCCTCCCCTCTGAATCTCGTTTCTGCAAGTTGACCATCACCCCTGGGGCCTTCTGAGTCCCCGCACTCACTGCTCAACCACGGTGGGCACTGCCATCAACACCCTTCTAAACTGCTCACCTCTCCAGGTGTGCCAGGACCTATCAGAATGTTCAGCCGTTCTCGGGATACAGGCTTCCTGCCTTTGGTAAATCCATCTGGAGGGAGGAGCAGCTTCCTGGAATTTAAGGATGGATAGGAATGAACCCAGATGCGTGTCTTCTCCTGTGACCAGATTAGGCTTTCCAGAAAGTGGAAGGGGTGCCCTTCTCATTTCAAAATCTTTCTGTGTTTCCCGTCTCACTCAGCAATACACAGCAGCCTCTCTCCTCACTTACACTTTCCCTGCCGGCTTTCACAGTCATTTCAGCCACAGGGCCTTTGCACCTGCCATCCCTCTGCCCGGCACAGCATCCACGCGTGTATCTCACGCCTTGTTCCTTCTTTAGTTTTCTTCCTGGTCCATATTGCTATTTGAAATCACTGTGTTGACTGTTCTCTAGTGTGTGATCCACCTCCCCAACAGTGACGTGTGCCCCACGAGGGCCGGGACCCTGTCTCCTGCTTGCTGCCCTCTCAATGCCTGCCACTGAGCCTCAAGTGTAGTTGGTGCCTGAAAATATTTGTTGACTGTGAAAAGGCATTTTGGAGGAGAATTGAATAAGAACTGGGTATTAGACAATAGTAAGAAATTATTGTTTGATTGAGTGTGGTAGTGGTATTGAGGTTAGGGTGAAAAAAAAAAAAAGAGGCTGAAGTATTTATGGGTAAAGTGGCATCTTGGGATTTGCTTTAAAATATTCCAGTTTAAGGAAAAAGTGGGAGTTGATGAAGCAAAATGGCCAAATGTTGATAACTGTTAAAATTAGAAAATGAGTACCTTTGGGTTAATTACATCCTTCTTTCTTTTGGGTGGGTTTGAACATCTCCATAATGAAGAGCTAAACATTATTTGTTGACCTCATGGGTGAGTGAAAAAATAGTGTATAAAATATACTTAGTCCAGAGCCTAGCACATAACACATACTTACTAATATTAGCTTGTAAAATTATCCATAAAAATGATGAGGGAACAGATAAGAAAGTGCACTGGAGACTGGAACACAGTGAACTCGGAGCGGGGATTACAGATACTGTTGTTGCTGGTGTTTTTGAAAAGCAGCCCTCTGACGGCCGCACCCACACCAGGGCCTGGGCGGGCGGTGCTAAGTGCATCTTGCGCCTGCAGCCATTTCACCCTCCACGGCCCCCGAGGGAATGTGTTACTGCTGGGCTGAGCCCCGGGGCCAGGCTGAGCAGACTTTGAGGGTCCCTGCCCACCCAGGGAGTCAGGCACCCTGGGGGGGAATGGCATGTCGTGCTTGTGGTCAGATGGGCAGAGGGACCCCCAGTGGCTCTCAGTGGGGGCAGGGATGCCGGCAAGACAGGACTGGATCTATCGCCTGCAGGTCGGAGCTGCAGGGGCAGGATTTGTGCTCCAGGAGGTGGGCAGAGGGCAGGGGGCTGGCTGCACAGCCCACCTGGCTCAGGGCTCCCTCCTCTTTGTGGATGTCCTGCCCAGCAGCAGAGCACCGATGGTTACGAGCCCAGGTTTTTAGACCAACAGCGCTGGGTGGGGATGTCAGCTCTGCCTCCTCTTAGCTCTGCAAACTTGGGCAAGCCCCTTGCCTTCTCTGAGCCCGTTTCCTAGTCTAGAAAATGGGGCTGATGGTCCCCACTTGATCGGGCATTGTGCTTAAGTGAGGTAATGTGTGTGCCATGCGGGTGTAGTACCTGGCCCATCCCAGGAGTCAACAGACAGTAGCTATTCGTTATTGCTGGCTTGGGGTGGGGGGTGGACCTTCACAGCTATTCCTCAAATGATCAGATTTGGCCTGTAGTCCACTGTCTCCCTAGAGCGGCAGAGGGTTGGTTTTTACTGATAAAATTGGGGAGCAGTTACCAGGCGAAGGTTGAAGGATGCGAGGGCACAGCTCCCCAGCTGGCTCATCCTCCAGCCCCTTCTGGCCAACTCTCCCTTGTCGTAATGGACAGCTTTGGCCCTGTGAGATGCACAGCAGAGACATCCTTCTGCATGAGTACTATTTTTTAAAAAAATTAATTAATTAATCTTTTTGGCTGCATTGGGTCTTCGTTGCTACACGCGGGCTACTCTTCGTTGTGGTGCGTGGGCTTCTCATTGCAATGGCTTCTCTTGTTGCAGAGCACAGGCTCTAGGCATGCAGGCTTCAGTAGTTGTGGCACGTGGGCTCAGTGGTTGTGGCTCGCAGGCTCTAGAGTGCAGGCTCAGTAGTTGTGGTGCATGGGCTTAGTTGCTCCTCATGTGGGATCTTCCCGGACCAGGGCTTGAACCCATGTCCCCTGCATTGGCAGGCGGATTCTTAACCACTGCACCACCAGGGAAGTCCCCCGAGTACTACTTTTTATTTATTTATTTATTTATTTTTGGCCGCGTTGGGTCTTCATTGCTGCGCACAGGCTTTCTCTAGTTGCAGCAAGCAGGGCGCTACTCTTTGTTGTGGTGTGCGGGCTCCTCATGGAGGTGGCTTCTCTTGTTGCAGAGCACGGGCTCTGGGCACATGGGCTCTAGAGTGCAGGCTCAGTAGTTGTGGTGCACGGGCTTAGTTGCCCCGTGGCATGTGGGATCTTCCCGGACCAGGGCTCGAACCCGTGTCCCCTGCATTGGCAGGCAGATTCTTAACCACTGCACCACCAGGGAAGTCCCACGAGTACTACTTTTTGAGTGCTTAATCCGCACTGGCATTGGGCTAGGTGCTCCATATGTGTGATCTTATTGAATTCTCCTGACAACTTAGATATTTGTATTATCCCCATTTTAGAAAGGAAGAAACTGAGGCTGCTGGAGGTGAAATACCTTTTCCTGGTAGAACCAAGACTTGACCGTAGATAAATCAACTATATCTCAATATAAAATAAAAATTACGTGAAAAGCTTTTTTAAAAAAGAGACTTGACCATAGAGTCTGAGCGATCAACCACTTGTTCTCTTTCCTCTGGGCTAACTTACAGGGGAGACTCTGTGCCTGGGGTCGGTGAGGGGTCCACCCTACAGGGCCTTGGATAGGTGAAAGCATGAACATAGCCTCACCCTGGAACCTTTTCCTTGCAGGGGAAAGAGGACTGATCCAGACAAACAAAAGAACTCCTGCCTCACCCCATGGAAAATAATGTTATCCTAAGGTACAGTGGCCCTGGCTAAAAGCATAAACTGGTTTGTGAGTAAACATCAGACGATGCATCCTTCTGGGGTTCAGGTAAGAGCAGGTAGGATGGTTAGGGCCGGGGACGTCCCAGGACCAGCATTAGCCTTGTAGTTCCAAGCTCAGCTTCCAGTTCTGACTATTAGAGCCTCCGTTGCCCTGGCCGACATGATCAGTTCAGAGTGTCGTTGTCATCCAAGCCAAGGTCTCAGAGACAATCAAGGGGTGTCTGCTTGAGTTTGACCTGGAAGTGGCACTGGGTCTCCCTCCTGCTGGGCTCAAAGACAGGAGGGGTACATTTAAAGCAGCTACAGCTCCCTTGCCATCTGACAGGAGAACCTGCCAGAGAACAAAGCCCACAAAGGCAGGAGAGCTGAGAGATGGGAAAAGATCACCCAGGTCCTGATAACACTGTTAAGCTCCTGGATCAAGCTGTATCTGAAGGCAAACCGGCCTTGGGCTTGTCAGTTAATAAGAGCTGGTGCATTACTCGTTTAGCTTAGCCACTTTGGGTTCTGGTTTTTGTCACTTGCAACCAAAGGATTCCTAACTTCTCCAACATACGCCGTAGAAGTTTGAAAACCCATCTGTGGGGGCCATGGGGAGCCACTGCACATTTTTGAGCTGAAGGGTGGCAAGCCCTGAGCCTCACTTTAGACAATGTCTAGAGGTGCTTCTAGGGCGAGGAGAGAGCAAGCTGGCTGCACCCACCCTGGCCATGCTCTGCGTCCGTCTCTGCCTGTTGCCTCCATTGGCCAAGGAGAGTGATGCTCTGAGCATTTATCCGCCGTGGTGCTGGCTTCACTCACAAGCATCTTCTCTTGAGAAAATGAGCTTCGCATCAAAGTTGCATGGCTGCTTTCCTTAAACAAAACAACTCTTCCCATCCCCACTGCCTTGCAGGGGCAAGAAAACTCATTTAACCACCTGCAAGTTTCCATTCATGGTCCTGTGTCATTACGGGAACGCTTTGATGGGGCCGGGGTGCGGGAATGGGGGAGATGCCTTCCACCTTTACAATTAACTCGTTAGGGACAATGACACCCAGCCAGGGCCCTGCCTCCTTGGGGTGTCGGGTGGATGTGATGAAAGCCTGGGCCCACAGTGGGAGTCTGCGGAATTGCCTGGCCCTGGCGTCTCAGGAGGAGACCATCGAGCAGTGGTCCAGCCCCTCGCTGGCTCTGTGAACACACCCATCGCTGCCTTAGTGCAAACAGCCGGCCCTGCTGTACCACGCGTGCCACCAGGCACCAAATGCTGTCCTTTGTGGCTTAACCAGGAGGCTAAAAGCCTAGCATTTGGCATCAGACTGCTTCACCGCTGGGCTGCCGTTAACTCACACCACTTTCCTGAACCTGGTCCTTATCTGTAAACTGGGGTTGAGGATGCCTGTAAAGGGGGCAGCAAGCAGCGTGTGTGGCCTCTGTGTTGGCCACTGCTCTCTTTATTAAAGGGGAGCTGCTTCTACCCAGGAGTCCTGGGAGAGCAACGTGGCAAATATCGCCACCAAAATCTTGATGAAAAAGCTCAGGGTCCTAGGGCCTGGGCTTGGGCTCCTTCCCTTAGCAGAGCTGTCCCCATTGCTGGGGAGGGAGAGTGATCATAGAGCATCCCCCAACCCCTTCCCGGCCCTTTGACTCACAGACTCAGGGACATCCTGGGACTTAAGGCATGGGAGGGTCCTTGGGGTCCTCAAGGTCTATCCTCATCACTCCCAGCCAATGCTGAGTCCTGGAATCACTCAACCCTGCCTTGAAATACACAGGTTTGGGTCCCATAGAAAGTCCAGTCCCTGTGATTCCTAAACATTCAGGGTCCGGGGGGGTTGGTTATCATCTTTGCATCACTCCGGGAGAGTCTTACCATGACTCTCTCCTCTTCACCATCAGTGCCTCCAGGCAGGCACCTGAGAAGTAAAGTTAAGCCCACCCTCTCCATAGACTGGGCTCTCTGCCCTCTTTCTGCCAGCCCTAAGGCTCGGTGTCTGAGCAGACGTGGGTTTTAGAGGAACGTGGGTCCTCCATCCTTGCACGTGTGGACAGTTCTCTTGGCACCTCGTAGAGAGCTGGGGGGATTGGCAGGGAGGGAGCTGAGTGTTCACGCATCTCTGGCCTTAGCAGCACCAAAGCAGCACAGGTCACTCGCTCTCTCCTTTTCCTCGGCCACCACCTGCGGCCACTCTCGCGAGAACCTCCTGCTCTACTCCCCGGTCCCTGCCCATCTCTCTCCACAAGGCTGGCTCCCGCCTGGGTCTCCCCCTCATGCCTGACAACATCGCCCCTCTAGCCCCGTTTCTCTGGTCCCTCACCGGGGCCTTTGCACACACTGTTCCCTCCACCTGGAGCACGCTGCCCCTCACTCTCTCTCCGGAGGCCTTTCCTGGCTTCCTCGCCCCCAGTTTGAAGCAGGGGCCTCTCCCACCCACCCTCAGCATGCCCTGAGCTACTCCTTCCCGTGTGTTATCTCTTGTTATTTCTCCCCTGCATCCTCCCAGCCCCCAAGAGGCCTCAGAAGGGCAGGGGCTCTGCTTTGCTCCTACTTGTATCCCCCGCTTCTAGGGAGGCCCCTGCCTGGCCTGCACTGCCAGGTAACCGGGGAGACCCCTAGTGAAGGCCCAGCATCTGGGTGAACCGTATCAGCTTCACTGTAGCGCACAATGGCACCTAATAATTAACTCTCCAATTAGGCCCACAATAAAGGCTTAATCTGGGGCTCGTTGGTGATGAGGCTATTCACAGCCGGCCTTTCATCCTGGGCCCAGGCCCCTGCTCTACAGCTCCCGCCTTGGCTGTGCGTCAGAGCCACCCTCTTGTTAACCGGGCCTCGGCCCTCTCCCCACCCTGTGCCTCGGAGCCCGGAGCCCGGGGCTGTGCATCTCGCAGGGAAGCCCCCGGCCTGGCTGCTTCTCGGCGAGGCGGGGACCAGCTGCTGGGAAAGCACGCCTGGTGAGCAGAAGGCCCCCCTCATTACGGAGGAGCACCAATTGGCTCAGCCCACGAAAGCCTTCAGGTTTGCGAACGTTAAGACTTAATTGGCTCATGGACACTGAAAGAATGGAGGGGCTCCTCCAGGGAGCGGTCCTCTCCTCGCTCCTCTTTCCCCTGCTGGATAATGACAGAACCTGGGAATGATTAGAGAGGGGGGATGAGCTCCCCTCTCGGGGGCCCGTGATGGGTTCCACCTCCATTTAGAGCCCGTGCCCTACCCGGTGCCTTGCTTCCTGCCTGACTTTTCAGAGGTGATTTTTAATTGCGTTTTCCCAGGTAGAGTCAGAGCATTGAGATGGGGATGCAAGTGGGCCAGTCCCAGCCACTTTCCCAGCATCCCTTTTTTGTGGGGCGCACTTACCTTGTGGGGCTTGAGTTCTTAGTAAATCTGTGGACGGGGTCAGCATGAAGAGGAAACAGTAGCACAAAGCTTCCCTGGCTTGGCCTTGGCCTCCAGGCTCAGCGAGTGTGTGCCTGCCTCTGTGGACCTCACCTCGGCCCACTCCCTGCCCACTCGCCCCAGCCTCGCCCCCCACGCTGACCTCGCTCCCCTCCAAGCTTGCCCAGATAATCCACGTCAGGTCTTCACTCTTGGCAGTTCCCCTCCCTGCAAAACACAACCCCTAGATCTTTGCACAGCTCATCCCTTCTTGTCATTTGGATGTAGCTACCAGTGACTCAGACCACCCACCCCGTACAATGTCAAGTACACCCTCCAGAGGCACGCCCCGCCCCCCAGTTCACCCTCATGCTCTCAACATATCTTATTAACATGTGTATGCATCAAGCATCTATCTCTCCTCACTGAGATGTGATTGAGGACCCGTATGTCTGTTCACTGTTCACGGTCTAGCACCGTGCCTGGTACCTAAATATTTGTGGAAAGACAGAACAGAACTTCTCCTTGTCGACCTGCGAATGTTCTCTTGGCCCTGCAGGTCCGGTGGAAAGCCTCGCCTTGCCTCGTCGGGAACAGACCCCTCCGAGGACTTTGCCGTTGACAGTGGTGGCTTCTTGAAGTCACCTCCATTTCCAAGCTGGCCCAGTGGGGCCAGGATAACGAAGCTGCTTTAACATAAATAATTTGCTTCCGAGGTGTAAGAAATGGGGAATATTTTTAGAAGGCCTGCCCTCCTAGGGGAAGTAAATGACTTATGAAAACGGGATTTTTCAAAGTGGCCTTCAAGAGAAAAGGGAGCCGTGTGTGATGGCCAAAATGGAATTCTATGAATTAGTGCGACTCATTATTCTGGCCGTACGCACACAGACACACACACACACACAGGCACACACGCTCGCTCGCTCGCTCACTCACTTTTCCCCTGCCTTCCATTTCATGGTCTTGGCTCGAATCTGAGATAAAACCGCTGCAGCCCCCTCCCCTGGCCCTCAGCGGCGGCCTGTCTGATTGGATGCCTCCCACAGCCCTGAAGACCAGAGCTTCAAGGAGGAAGCTGTCGGGGACACGCTGAGCCCTCGCCTCTTAAAGTGCGCGCCGTAAGTTACCTTGAAATGTTATTTAAAAAAAAAAAAAAAAAGTATTTTAGGTTCAACAGACACTTGGGTTCCTGTTAACAACTCATTTAAGGAGAAAGTGGGGGGAAAGCATTCAGATCAAGGCTTCTTTGACAACATGAACCTCCTTACTTTGAATTCTTACAGTGTGGATGGGATGAAAGATTTCGTGGAGGCGCAGACGGGCAAGTGCACGGGTGAGAAAGGACAGATGACAGCTGTAACGGAGACGCGGGCATCTTGGGATGGGTTTTGTCTGTCCAATAATGGAGAGCAGATTTTGGAGGGAGGGGGGAGTGGGAGGCCCAGAAAACCAAGACACAAAAACCACTTTTGTGGCCATTGTGTTTCCACTGGAGTCTTGATCTACGGAAGACGTGCTGTTTGGGGAACTAATAAGGCAACCAGCTCCTCTGATGAGGCCCGATCTGAAAACCAAGGTCTAGAGGAGTCATCCATTGCTAACTCCCTGGGGCGTTTCTCCCCTTGTGTACAAAGTCTGGCCTCCAAGGGGGCATGGATCTGTCTTCTGCCCATTGCCCCTGAAACCCCAGACAACCAGCTCTGGGCTCCTTGTCTAGAAGGTCATGGTGGCTTTCCATTGTCCATAGGCTCAACTTCCAAATCCCAGGCTAGCAACCAAGGTCCACCATGGGTTAACTCCACTTTGCCTTTCTTCCCAGTCCGCACACCTACCTAAGACCTCCCACCATGCCCACGTCCTTCTTTATCCCACGTCATTCTTCCCTCTCCCACGGAAGACTCCCTTCTCTGAGTAGTCTCTTCCCCGCTTGTCCATCCAAGGTCTATGCGTCTTAGCAGACCTGACTCCCAGGAGGCTTCTGAGGCTAGCCCAACCTCATGAAACTCCTTGATGAGTTCCCACACACTGATTCTATATGCATTCGACCCATTTCATTGATTGTCAGTCTAGTCTACTCTCCCCAGTGGACTGTCAGCTTCCTAGGGGCAAGGATTCCACCTCGTAGGCAGCAGCACATAGCACAGGACCCACAGAGTGGGCACAAGAAGCTTTGGCCTCTTCTAAACTCTGACCCAAGAAGCTTTGGTTGCTTCTAAACTGTGCGAAGTGGCCAGGCTGTGGGCTGGAGAATGCAGAGGATATGGGCTCACCACCTCCTCCTGGGGATCTTCCATGCCTGAGGCTGGCAAGCAGGACTCAAGAGGAGCTGCCACCATATTGCTATTACCCTCTGCTAACCAGTCTCGAGGACCAGTGGTCCCTGGGGCAAGGCCAAAACTTTCAGCTTCTCAACATTGTCTCAACTCTTTCTGTTCTGTAACAGTTCACTCAATCAATAAAGAATCGTTAAGTGGCCCGCTATGGGCCAGGCACTGGGGATTCAGTGGCGGATATGCCAAGATGTCGTCCCCATTCTCTTAGGACTTACAGGCCGTGAATCAAGAGCCACAGAAAGGCTTGATTACAATTGTGATAAATACAATGAAGGGTAGGTGCAGGCTGCTCTAGGAGTGCTTAGACGAACCCAACAATTGCTTCTCAAGGACTTTGTTTTACATCTGGTGGGGTCTAAGCTGACTGCACAGCTGTGGTAGCAGTGGAGAGCCCTGAGTTGTCTTGATGGACCACCTGATGGGATGCTGAGCGTAGGGAGGCTGATGGAAGAAGGTCGGTTCTCACTGAGGGTCTGTGGTGAGACTCTGAGCACATGTGGAGAAGTATCTTCAAGCAGGGATTGTTATGAATGTGGAGGTGTAATCAGAGCAGGAATTAACTGTCCTTCCAACCAAGGCCAGAGAAGTTCTGACATTCTTTGATGCTAAGTGCCTTCTTCTCTTTAAAATGAGGGCCTTCTTTTCAACAAGCTCCCAAGTGCCATGTCCTTCAAAGCCTCGCTAACATCACCCTAGTGGCAATCGATCACTCCCTCACTGCTTCTATTTCACTTCCTTGATTTTTCTACTAATGAAACTAGTGAGCTGCCTTGTATCATGGCTTCTTCTGCAAATGTTTATCCACTCTATCTCACAGTGAATTCCAGGAGAATTAGAATTACATCTAGTTCTACTTTGGGTAGCAAGGATCCTAGGTGAGGGCATAAAACAGGTGAAACAAGTATCTGGCATGCATGCCACCACCTGCTAATTCAGTGGCCATGACAGACATTATTAATCGATCCTGACTAATTTCATTTAATCTCATTTCTGCTGTACTTAAGCAGGATTTAAAAGTACCTCCTCAGAAGCATCTTCCCTGGTCACCCTCTGAAGAAGGTCACCCCTTCCCCAATTGTTTTCTATGAATAAACCCATTCTTTTCTTTACCAAGCTTATCACACTTAGCAATTATGTATTTTTGAACTTATTTAAGGCCTGTTTCCCCAACTAACCTGCAAGCTCCATGTAGTGGAATTATGTCTGGTTTTGCTCACCACAGAATCTCACAGCTGAGCAGTCTTTGTCGTCACATAGGAAGAGCTCAGTAAATGTTTGCTGCAAGTTGACTGAATGCTTTAGGCCACGAATGATTTAAAGAGAGAACGAGGCTTCCTCGACAAAATACATGGGATGAGTCTTGACTCTGCACCTTCTTAACTGGGTGTGTTTGGCAAGGCCTGCCCTTCTCTGTGCCAGTGCCCAGAGTTGTTTAAGTGTTTAAGCTGTTTAAGGTCTTACCCTCCACCTCAGAGGTTTCTGCAGATCTGGGACAAATCCTGTCCCTCCAAGCTTGGTGGCCACGAGAATTTTTCCTGAAGCTGAGAGTTGGTTAATACTTTGGAGCTAGTGGGCTGGTGTTCAGTGTGGGCCCAGGAGACATGTGCGGGGAGCGGGCAGAGCTGCAGCCCGTACCCTCCTGCCTGGGTCCCTGGTGGCAGCCCCTGCAGCTCCCGGGACCCTGTGGGGAGGGGCCCTCAGCTCCCAGGCGCTGGGCTCCGCTGGCAGGAAGCATGGACTTGACTCTGGCCCTTGACTATTTAGGATGCGGTAGTGCCATCGCCGCCTGCATCTTAATTTCCTCTCCTCCTCTTCCTCCTCTTTCACCTCCCTTCTGCCATGGAGGGGGGTGGCGAGAAGGCCACTGTGTACCCCCCTTTCGTTGCTTCTACAGCTGGGGCCAAATGGCCCCCTCCCCTCTGGAGATGTGAGGCCCCCCTGAGCCTGTTTCTCTGCAGACTCGCCCTGCTCTGACCAGCGAAGCCTGCCTAATGTGTCCTGGGGGAGGCGGATGCCTTAGGAAAAGCGGCTCCCCTGGCCCTGCTGAAGCTATATCCCGCTGGCCTGCAGCCAGTGGGAATTTGTGTGTGTGTTTGGGGGATGCCGTGGGGGGATCAGGGATGGCCCAGTGGGTTGGTAGGGCCCTGACTGGCTGCTCACAGCCCCACCCACCCAGTTCTCAGTTGGGGCGGAGGGAAGTGCCCATTAAGAGTCCAGCCTTTCTTTTGGAATGGCAGGCTTGTGATCTCTCCCCGAGGGGCCAGTTAGCTGGGGAAAGTGAGTACTTCCAGCAGAGAATCCAAGCAGAAAGCCAAGGCAGGCCTGGGAGCAGGTCTCCCACAGGTAGGCAGCCCTTGGGTCGTTTCAAAGGCTTTCTCTTCAGCAGAACTGACTCCACTCACTTCCCACCTCCTGTCTTTGCCTGGACTGCCCTTCCTCCCATCTCTGCCTGGTGAGCTTCTATTTCTGCTCAAGGTCCAACTCAAATGTCATCTTGACTCCTCCAGCCAAGGCTACTTGCTGCCTCTTTGGGTTCCTACCCTCCTCTTTTTCCTTTTTCCATTATGGGGGGGTGTCCTCAGCTGAGCGGTTACTCACTGGCTCTGCCATCTTACCTTCTTCCTCTAGATGGTGAGCTCCAAGGGCATCATCCTTGTTTGAACATCTGTTATGTCTGCTTGTCTTACCTCCTTGAGTAGCACCTGTGGCAGCTGGTCCCCACGATGGCCCCCATGACTCTCGACTCCCTACCTTGTGTCGTCCCCTCCCACGATGAATAAAGCAGAGCTGCGTGACTGAGGGACATTAGACAGACCAGACGTGACGGTGTGTGTGACTTTGGAGGCGGAAGCATCAAGGACGGGAGGCCCCTGGCTTGCTCAGCGGAAGCCGGTGCCACGTCATCAGGACACCCGAGCGGCCCTGTGGAGAGATGCGCGTGGAGAGCAACTGAGGCTTCCTCCCCGCCACCAGCACCGAGCAGCCACCCACGCGAGTGAGCCACCTTGGCGGCGGGTCCTCAGCCCTGGTCATGCCTTTGGATGACCACAGTTGACAGACAGCTTGACTGTAACCTCAGGAGCCGTCCCAGCCAAGCTGCTTCCTGCTTCCTGACCCACAGCAACGGTGAGACAATCAGTCTTTGTCGTTGTTTGAGAGAAACTCTCCCCCAGCAATAGATAACCGATAAGTACCCCAGATCCCTTGGGGGAGCTACCTTCTCCCCCTGCGTGTGGACTTGGTGAAACAGTCTGTAAGGATGCTCTGTCTTCCCTGGGCCAAGGGATGGGGCCCTGACCTTGGAGAAGACGATCAGACCCTCTCCCTGGAATTTGTGTCTCAGGCATAGATACCAGATCTGGAAGTGGTTAGGCTGATTCTAGAATCTACTTGATGCCATACACACACACATGCATTATATACATACATGTATACCTACCATACAAGCATGCATATTCACACATGTACACACACACACGTGTGTGTGTGTGCCAGAGTCAGTTATTGTTGGCAATCAGATAATCTGGACTGGCACAGCCACCTTGCCTTCATCCTCTTCACAGCCCCGTCCACCATCACACCACTCACTGAAGGCCCGCCTCCAAGTGCCTAGATCACCCACCATTCAGTAAGTGCTCAACCATTGTGTGTTGGATAAACACCTAGAAATATGAAGGACGTCAGGGCTATCTATGGTGATTTTAATTTGTGTCGTTTGTGCTCTTGGAGAAGAAGTTAAAAGCCGAGAATTCTTTGTGCCTGGCTCTCTGCATCTCTCCCCGCCCTCACCCCTCCCCCGACACCTTTCCGGAGGAGACCAGCTCCTGGTCACCTGTGGCCAGGCCAGGAGCAGCAGGTATCTGCAGCAAGCCAGCCAGCCTGCCTTGGCCTGGAAGCCTGGGCTCTTTGAGGTGTGCATGGGGTGAGAAGAAAGCATAGGCGGGGGAAAGAGTGCCAGCACAGCCGCGATGCACAGGTACCTTTGTTGGTACCTGTGTTTGGTAGTGCCTTGGAGGTGCTGGGCCCTTCCTGGGAGAGATGGCAGTGTGACCCATCTCAGGAGGCAGGATTGTAGCCATGGGGCCTCCCAGCAGAAACCCTTGAACCAGCTTGGTGCAGAGCCAGTGGAGCTGACTGTTAGTTAGGCTTTTGTGGGCTGTGACCCATAGTGATTCAGCAGTGACCAGTGTAGACTGACACCAGATGCCGGGAATCCTGCACACCCCATGTACTGCTCTGGGTAATGTCCTGGGCCCCTGCAGGTGTGAGGGAGGGAATCCCACAGACGACTGAAATGGAATCTCCCACCAGACCAGCACGACAGGGACACAAAATTCAATCCACAAAAAGGGTTCATAGTAATTTAATTTAGGAAAATGTGCCATTTCTTTTACACCCAAGTTTGTGGAATAAGACTCAAAGATACTAGAATGTCAGCTCCAGGGTGGCGGGAATTTTTTTTTTTTCTTTATTCGTTATTGTATTACAGAGCCTAGTACCTTGCCTGACACACAGTGGGCACTCAATAAATATTAATGTATAAAGGCACTAGTAGAAAATAATTAATGGGTCGCCCACTAAGTGCTAGAAACTTATGGAAACTTCCCTGAGATTCTTTTCACAACACCCTAGAAACTTGGTATTCTCAGCCACGTTTTCTTTTCCTTCCCTCCTCCCCTCCTTTCCTTCCTTCCTAATCCCATTCCAGCTGTCCTAATGCATTTATACATGTTCTTATAAGCAATGCACTGTTTATATGTACATATTTTTAGTTTGTATGAAGGTTATTGTGTCACATCTCATCCCGTTTCCACCTTTTCCACCCACCACGTTTTGCCATCCACCTTCCCACGCATGGACGGCCACCAGCACTCATCTACCTCTGTCAACACTGAGTGAACATCCTCAAATGTGTCTCCTGTGACAGAACTTCTTTGGAATCTACACCCAGGAGTAGAATTGCCGGTCACTGCAACGTCTGTGTGTAACTTCACCAAGAAAGGCCGCAATGACCTACACTACCTACAGCAAGGTTTGAAGCTTCCTTCATTTCCATATCTGGGCCAACTTTGGCATTCCCCAGCTAACTAGTATTTTCCTGTCTCATTAGATATAAAGTAATACCTCATTGTTGTTTTAAATTGCATTTCTTGCCTTCATCTGTGGGGAAGAATGGAAGCTTCAGAGAAGTGATGTGCCCAGGGGCCCTCAGCTGGTGTGTGAGCAGCTGGGCTTCACCCACCCACTCTGGGCTAAAGCTGGTGCCAGGGTCCAACTGCCCCTCGTGGGCTGAGGGTTCTACCAGCTGCCGGGTCAGACTTGTGCAGGTGCAGGTCTTCCGCTGTGATCGAGCCCCACCTGGTGGTGCGGAGAGGGAACTGCCGCTGTGGAGGGGACGGGAGAGGACAGGAGGGGAGGGAACCTGAACCGCCTCACTTTTGAGGCTCTCCTTGATTTCTATTTTTCAAATTTTTTAAATTGAGATCTAAATGACACACATTATACTAGTTTCAGGTGTACAATGTAATTTTTTCTTGTGATGACAATCTTCAAAATCAACTCTCTTAGCAACCCCCAAATATACAGCACCCCATCATCAACCGTAGTCACCATGCTATACACAAATCCCCAGGACTTACTTATCTTATGACTGAAAGTTTGAACCCCCGTCACCTTCACCTTGCAGGTGCAGGGGACCTGAACCGTCTCCATTTTGAGGCTCTTATTGCTTTTAGCAAACAAAACCAGAACTCTCTTACAAAAACATCTAGTGTACAGTTTCTTAAACGGACTTTGATTAAGTACAATATACCTGCATGAAAGACACAAATCCCAAGTGTACAGCTCAGTGAATTTTCAGCAGTGAACATCTGTGTAACCAACACTCCAGGTGCCCCCTCCAGCCCCTCCTGCCACTGTCCTGACTCCTAAGGCCAGAGATTCCTTTGCTGGGTTGACCTGCTGTATACATGGAACTGTATACAGCTGTTGCCTTGTCCATCTTGCTATTTTTGCACAATATCGTTTGTGTGGTTCACTCATCCATATCTGTTCATTCTCTCTTTTATACAGTATTCTGTTATATGAATACGCTGCAAGTTATCCTTTCCGCTGCTGATGGAATTCGTGCTGATTCCAGAACTTGGCTATATTGAGTAAAGCCGCCATGAACATTCTCGTACAGAGTTTTGGTGCACGTATGTATACAGTTCGGTTAAGTATGTGTCTAGGAATGAAAATACTGGACCATGGATAGGGTGTATATTCGACTTTTGTAGCTATTGCCAGTTTGCCAAAGTGGTTGTGCTAAGTTACCATCCCAGTGGCAGTGTGAGCGCTGGTTGGTCTGCGTTCTCACCTACCCTTGGTACTGTCACCAAGGGTATTAGTGGCACTGCATGGTCTTTTAAATTTGCAATCCTGATGGCTAATGAAATTCCTTACGTTTACTGGTCACTTGGCTAATTTCTGTGAATTGTCTATGTAAGACTTTTGGCCATTCTTCTGTTGAGTTGCCTACTTTTCTCTTCTTGGTTCATAGGAGTTAAAAAGTATGTCATCTGGATATGAGCACTTTCTCAGAAATATTTTCTCCCACTTGGGTCACTTGCCTTTTCAGTCTCTTAGTGATGTCTTTTAATGAGCAGAAGTCTCTGCTTTTACTATAATATAATTTATTAATATTTTCTCTTATTATTTTGTGCGCTATTGAAAATTTTTTCGCCTATGCCAAGATCATGAGGACTGTCTTCTTTTCTTCTAAAAGCTTTCACGATCTGCACCCCTCTGGAACTGATTTTTGCGTCTGGTGGGAGGCAGAGGATCAATATTTTTTTCCACATGGATATTTAATTGACCAGCCTGATTTATGGAAAAGGTCATCTTTTTCCCACTGCACTGCTGTGTCACCTTTGTCATAAACCAGGGGTTGGTACCCGTGTGAATCTGTTCCTGGTATATGTGTCTGTGTCTTTCAGAAAATGCAATGTAATGGTACCATGCACGAGGTCATTTCAGAGTTTATAAACTCCTAGAGTACAGCGTGCAGCAGGTGGGGCTGTCTGCCAGCGGACCCTGGCTTGAGCTTGCTGACAAGCATCTCCCTCTCTTCATTATCTTGAGGCTCACCATGGGCCCACTTGTCCACAAAGTCAGGAAGCTGACTTGGATGCTCCCAGTTCCTGTGAGGTCTCTGGACCCCCAGAGAGCACCCATGTGGCCCCAGCAGCTGGGGTGGGGCAAAGTCTCTTCCCAGCATTCATTTTCCCTCCCTTTTCCCCACTGTGCTGGGCCATAGGGAAGACTGCACCTGGCTCTGCAGGAGCATCTGGGGTCTGAGAGGTGGGGTTCTTACAGCAATTCACTGCTCGAGGGTCTGGGAGCCCCAAGCAGTCCCTTGAGGATGTGGCATTCAGCACAGCAGGGGCTGGGCCTGACCTCCTGCTAAGATGACTTCACTTTGTGTAGAGGGTTGCATGTTGATAAGCAAGTCCAGGGTCTGGGGGCACGGGGACAATCTCTTGGCTCTCTGAGTGTCCCAACAGAGTGACAGCTCTGCTCCTGGGGCCACCAGCCTGGGACCCAAACTCTGGATCGTCCACTGGGAAGAGATGGGCAGTGTGGGCAGCAGGGCATGGTGGGAGGGCCAGGTCACGGAGTGGGTCAGGAGCGTGGGTTCCAGAGCCAACTCTGGCATGAGCTCAAGGGCCTCCTGGGAAACTCTCCGCCCCTCTCTGGGCCTCCAACTCCTCAGTTTTGGTCTCTCTGTGTTATGGGTTGCATTGTGTCCCCAAAAGGATGCGTTGAAGTCCTAACCCCCTGGAACCTGGGAATGGGACCTCATTTGGAAATAGGGTTTTTGCAGATATAATCAGGCTAAGATGAGGTTGTAGCATGGGCCCTAATTTAATCTGATTGGTGTCCTTACAGGAAGAACAGAGACACACAGAGAAGGCAAGCATGTGAAGATGAGGGCAGAGATTGGAGTGATGCTTCCACGTGCCCAGGAACACCTGGGGCACCAGAAGCTGGACGAGGAGGGGGAAAGGGTCCTTCTCTAGAGGCGTCAGAAGGAACATGGCCCTACCAACACCTTGATTTGGAACTTCTGCCCTCGAAAACTGTGAGAAAATCAAGGTCTGCTGTTCTCAGCCAGTCAGTATGTGGTACTTTTTTTTTTTTGCGGTACACGGGCCTTTCACCGTCGTGGCCGCTCCTGTTGCGGAGCACAGGCTCCGGACGCGCAGGCTCAGCGGCCATGGCTCACGGGCCCAGCCGCTCCACGGCATGTGGGATCTTCCCAGACCGGGGCACGAACCCGTGTCCCCTGCATCGGCAGGCGGACTCTCAACCACTGCGCCACCAGGGAAGCCCCGAGTATGTGGTACTTTTTACAGCAGCCCTAGGAAACAAATACAGCCTGCGTCTGGGCTTGCCCCTCCCATCTGTCCTTCATCACGTCACTCTCCTGTGATCACCTGTCAGTAGTGGCCCATCGCGACCACTGGAGCAGCATCACGGATGCTGACCGCGTCTCCCACCCAACCAGCCCCAGATGAATCCCTGGCTCCTGCCTCCCTCCCCCCAGCACCCCACCAGCTCATTTTAGGCACACCCAACAGTCACTCTGGCCAAAGGATGACTCAAGTGTTATCCTTGACTCCTCTCCCTCATGCCTGCCTCCAATTCAGTGACAAATTCTATCAACTCTACCTCTAAAGTGTATTCTCAGTTCTTTGCTTCCACCATGATCATAGTATTTTAAGCCTCCAACTGCTCTTTCTTGAACTACATGACAGCCTCTTGTGGTAGGTTGATTGCAAAAATGGCCATAATCCTTTATTCCCCCTTACATCCAGCCCCTTGGCAGTTGGCTTTGCAGTGCCTTACTTCTATAGGCAGAGTCTACTTCTCCACCCTGGACTCTGAGCTGACCTTGGTACTTGCTTTGGCCATTGAGAACTGCATGCAGTGACGGTGTACCGGTTTTGAACTTAGGTCTCAGGAGACCTTGTGCACTTCCCGGAATGCTGCCACCACCGTGAGCACCAGCCCAGGCTAGCAGGCTAGAGGATGACGTGCATGGAGCAGAGACTAGACATCTCGGTCAAGGCTGTTGTAGACCAGCAAACCCTCAGTGAAGTCACTAGCTAACCCACCAACACATGAGCCCAGACTAGATTGGCTAAGCCTGGCCTGGATCAGTATGGTTTGATTGACCAGAGGTCTCATGAGGAATTATGTTCTTTAAACTATGTTTTGGAGTAATTTGTTACACAGCCATAGCTAATTGATACACCTCCTTAACTAGTAACCAGGTTGTCCCTTCCCCTCTCACAATATTTTCTCTTCTCAGAAGCCAGAGTGATCTCTCCTCTATTTGTCACCCTCCAATGGTTTCCTGTTGCAATTGAATGACTCCAAGCTCTGGACAATAGTCTTCAAGGCCTGACTGATTCCCTGCTTCCTCAGTCTGCTTCAGCCACGGTGACCATCCTCTCAGTCCCATGAATGTGCCTTTGTTCTTGCAGTCCCCTCTGCTGGAGCAGACCCTCCTATATCTGCACTTGGCTGCCTCCTCCTAAGCCACATATTAACTCAAATATTTCCTCAGGGAGGCCTTCCCTGTCCACTCTAGCTAAAGACATCTTCCCCAGCCTCTGCCCAGTCCTTTCCTTTCATTGCATCCTGGTTTTATTTCCTCATCAGTTGCTGAACGTATTGGTGTCGAGGAGCATAGTAACTCCTTTAACTAGAATATAAGCTCCAGGAAAGCAGCAATCACGTGTTTTTCTGTTTTACTGCTCTACCCCCAGTATTTATAACAGTTCCTGGCATATAGTAAGGGCTCAATAAAGATTTGTTAAATGAATGAATAACCAGCCCAAGGGGGAGGGAAAAAAAAAAACCCTTGTGGCATAGCTTACAAATCATTTGCAAGCATATGATTTCCTGACACTCTTCTCATCAATTCTCCACCCCATGCAGATGGAACTACCTTCAGGTTCCCCATCATACTGCCCCGGCCTCTAAGCTTTTGCAAACACTGTTCCTTTGGTCTGCTCTTCCTTCCCATACAAAAACGCTGGGGACTATTTATTCTCAAAAGTTTTATGTCAGAAGTTTCGTCCTTCAAGAGGCTTTTCTCAAAAATGTTGGGGTTAGCAGATGCAAACTATTATATATAGAGTGGATAAACAACAAGGTCCTACTTTATAGCACAGGGAACTATATTCAATATCCTGTGATAAACCATAATGGAGAAGAATATAAAAAAGAAAGTATATACATGTATACATATATATCACTTTGCTGAATCATTTTGCTGTACAGCCGAAATTAACATAACATTGTGAATCAACTATAGTTCAATTGAAAAAGAAAAGAAGATTTTCTGTCTCCCCACTCCCAGCCCATGGTGCGGTCCTCCCCCAGGTCTCCCAGGCACTTCACATGCTCTCTGCACTTCCCTGATTTTACTGTTTACTCCTCTGTCTTCAGGACCATATGGCCCAAGCCAGCAGGACCAGGCCTTCTTAACTACTGAGTCCCCGGCCCAGCCACAGGGCCTGGTGGGGCTCAGTAAATATGTGATATGATCAGAAGCAGATGAACTAGGTGAGCTGAAGATCTGCTCTTTCCTCAATCCAAACTTGTGAAGGTCAGAGAGAATGTGGGCCGTGATGGATTTAAGGAACTGGGTGGTGCAGTGGAGATAATTACTGGAGTGTTAGAATCACAAACGTCCTGCTCTGCATCACCTGGCCACTCCACCTGGCGAGGAGAGCTCCAGATTAGAGGTTGGAAAGGTGGCACCTCTCCTGGCTCCTCTGTGACGTCAGAAGGGCTGGGCTTCCCTCTCCCTGAGCACCTCCCTGCCTCTGGGTCTCCTAGTGAGTTGTGGAGAAAAAGCTGATGTAAAACTCCAGCCCTGCAGAAAAGGACCCAGTGGTCTTGATGAACCATAAGGGGAATGCAGCAAGCCTGCCATACAGTAAAATTGGTGGGGGGAGAGCAAACGAATGAATGAATGGAATTTATAGTCACCTTGGAGTCAATCCTTCTTACCAGAAAGAACTCAGTCTTTACCTTATTAGAAAACTGGGCTAGATCCAGCCTTGATCAATGCATTTTAAGAGGGGTGTGGAAAGGACACTGGAGAAATAATCAAATGGAATTATGTGACAGAAAACTGAAAAAACAAGTATGAAGTTGGAAAGGCCAAATGGTCATTGTCATATCACACAGTGGCTCTCAGTGATGTGTCTGACGTTTAACTTCTTAGGGCCATTTCATCTGTGCATTTTTCCCTCAGTACACATCCTCCCTGAATATGAATATTTATTAGACAAAGGAGACTGACTTCTCCTCCCTTTCCCCTGTGGCTCAAAGGAGAGAACATGGGCTCAAACGGCAGCAAGAGAGAGGCAGATTAGATAGACAGAAGGACTTCCTAGAGGTGAGAACACTCAGTGCAGGAAAGAGGTTGGCAGTGACTCATGCAGACCACTGAGTCAGTGGGACGAAGTGAATGCCTCTGAAGATGGTTTTAGGTTTTGATTTTGAATGTGACAATACCGACAAAGTGCCTGACACTTGGTGATGCTCAGGAAATACCTTTCTTTCCCCTTTTAGAAGAGCTGGTTCTCCCCAAGAACAGGTATTTGCTGGAGAAAGGGACTATCATCTAATTGTTCACAGCTGGTTTCTTGAGATTCTAGCTGTGGGCTCTGTCCAAACATCGCCGGGGTGCCGTGCTCCGGGCACACGTCTCTGAGCTGCCCACAACCCTAAGGGGCTCTGCCTTCCCTTAGTGGTGACTTGAGTGGGTGCATGGGGGGATTGGAAACCTCCACACTTTTGCTCTGACTCCCAAGGGCAGTGACTCTCAGTGGAGAGAGCCACTCACCTTAGAGGGGTCACTTTGGAGCCTCGAGATGGGGCATGGAGATTTAAAAAGCATATGGGGTGGGGGGCAGTGGAATCCCTGCCATTTTCATATATGGAGGCAGAAAGTAAAACCTGGTTAGTGGGGCCCAGCTGGACCAGCGGCTATACCTCATCCGCTGGGGGTGTTCACTAGCCCTGGAGGGCTCAGGGGCCATTTAATTTTTGGACTTACCACAAAGGGCACGGGTTTGGAATCAGCAGCTTTTCAACAGGGTTTGACTCAACATCGATAGGCCCAGTTTTAAGGACCCCTCCTGGGGAAGCCGGGGCTGGGAAATCTGCTCCTCGTTCACTGTAGAAATTAGGGAAACAGCTCACACGTTTATCGAGCTCTTGTGTGTCAATGTCTGTGCTTCATGCTTCACATGGAAGCTCTCGTTTCCTCTTCTCAGCATCCCTGCTCAGCAGGTTCCATCATTAGCCCCATTTTACAGATGAGGAAACAAAGGCACAGAGAAGGGTGGTAACTTGCCAAAAGTCACACAGCTAGTAAGTGGGGCAGTTGGGATTTGAACTTACTTGAATGCTTACAGGGACCTCCATTGGCCGTTGCTGCATGAGAGGAAGGCAGCATCTCTGAAGTGTCAGGCAGGATTTGCCAGGAGCTCCGTCTGGCAAGAACGGGAGACTACGGTGAGGACACTCTTCCCATCCCATCCCTGCCGCTTCTCACCTGTGTGACTCTGAGCCAGTTCCTTGCCCTCTGTGACTTCTCTGAGTAATCCTTGTTTACCTGGGTTGACAGAGTCCTCTCCCTCCTGCTCTCCCTCCTGCTCTCCCGATCAGCTTCCCACCCTACACACACGAGGGCCAGCTCCCCGCAGAGCCGTGTCCGCCACAGGAGGTAGTGGGGATGGCTGGGCAAGACCTGGGGTGTATGTGTCCCCAGCAGCCCCTCAATACTTTGTCCCTCCTGAAATCCCTCTGGAGGCTCTGGGCTCCCATTTCTCACTTCTAAGACTTCCTTTCTAAGAAGGCTTTTCCAAGGAGTGTTCTTTGGGGGGTGGGGAGGAAACCTATAGTTTCTTCTGCGTTGGTTCTGACTTGGATGGCGAGGACAAAACACTACGTCAGTGCAATGATCCAAGCAGTCTAACCTTGTTTCCTGATCACTACTGTCGTAAGGGGATGCCCCAGGTCTGAAGAGCCAGGTGTGGTGTGCCAGAGGGTGGCGTCTGATGGCCGAGGGTCCAACAGCGGAGGGGGCTTGAGGTGGCCGGGAAGAGGAGCTATTTAGAGGGCTACACTGATGTTTTGGTTGAACACCATTTTAGCATCTCTCTCTTCTTCGACCACGTGGGGGTGGATGTCCTCGTTCATTCCTGCATCCTTGCACAGCTTGAGCAAAGTCGAATATTGTTCTTGGACAACCTCAGGTATCTGTGCGAGACAAGGCCAAAGAGGTCAGTTCAGGGTGGAGTCACTGCAGGCGCAAACTTCATTGAAAAGAGCTTAGAGTTAAAGAGCGACAGTGTGGGACCTCTGTAAGGGACTGGCCCTCCAGACATTTCTGGAGCTGACAGAGGTCTCATAAAAGACTGGGACACCCCACAGACTTGGTGGGTGTTTTTATTGGTATAACTCTTTTGGAAATCAATTTGGCAACATATGTGCCAAGCACCTCCTGCCCCACCCCCCAAAAAGCCAGTTTTATTATTTTTGACTCAGGTCCTCAACTTATCCCAAGAAGAGAATTCAATGGAAGGAAAAGCTACATAAACAAAAGTGTTTATTTGGGGGTTATCAACAATATGAAAATAGGAAATTCCATCAACAGAGGAATGGTCAAGCAAAAAATGGAATATCCACTTCAAGGACTCTTCTGCTAGTGTTAAAACGTCGTTAGGAAGAAGAAAATGCAATATGGCTGTGACGTTATTGCCAAATGGGGAGAATTAACCAGGATGCAAATTGTTAGGTGTTTTCTCTCATCACTGCCATGTGTGTATAATCTGAGTGAGGCCAAGGACTGGGGGAAATCCAGGACAGTGGAAATAAAGGCTGAGAAAACTGTAGGAATAGAGGTGAGTATTTTTAATAGTATTCAAACAATTACAATTTTCAATTAAAAAATTAAAATTAAAACACTGATTTAAAATATTAGCTAAAGCCCCACCATTCTGACTTGTACTGAAGAATAGGACTGATGCCATCTACGTGATTTAGACAGTATCTCTGCCATCATATTCCTTATTCCACCATCAACTTTGACCTTGCTCCCAGCTTTAGTATAAGGAGGGAGGTCCCCGATTCAGGCTGCATTCCGGTTGGTTAATTTGCTACAGATGGTGGGGGAGGAGCTGCATATTGATAGAACCTGGCTTTTCTACTCATTGGGAATGGTCTCCCTACTCTTTCCTTTTTTTCTTCTTTCTTTTTTTTTTGGCCATACCTGTGGCCCATAGGATCTTAGTTCCCCAGCCAGGGGTTGAACCCAGGCCCTTGGCAGCGAAAGCCTGAAATCCTAACCAGTAGGCCACCAGGGAACTTCGCTTCTCTTTGAAGATCTGCCCAGAGCTTCCCTGTTCTTACAGGCAGCTCAGACCTCACTCACCAGCCCCTATACCTGTACTACCTTTCCCCGACACGGCTCAGGTCAACCCCACCCTTCCCTGACCAGCCCAGCCCCAGGGGGCAATCTCACACATATCTACCTGTGGACGACTCACTAAGATTGCAAAGGACAATTTCATTCTTTTCTTGGGTGTTTTTCTAATGGCTTGTTAATTGCCATCTCTCCAAATATTCTCTCCCCCTACCCTGTCCAAGTCTCTTTTGTCCCCAACCATGGAGCCCAGGTAGGCTGTCTTTGGCCAGAGTCAATTAAAACCACTTTATCAACTTGAAACCCATAGCCAAAGTCATCCAGCTGTGGAGGTGGCATGAGCCAGAACGCCCTCTAGTGGAGGAGACTGCCTGTCCATCTTTCAGCCAGTCAGTCAGCCAGCAGAGCAGGACTGTGTGATGGGGCCCTCGGACGCCAGGCATCTGAGGCCGTCTGAAACCTACAGGCGAGTTCGCTGCTGTGAACTCTACAAGGCTGACTACCTTAGTCTCTTGTCCTATTTCCTCCTTTGCCAAAGTTTCTGAGTGTTGTCAGTTACATCTTTACAGTAAAGAATAACATTGGGCTGGGGAGGGATGCTTGGATTTGGGGGCAGAAACCAAGCTGTTTGGTGTTGCTGAAAACCAGTGGGTCTTGATAAGTATGACAAAGAACAAGCAAGAAGTGAGACCCCTTGGTAAGAGCAGTAAATACCAAATGGTTTCATACTTTGTTCATGGTCCCTTTGGAGTCTAAAACCCCAAACGTACAGCAGGTAGCCCTGGGAGTGGCGGCTACTGTCACCAGCAATTCAACACCATTAGTGTAAAGGATCTTGGGGGAGTTTCCTGTTAAAACAAGGCCACGAACAACTCATTCTTTCCTTTGTGAATAATATTCATGGTTTCTTCTGTGAAACAAAGAGAAATTTTAGAAAGGTTGTGTATGCGTCCAAAGGCGTGGCGTCAAAATGGCAGCACCTAAATGTCGTGTCCATTCAGGAGACGATCCTCTAGCGAGTGAGGCTGCTCAGAAACCCAACAGCTTCAGCCCTGGAGCAGCCCTCTGGGACTCAAAGACAGAGCCCGGACATGCGGCAGCCACCCTCCCTTGCTCTGGGCTCAGCCCAGGTGCATGAACCACAGACAGTCGTGAGCAAAGCCTGGTCTTGCAGAATGCGCACAGCCCCACCTGCACAGGGCTGCTCACCGGCAGCTCAGCACCTCCTCTGGCTTCAGCATCCTTACCGCCTCCATCTTGGGCTCGCTGCCCTTCTCCACGAGGCTCTTCAGCTTACGCTCGTAGGAGGCGTCGGGCGTCTTGCCAACCCAATCTTGCAAGAGGGTTGACTTCCGTGGGACAAAGATAGCATCCTGTAACATGGGTTCTATGATGCTTTGTTGATGGTATGGCGTTGAGAGCTGAGTGGACTCTTGGGTGATTTCATCCTTGACGTCTAAGTCTGAAATTGGACAGATGTCACCAGGGAGTTAGATCCTGGTAGGGGTGAGCAGTAGGGTGGCCAGGAAGGGGATGAGACCTGGAAGGCTGCAAGGGCTTCAAACATTAGAGATATGAGGTCTTTTCAAGGCTTTGGCAGGTTCTCCTTAGCATTTGTTTAATCCCCATTCATCTTTTTCTCCCTCCTTTCCCCTCATCTCCTCAACTCATTCCCTTTCACTCCTTTCATTCATTTCCTTCTCTCAATCTTCTCTCCCTCCCCAGAGAAAATTCACCTAAAGTGAATGTTAGCCTAAAGGGGCGTTAGGGGAAGGTATCAGAGGAGATCAACTTTGAGCTGGATTTTTAAAGGACAAATAGTTTATCAGATGAAAAAGGGCGGAACAGCCTGGGCGGACAGGAGGAACAAAGACACACATATATGAAATGAAGTAGTGAGGGTCTGATGTTACCCATCAGACTAGATGGGACTAGAGCTTGGAGACCTTAATTATTTTCTTGTTAAACATACTCCTCTGTATTTTACAGATTTTTACTTGTGCGAGTGGAATATTTTCTTTTCATTTCTATTTCTAACTGGTGTGACTAGTATAGAGAAAACACTACTGTTTAAAATTTTGTTTTCTAGTACACCAACAACCATACCAGATTTTATTATTATTATTATTATTTTTGCTGTACGTGGGCCTCTCACTGTTGTGACCTCTCCTGTTGCGGAGCACAGGCTCCGGACACACAGGGTCAGCGGCCATGGCTCATGGGCCCAGCCGCTCCGCGACATGTGGGATCTTCCTGGACCGGGGCATGAACCCGTGTCCCCTGCATCGGCAGGCGGACTCTCAACCACTGCGCCACCAGGGAAGCCCAGATTTTATTATTTTTTGACTAGAATTTCTTGAGTTTTGTAGAAAGGCAATCATATCAGGAGAAAAATGAAAATATATCCCTCTTAATATTTATAAAATTTATGTACTCCTCTTGACATGTTGCATTTGACAGACCCTCCAAAACCATGTCAATAATGATGATAGCAGTCATGCCTCATTTTGTTCCTGATTTTAATGAAAGTGATCCAGCATTTCATCATTTAGAATGATATTTGCCACTATTTTTGGAATATGTTTTATAATATTTAGCAGCTTTGCTCTTGGTTTACATAGAGTTTTTATTAGTAATAATTGCTTGATTCTATTTATTGCTTTTCTATCATCTACTGATCATATGGTTTTCTTTTAATTTCTTGATGTAATAAATTATGTTATTAGATATCTTGATATTGATTAACCGAACCATTCGTAACCTGCTATAATAAATCCCACCTGGTCATGGTTTATTATTCATTTCATATGTGGATATATTTGCTATATTTTCATACATTAAGTCTATTTGCTACAATTTTTTAAATCATTCAAAAATCATCTATTATTGTGAGATTGGCCTGCTTTTTTGCCTAATCTTTTAAGTTTAAGGTTATGATGGCTTGTCAAATTAATGCACAAATGTCTGTATTTTATATGGCCTGCAATAGTTGAAGTGACATTGGGATTATTTGCTTTTTAAATGTTAGGTAGAACTTGGTGTGAAATCATTTGTCCTGGTGCCTTTTGTAGTGGGAAAATGTCTACCATCTTTCAATTTTTACCTCAGAAATTGCTCTATTCAACTTTTCTACTCTTTACTATGTCCATTTTGATAATTTATAGTCTGATAGGAAATTATTCATTTATGATGGATTTTCAAATGTATTGTGTAGACGTGCATATAGTATTCTATTATAATTCATTTAATGTATTTCTTATCTTTGCTTATGCATCCTTTCTCATATAAAATCTTGTATATTTTTGACTCTTCTTTTGACAAGGCTCATGATAACTTCATACTGTTTGTCACTTGGTTTTTGAAAAAGCTAGCTTTGGATTTATCCTTTTAACTACTTTTAATCTTGTATTTCATTAACCTTAGCTGGTATTTAATGTATTAATTCTCTCTTTTTCATATTAATTATTTCTTCTATATCATTAAATTAATAAAAGTGTTAATTTTTTGGTTTGTTTTATACAGACAAGAACGATTACTTTTAGTTTTTGCTGTAAATTTTCTTCTGGGCATAGATTTCGCCTTCATCCCATGGATTTTGGTATGAAACAGACTTATTTTCAATAGCTTTTTTCTTTGAAATAATGGTATTTTAGGAGTATTTCTTAATTTCTGTTGAGATTACCTTTTAATTTTAATTCTAATTATTGCGTTAGGATACTGTAGGTGGCCCTGAAATCTTTACTCTTGTGAAGGTTAATGTTTTCTTTTGATGAATATGCAGATGATTTTTAGAAATATTCTTTGGTCACAGAAAAATGTGTGTTCTCTGTTCAACTATAAAGTTATGGTTTGTCAATTACACTGTTAGATTCTTCTAGGCACTTACTGTAATTGCCTCTTTGATCTGTCTATTGGGTTCTGAAAGAGGTATTTTGCAGTCTCCTAGTATAACTTTATTTTTGTCAGATTCTCTTTGCATTTCTAAATGTTTATTTAACTACTATTTTTTTGTTGTGTGTAGGTTTATTGTTATCATTTGTTCTCTTTAACATTTTAAAATATCCCTCTTTTACCCTGTTGTTTCTTTTAGCCTTAAACCCACCTCATATGTTTGCATTTCTTGTTATCTCTTTGCCTATCATTTTTTCATTCTTTCTATATCATGTGATTTTAAGTGTGTATCTAGGTTTTGATTTTTAAACCAATTATTTCCTACTTTGGTGCCTCTGCCCTCTTCTAGGGCATTTTCTATAGATGAATGGATAAATGGCTGAGAAAGTCCCTAAATATTTCTGAATTTGCAAATATCATTCATTCACCCTGACGGTAACTTATATACGGGCTGAGGATAGGATTATGAGATTATAAGTCTTTGCTCTCAGTAGTCTATAGGTGTTCATTTCACTTCTAGATTGATGCTAATTTGACTGTTTTTCCTTTGTAAGTAAGTTGTTCTTCCTGTAAGCTTGCAAGATTTCATAAGTAAAATTAAGGAATTCTACCAGGATATGTCTGGGGGAGTCTAGACCTTCTACAATTACATAAATGGAGGGAAAATGGCCTGGAGAGAAGCTTTGACTTGCCCATGGTCTCATAATGAGTCAGTGGCTGAACTGGAATCTTTATGTCCAGAATGGCTCTCTAAACTGACAGCTGGCCCCTAATAGAGTGATAGGGTCAGGTGGTGTTAGCAGTCTGTGCATGGTGGAAATTGGTCCTATGTTCCAGGAGAATCTGAGCTACACATCTTCATTGACACAAATTGGAATCCCTTGGAGAAAGGGCCACAGCCTTTCCTGAGACATCTGATCCTCTTCTGGGTCAAGGTAGGTCTCACGTAGGAAAGAAGAGTAGTAATAGAAAGGGTAATGATAATTTTACATATTAGCTAACACTTATTGCATAACTTATGTGCCAGGCAGTGTTCTAAAGCCTTTCTAGGGAGGGGGGGCAGCTACAGTCTCACAACCATGTCACATCCATTGAACAAATGGGAAAGTGGAGGATTGGAGAGATTAAGTCATGTGCCCAAGATGCCAGACAGTGGTGGATCCAGGAAAATGTGAACCCAGTTTGTCAGTGCCTTTTTCTGGGAGATTATCCTGGCTACCCTCTTGGACAAAATGTCCCATGTTCCTGAGTCCATGGATGAACAGATAAGTTAAGATTTCTGGTGAGCTATGTTTGGGACTCCAGGGACTACTCTGTACTCATAGAGACAGAGTTGGTAACTGCCCTCCAACTCTCCGCATTAGGAATGCACCCTTGCCTGGCATGGACAGAATGCTCTGAGCATAGTGGGCAAGGAGAGAAAGCCAAATGAGTTCCATTTTCTTAGTCTAGATGCTCAGACTTTGTCAAGGTTTACTTTGGAAATGTGTTCCCAGCGTTTTCCCAGCATCTTTTAGAGGCCCTTAGCCAGAATCACCTTTTAAAAATTCAAATCTAACTTGGTAGCTTCCTTCCTAAAACTTTTCAATGACTTGTCATTGCACTCAATCAGGTTTGTGCTTTGGAAAAGCCAATGTGAGACTTCTGCTTCCAGCCAAGATAGGGTAACAGGGACTGGATTTATCCTTCCATCTTAAGCAGCTATAAAGTGGGGCCAGATACATGAAACAGGCTTTTTCAGACATTGGACAACAGGTAATTCAGGGCAGTGGCTCTTGAGAAAAGGAAGAGGTGAGTCCCATGGGAGCCCCAGCTGAGAGCTGGGAGATGCTTCCAGGTTGCAGCACAGGGAGGGGAAAACCTAGATAATATCTAGCAGTTTCCCTGAGTTGGGGAGAGAATAGACAATTTAAATGGGCCAAGGAAGCTAGAATTCACAGGGCAGAGTAACAGGAGAAAACTGCATGGAGAGCTGCAGAGATCTGCAGAAGCTTCTCTCAGCTGAATACTAGTTATGCAGGAGAGGAAACTACATAGATAGAACTGGTAGACAAGACCACTAAAACAGCTATTATAACTGTATAGCTCTGTATGTTCAACAAAGCTTGAGCATGCTAAGGTGAGACACAGAAGGTTGAAAATGACCCAAATTGAAATTCTAGACATGAAAACCACAATGTCTAGTATGAAAAATACATTGGGTGGGATTAATAGCAGATTAGGTATTGTAGAAGGAAAAATCAGTGAATTTGAAGACATAGCGACAGACACGATACAAAATGAAACACAGAGAGAAAAGACTGGGGAAAAACCCTACTGAGTTGCAGAACTTCAAATATGTGTAATTGTGGTGCCTGAAGGAGAGGAGGAGAGTGGAGGAGTGAAAATATATTTGAAGAAATAATGGTCCAAAATTTTCCAAATATGATGGAAACTATAAACCAAGAATCTCAACAAACCCCAGACACAAACACAAGAAACATGAAGCAAACGACATCAAGACACATCATAACCAAGATGCTTGAAAACTTCCAAAGAAGTCAGAGGAAAAAGATACGTTACAGGGAACACATAAATAAAGATGACAGCCAACTTCTCACTGGTGACAATGCAAGCTAGAAGGCAGAGCACAACTTTAAAGCATTGAAGAAAAAAGCTTGTCAGTCTAGAATTCTACACTCAGCAAAAGTACCTTTCAGAAACAAAAGTGAAATAAAGACCTTTTCAGATATATAAAAGCTGAAGGAATTTGTCGCCAACAAGCCCACACCATAAGAACTGTTGAAGGAAGATCTCTAGGCAGAAGGAAATGACTCCAGGCAGAAAGCTGGACCTGTGTAAAGCAATGAAGAGCACTAGAAATGTTAACTATGGATAAACACTGAAGTCTCTCTAAAAGATATTTGCTTAAAGCAAGAGTAATAACAGTGTATTGTGGGGTTTATAATAACTTTTGGAGAAATACAGTGAATGGCAACAATATCCTGAGGGTTGGGAGAGGAGAGATGGAAGTATACTCTTGTAAGTTCCTTATGTTCTACGTGAGTGATACAGACTATGAGGTGAAGGGAGGCTGTGATATGTCAAAGATGAATCCTGTCAACCCTAAAGCAACTACTAAGATAGCACAACAAAGAGTTATAGTTCACAAGCCAAAAAGAAGATAAAATGGAATCACAAAAACTACTCAGCCCAAAAGAAGGCAGAAAAACAGGACGGGGAGGGCAAAGAATAGATGGAATAAGTTAGAAACAAATACCAACACGGTAGGTTTAAACTCAACCATATCAATGATTACATTCAGTGTAAATGGTCTAAATATCCCGATGGGAAGATTGAAATTGTCAGACTGGATTGAAAGGAATGCAAGGCCCAATCATCTGCCGCCTCTAAGAAACTCCCTTTAAATATAAAGACCCGAATAAATTAGAAAGGCCAGTTTGGTAGCCACAGAGGAGGAAAGCTATTGGAGGTTCTTAGGGTCGGGGTTCAACTTAAATAATAGTAGTTAAAGTGGAGAGGAAGTGAAAGGCATGAAAGGTATGAGGGAGGTACAATCTCCAGGACCCAGTAACGGGTCGTAAAGGGTCGTGGAGGGAGACAGCTTCTGACTTGGGCCACTGTGCTGGGCCAGTGCGACGGCCCCTGTGAAGGGGAGGCATGGGGGTTTGCGGAGCCTGAGGGACATCCAAGCTAACACTGGGAGCAGGCATGTAGATGGAACTCAGGAGAAAAGGCTGTCTGGAGATTTGGATTTGGAATTCACTAGACAGTGGTTAAAGCCACTCCTTTGGATAGAATCAGCCAGGAAACTTGTATAATGGGATGAGAATGGCAGTATTGATCAGTGGGGAATTCAGAGGGGAAATTGAGGTCTGGGAAGGGGGAAAGAAGGGAAGGTTGGTTAGTAGCAAGTTAGAAATATACGAGGTTAATAAATTTAAGTGGAGATTATGTGCGGGTCAGAGAAGCCTTAATGGAATCAGATGAAGCAGGGGAAAGAAGCTCACCAAATGGGGATATTTTGCATCCTTTATTCACAGAAGTGAGGTGACCCAAGACCGCAGCTTCAGCTTAGCCATATGGATCTCTCTTTTTTTTTTTTTTTTTTTTTTTGCAGTACGCGGGCCTCTCACTGTTGTGGCCTCTCCCGTTGTGGAGCACAGGCTCCAGACGCGCAGGCTCAGCGGCCATGGCCCACGGGCCCAGCCGCTCTGCAGCACGTGGGATCTTCCCGGACCGGGGCACGAACCTGCGTCCCCTGCACCGGCAGGCGGACTCTCAACCACTGCGCCACGAGGGGAGCTCCCATATGGATCTCTTGCTGCCCTGCGTCTGGGTTGGGCTGACCTAGAGGCTGTATTGGGAGGGGGGCAAGGAGTCAACATGTATGGGTGAGCCCTCAGAGGGGACCAGGACAGGGTGGTGAAAGAGGAAAGAAAATAGAAGAAAGCGTGCTCAGGGAACTCAAGGGAAGAGAGGCAATGGAGCAGAAGGGAGGGGCAGCAGACTGTGGCATCCTGAATGTACCACGTGATAATCAGTGGAGGGACAGGGGCATTTCAGCAGTTTAAAGGGAGTGAGTGGGAGCTTTTGTGAAAATTAGGTGAGGTGACAAAGGCGAAACAGTCTTCTCTGAAAAGCAAAAGTATTCCACATGGGTGTTGTCACTGTTGTTCCTATTAGCTTCGGTGCTCTGGAGCCAGGGACAGTTAATATCGTTCGTTCAGAGCACTCACAGTGTTTGGCAGATCCTGATTTTGTGGCCATCACAACACTGGAAACACAGAAGAGCAGGAGTGGTTGTGATTGCACAGGCTGAGTTGTCACATTCCAGTCCCGAAGGTGGTGGGGAATGTTCGATGGTCATGCCCACCAAGTCACACAGAACCATGACGTGGAGAGTGGAAAGAGCTTACTCTTCCAACAGGGGACTTGGGACACACAGGGGATCTGGTTCTTGAAAATGACGCTAACGATCTGGTTGCTGAGTGGGGCTGAGGGAGGTTAGAAATAGATGTTCTGGTCTAGAATACTTTTCCTTGATCGACACTTATACCATCTTAGACTCCTGCTTTAGCCCTTAACTGCCTCTACGCCCTTCCTAGAGGCTGCACTCCCAAACCAGATCCTGCTCACTCATTTCAGCCTTCCTGACAGCCTTCACAGTAAGTTCCCCTTGCTATGCCCAGGCTCAGCCCTGACTCAGTCCTGGGTGCCACACCTGGGTGCGCAGTGGTTCCTGGATGTCTCTGAACAGCTGCTGCGCTTGAGGGGCGTGAGCACCTGCCGCCCCCCAGTGGCCATTGGTTGTATTACATTAGGAGAGGGAAGACTGCTCTCCAACAGGGTGGTTTTGTGCGAGACAGGGCTGGGCAGATGCAGGGGGAAATGCAGAAGACAAAATAGCTGGCGAGTCAGCCTGCCCTGCTGGCATCTTTGTTCAGTGAAATGAAAAAAGTGAATCGACTCGCATGAGAGTTTCTCTTAGGGAAGGAACTGCCTTTGTTTAGGAAAATATCTTGATAGATTACATTGAGTGTGGAATGAGACAGTGAAACAAAGGAAACAAGGTGATCCCTTGATGTAAGAAGCCAATGGGAATGTGCGGGGCAAGGAAGGCAGAGGATGGAATGGAGGGGAGAGGAAAGAGGGAAGAGGGAGAGCTGGGCAGAACCAGGACTAGAGTGAGACAAACGAGGTACCCAGGGGACAAAATTTAAGGAGGTGCTTGCTCTCAGGCTCATGAAAGTGCAGGGTTGGCACCTGAGAGAGGGCACCTCCTTAAATCTTGTGACTTGGGTGCTTGGGGTTGAGGAAAACATCTGGAGGCCACCCCTGCAGGAAATGTAGCCAGAGAAATCTCCTGGTGGCAGGGGACAAGGACTTTGAAGAACAAGAGGGGATTGTAATCAACTTCTAATACGTTTGCTGTGAAGTCTGTGACGTAATTATTTCCCTTTGCTGCCTGAAACCTTCAGTAAAATCTGCTTATACATAAAGGCTTCATGTGAAAGGTTTGGGGAGAAGTGAAGGAAATGTGTTCTGTGTTTGGGTTGGCAGAGAGCAGGGAGAAGGGAACAGCCACTGGAAGTGAGACCTACAGATGCTCAGGGTCCCAGCAGGACCAGGACACTGGGAGTGACGGGAAACTTGGGGAAGGTGTGGGGCTTCCCATAGGACATAAGTCAATCTCTTTCTACTTTTTAAATAAACTTTTTATTTTGGAGTACTTTAAGATTTACAGAAGAGTTGCGAAGATGGTACAGAGAGTTCCTATACACCCTTCACTCAGTTTCCCCTAATGTTAACATCTTACATAAGCAGGGAACAAGCAATTAACATGGGCACATTACAGAGCTTTTCTGGGTCTCACCAGTTTTTTCACTGAAGAGCTATTTTAGGATTCAGTCCAGGATCCTGCCTTGCATTTAGAGCCAATCATATTTAATTCTGACTGGCAAATAACTACAGTTTGGTTACAATGACTTTTTCAATGAAAAAGAAAAAAAAAGCTTTTCTTGGGCACAATGGGGGCAGTTTGTACAGGAGAATGAGCCCTTGCTTGGAGGCTGCTGTCCCTCTTTCTTTGGGCTAATTGGAATCCCTTCCAGATTTCTTTTTTACCATACGCCTCCATCCCAAGGGGTCAGGCACAATAAATGCATCTGTTTTTCCAACACAGCCCACCAGAGAACGTTAGCAAAATGTTTACTTAGAAATAACCATTTGCTAACATTTATTGAGCACCTACTCTGTATCAGGCTAAGTATGTTCCGTGCCTCAACCCACAACTATACTGTGAGGCAGGTCATGTTATGTTTCATTTTATGGATGTGAAAACTAGACCCCAGAGTTGGAGTGGCTTGGGATTATATAACATCTCATATACAAGTGTTGTCGATTGGTGGGGCTGGGATTTGAACTCAGGCAGTCTTGGCAATAGGTATCTGGCATAACCCAAGCCCACCTCTTCTTGGGTGCAAGTATCACCTGGCAGATTTCAAGCCAGCAGGTGTGGTACCTTCTGTAGCACCTTGACATTGTCACAGTATCTAAACTAGTTAGATCATTTGGACATGAGGTTGATGTCACCAAAATGGCTTCAGGAACCTGGGGGACGTTATACTGGCTTCCTGAGAAGAGAACACCCTGGTGCCAGCTGAGCCTTGACATCCGCTCGCCTCCTGTCCAGGTCACACCCCCTTGCGCTGTGATTCCCCAAACAGTCACGTGGGGCTCCTGCATACACAGAGGTTGGGTTGACATGGATGGTGCTGCCCTAAGGATGCTGTGAGCCTTTAGTCCCTCTGATAGGAGGCCAGTTATGAGGACAGTTCTGGCATCCGGACCAAGGCGCTTCCCTTACCAGATTTCCTAGCTGCATCCTTGGGGTAGTTGCCCGGGGTCATGCTGCTGGGGCGTTTTCCCTTTGCTTCCACTCTGTAGAGCCTTTGGTATAGGGCGGAGGCTTCCCCGTCCTCTCTGGAGCTTTGCCCTGAGGCCTGGGAGGGGAGCTGGAGAGACATTACAGGCTAGAGAACAGGGATCTGGCTCCACCTCCTTCATTCCTGAAATGAACAAGTTCAAGGGCTTGCTGAAAGGCAGGCGAGGGGGCCTAAGGAGAGTCCTGCTCTGGGTGCTGGGACACTGGGACAGGGATGCACACTGGTGTCTGCTCACCAGCGCCTCCCTTCTGTCCCTGTAGCTCAGAGGGAGGCCATGAGGGACCTTGGAAACCACAGCCTTCACTGGCGGTCTCCTCTTTCCAGTGGCACTCCTGAGTGATTTAGGGGAGGGAGGTGGCACCCGGGAAGAATGAACTCTACCACAGCGGTGCAAGTCTTCCCACCGGGGTGTGCAGAGTGTTGGGTGGGGGCTGGATGGGTGGAGGGGGTAGGTGATCCATTTGGGTGCTAGTGTGGGGCAGGAGTGAATTTTAGAGCTTTAAATTTTAAAAAGAGTAGCCGATCCCACGCAGGAGCAGAGTGGGTGCCCCTCCTTCACGTGGAGACAGTGGTGGGGCTGTGTCACCTGCTTAGAGAATGCCACCTGGTGGTTCCCTCCCTGCTGGTTCTGGACATTTTGGGCTTTCTTTTCTTCCTTCACAGGTGCTGCAGAGAACGTCACCACCTTGGGTTTGTTCTTCTGAAAGAACAGGGAGAAAAACCCAGTGGCTGGCGCACTGGGCACAGACCAGCCCTGCACCCTGCAGAGTGGAAGGTGCCACACAGCTTTTGCACCCACTCTGGCGCTCCCTTTCCCCCTTGCAGCTCCTCTGCCTCCTGACGCACCCGGTGTCCATATCACACCACCCCCAGGATGGCCTTCCAACCCCAGGTCTGGCTGTCCCTCTCCACCTCAAAATCCATCACTATCGCCCTCCACGTGAGAGCCCCATGCCCCAGCCTGGTAGGTATTCCTTCTGGCCCTCAGACGGCCTCTCTCGCTGCCACTTCCCTACCGCGACCTCCAGTCTTCAAGCCCAGCCAGGGCTGCTCCCTGTGCCCAGAACACCTCCTCTCCTTGTCCCACTCCCACCCGGTCTTGTCCTCCCAGAGCTGTGATCACAATGCCTCCTGCCTTTCTGTTTCCCTGGGTGTTCCTGTCTGCCTGCTGGGAAAGGAAGGTGAGGCACATGCAAGTCCATTCAGAGTACGTGTGATCGGCCTGAAAGCTGCCACCAGGAGCACCCAGGGAAAGAGTAAGGCTCATTAGGGAGCGGCACTGCCCATCGGGGGAGGAGCCCACAGACGCACATCCAGACCCATGTCTAAGGGGTGGGCATGGGGTGCTGGAGCATCGTGGGGAAGCTGAATCAACTAGGTCTCCTCTTCGGGTGTGCTGTAGGGTGTCGGGGTCATGGGGTGATGGCTGAGACTGGTCTCCAGGGCTGACGGCCCGGCTTGCAATCCTGCTCTATGGCTGAGTGTCTGAGCAACCTCGGGCAAGGGACGGCTCTCTCTGAGGACGGGGACGACAGCAGAACCTACTTCATAGGGTCATAGTGGGAAATACATGAATCACTGCGCAGAAGTGCTAAGCCCTCCATGAATGTTAGCCACACTGTATGGGCGGAAGGAGGGTTTGGATAAGCCATCTGGATGTGTGGAAGGAAGCTGTCCAAGGTCCTGCTTGAGGCCATCAAAGGACGGGGTGCTACTCAACTTCAGGGTTTTGTTTGGCTTAGTGGGGGGAAGGGGCACAAGCTGGGTCCAGGGTTGATGCTGCAGGGTGATTAGAGAGAGACTAAGGCCGGCTCCCCCGCGGGTGACCCACCTCCCACCTTCTCTTCTCAACCCTCAGCCTCTCCTCAAGAGTCACCTGAGTAGCTACCAGCCCCCATTTTTGGAGGAAGCTGAGTGGAATGGATGTGGTGATACCACAGACCCAAGGAAACTGCAATAGCCACGATTCAGTGGCCCCTGTGGCTGAGACTTTGAGACTCCAGGGGTCTTCATGGATTGCAAATGGATCACAAGGGGCACAGCCCTCTGGGTAGCTCCATAATCATGCTGAAGTGGAGAAAAGCCTGGATTGCCAGGAGAAGGGAGAGGAGGCTGCGGACAGCACCCCTCCAACCGTCTTCACTAAAGTGTCCCCTGCCACCTGCCATATGAGACCTGCCACGGAAGCATCACCCTCTCTCTCTCAGGAGCGTCTTTCGAAATACAAATGCTTCTGGTAAGGGTAATGATGCTTGAAGATTTAACTGTATTTTCAGATTAAATTTTTCCCTCCCTGGGTCCAAACTTATTTACAATAAAAGCCACATATAAGGTAAAGCTGTGAAAACATTATTAGAGTATAATCTTTTGAGACAAATATCATATGATATCGCTTATATGTGGAATCTAAAAAAATGGTACAAATGAACTTACTTACAGAAACGAAGTAGAGTCACAGATGTAGAAAACAAACTTATGGTTACCAGGGGGTAAGGGTGGGGGAGGGATAAATTGGGAGATTGGGATTGACATATACATGCTACTGTATATAAAATAGATTACTAATAAGAACCTGCTATATAGCACAGGGAACTCTAGTTAATACTCTGTAATGGCCAATATGGGAAAAGAATCTAAAAAAAAGAATGGATATATGTATATGTATAACTGATTCACTTTGCTGTACTCCTGAAAATAATACAACATTGTAAATCAACTATACTCCAATAAAAATTTTTTAAAAAGGAATATAACCTTAGTACGAAGAGATGGGATCAAACATATTCATCATAGAACTGAATATGATTTCTGCGAATGAGTTCTGAGAGGCCCAAAAATGGGGGGAAGGGGGAGGGTAGGTAAATCACTAACGCCTCAGAGTAAAATATGTTTGTCAGATGTGTTTACACGTATCTGATGGAACTGGCACTCCAGATCTCTCTGACTATAATTGCCGAGTAAGCACATAACCAGAACAGGAGCTCCCCTGAAAGGCAGGGGCCGCTGAACCGGGTGAAGCAGGAGAAGGGGAGGTGGTGATGGTGCGTGGGCCCGACAGCCCACGAGCTTGGAAACTGGATAAATCTGAGGTTGAGCCCTGGCTCGGCCCCTCACTAGCTCTGTGAGCTCAAGCAAATTATTCCTTTTCATCTCAGCTTCTTATCCTTCAGCTGGTGGTAAGAACGGTGCCTACCTTGTAGCCTTGCTGGGAGCAGTTGACCAGACAACTCATTGCAGTAAGCACAGGGCCTCGCACACAGGAAACGCTTAATAAAAGTTATCATTGTTCATAGTAATGCCGTTTTCACCCATTTTTCTCTGGGAGTCAAGATTAGGTGGCAGAGGAGGCCACTTTCCAAGGACATGGCTTAATTTTCTGTAGATGATGGGCCCAGAGGGGAACTCTGGGGGAAACTGGGGCAAAATTGGTTGTCATAGTTCCTGGAGAAAGAGGAAAGGGTGGTGCTACAGACTGAATGTTTGTGTCCCCCTAAATTCCTATGCTGAAATCCTAACTCCTTATGTGATGGTGTCAGGAAGTGGGGACTTCAGGAGGTTGTTATGTCATGAGGGTGGAGCCCTCATAAATGGGACTAGGGCCTTAAAAAAGGGCCCCTGAGAGCTCTCCTGACTCTTCCTCTTTATCAGGATATAGCAAGGAGGCAGCCATCTATTAACCATGAAGCAGGCCTTCATCAGACACCAAATCTGCTGGCACCTTGATCTGTAAGAAGGAAATTTCTGTTGTTTCTAAGCCACCTGGTCTATGGTATTTGGTTGTAGCAGCCCAAATGGACTAAGACAGGCGGTTACAACTAGTTCTAATGCAGGATAGAAAGGAAGAGGTATGTTAGCAGGAGTCCCAGTGGGGCTAGTGGAGGTGGAGAATGCCCTCTGACCCTGGGACCATCATGGGGGTGGAAGTGCCTGGGGACAGTGGGAGGACCCATTCTGAGATCATCAAGACACTAGAAGCTATTGCCTCTCAGCCCTTCTCCAACACTGACCAAGATGGCTTTAAGGTCCCTTCACCTCGACTAAACTAGGTAGGTTTCTGCCTGACTCCAGGACCCTGACCTTCCTTTTTCTAGAACAATTCCTTTAGACAATTTACACCTGTAAATTCTTTCTCTGCCCCTTTGAGATGTAAATCTTCTCCCAGCCTCTTGCCCAGCTTTATAATCCAGGAATGTTTTTCTCCAGAGCTTGGGAGCCATCCCTTTGAAATGTAATCGTCAGGAAAGATAGCATTCCCATCTCCCAGTCTCTGTGGGAGGGTAGGAGCCTAACTACATAGGGATAATTAGCCAACAAGGATGGCCTGATCACAGAGACAATCTCTCCCCATGTCCTCCGGTGCTTTCCTACTGGCTCATTCCAGTGCTGCAAACCCTCCCCTCACCCCATCACATCATACAGTAGTAGTCTCGAATGAAGCCTTCCTTGCAGGTTTTCTTTGACAGTAAATACACACCTGGAGAGCTTGCTTCTTCTTCCCCTGCCTCCGCTCCAGCCACTCCAACACCCACTTGAGGTCTGACATCCGCCTCTCCTCGGCCGTCCTCCACACATACTTCCTTTCTGTGGGCAGGGAATCCTTCAGGTCCTCTGAATACTCTGTCATCATGGAGCCTTGGTCATGCCTTGGGTGGAAAGGTGGCACACTCTTGCTTTGTTGAACCCTCTGCCTCTGGTTGCTGGCCTGGATGATTCAGATGGTAGGGTTTTGTCCCCAAGATGTGAACATAAATGTGAACATAAAGGGCAGCGTTAGGCCAGAGCCGGGATATTAACCTTCAAGGGTAGGAGATCCAGAGGGTGATTGTGAGGTGACTGTCAGGCTGTCCATGGGGGTCAGAGTGGAGCAAGACACTGGTTTCCCCTCTTGGCCACTGTCCCTCTTTAGGCACTGTCCATCACTTGGACTCTGCCACAGCCTCCTTTATGGGCTCTCCACCTCCATTTCTACAGAGATCTTATTAAAACAAAGCTCAGCTCACATATCTCCTTTTCTCCAAAACCTTCAATGACTCCTTGTAGCTTATAAAACAAAATCTAAAATTTCTTAGTCTGGTAGGCTTTCCACAATGTGCTCTAATTAGAATGAAGATTTGTATAGCCTTAATTAGTTTTATAGTCATTGAACAGATAGTTATCAGATGCCTACTATGTGCCAGACATGGTGCTGGAGATACAACACAAGATGAAGACATAGTCAGACCTTCTAAAACTTATGGACTAGTGGGAAAGACAAAACAGCAGTCAAATAATTACCCTGTGAATCCATAATGACAAATGAAGATGAGTGCTCTGAAGGAAAGGACTATAATTCTAAGAACTAAACAAAACAAAAGAACTAGACTTGGATGGGTAATGAGTAGATCACACTTGGGGAGTGGCTGGAGTTAAAGGGTAAGCTGGTCTCAATGGGGCTCTGGGCCAGGGGGACAAGCATGTGCAAAGGCCCTGTGGCAGGATTGAAGCAGGGAACACTTGAGGAATAGCAGAAGGCCAAGGTGGCTAGTGTACTAGGTAATGAGAAATGATGCTGGAGATGTGGGCAGAGGCCAGACCAGAGAGCACCTTGGAGGTCACAGGTTTGCTGAGACTGGGAAGGAAAGGGAAGCAAAGGGAAAACAATAAAGGGAATCAAACATAGGGGAGGGAGTGACATGATCAAGCTTCCCTTTTTGTTTTAGTAAACTTTTATTGATGGAAACTATATGCAGGAGTGTGCCAGAATCACAAGTAACTGATGCTCCAGAAATTCCCCCTTATGGCCCCTGCTAGTCACTACCTCCCTCCAAAGGTAAGCAGTGCTCTGACTTCTAATTTCATAGATTTCTTTTGTCTGTTGGAGTTTTATATAAATAGAATCATACACATGTATTCCTTTGTATCTGGCTTCGTTTTACAATATATTTGCAGGATTTTAGCAATGAATTCTTTAGTCTTTGTGTGTGTAGAAATGCTTTTATTTTTGCCTTCATTTCTGAAGAAAAATTTGCTGGATAATAGAATTTTTGGTTAACCGTTTCTTTCAGCACTTTGATGTGTTATTTCATTCTCTTCTGCCTTTCGTTGTTTTACGTGGGAAGTCGGCTGTTAATCATATTGCTACTCTCCTGCATATATGTCATTTTTCTCTTGCAGATTTTTCTCTTTCAAATGTCTGCTATGATGAGTCTAGGTGTGAATCTCTTTGTATTTATCCCACTTGAGATTTGTTGAATTTTTTGGATATGTATTTAATGTCTTTAAATACATTAAATTCTGGAAGACATCGGCCATTATTTTTTTCCTGCCCTTCTCTCTATTTCTGGACTCCCATTATACATCTGTTGGCAGGTTTAATGCTGTCCCTCTGGTCTCTAAAGCTTTGTTCATTTTTCTTCAATTATTCTCTTCTCTGTTCTTCAGATTGGATAATTTCTATCAGTCTATCTTCAGGTTCAATCTTCTTTCCTCTGCCATATATAATCTGATGTTGAGCCTTTCTAGTATAATTTTCATTTCAATTGTACTGTTCAAGCCCAGAATATCCCCTTTTAAAAAATAATTTCTTTCTCCTTATTCAGAATCTCTCTTTGTTGATTCATTGTTGTCATGCTTTCATTTAAAATTTAAAACATAGTTTACCTTAGTTCTTTGACCATATTTTAATAGGCATTTAAAGTCTTTCAATTCAACATCTGGGAACACTCAGACGGTTTCTATTGACAGCTGTTTTTCTGAGTATGTGTCATACTTTCCTGTTCCTTTGTATAACTTGTCATTTCTTTTTGTTGACAATTGGACATTAAAAAATATAGTAGTAACTTTGGATTCTGATTCACCCCTCTGCCCTCAAGGTTGATTGTTACTGTTTTTTCATTTGTTTATTTCTAAAGTAACTTCCTCAGGCTCTGTGAACCAGACAATCCCTGTCTGGGAATCTGGGAATCCTGTCTTCCCTATGGTATGAAGCTGCTGAAGTTCTGATTAAATTTTTTATATTCTTGTTTGTATATTTAAGTCTAGCTTCCTAAGCATTGTCTCTGTGTCTACACCTGCATATCAGATTGGACAGAGATTGTGCTCAAACACCTCAATTATCTGTCTTCTGCTGATCAGTCTGTGTGTGGGTAGGGGAGCCGTATCCGTTATCATGTTGCTACATGACAGATGATCCCAAAGTTTAGTGGCTTAAAACAAAAGCATTTTCTACCACACAGTTTTTCTGGGTCAGGGTTTTGAGTGTGCTTTAGCTGGGTCCTCTGACTCGAGCTAAAATCAAGCTGCTGGCCAGGTTGATTGGCCCAAAAGGCTTGACTGGGAAAGGATGTACTTCAAAGCTCCTCATCTGGTTGTTGGCAGGACTGGGTTCCTTGCGGTCCATTGAACTGAGTTCTTTCTTTGCTGGCTGTTGGCAGAAGGCCACCCTCAGTTCTCTGTGACATGTGCCTCTCCACAGGGAAGCTTACAACATGGCAACTTGCTTCATCAGAACAGCAAGGGAGAAGAACTAAAGAGAGGATGAGAGCAAGAAAGAAGTCAGTCCTTTATAACTTAAACTTGGAAGTGACATCTATCACTTCTGCCATGTTCTGTTTATTAGAAGCAAGTCGCTATGTCCAGACAACACCCAAAGGAAGGATTACACAGGGCAGTAATCCTAGAGGTGAGGATCATTGGGAACCATTTTAGAAGCTGCCTATCCCAGGAGTACATTCAAAATTCAGGCCATTTTCACACAGTCCATATCATTTACTTTCTACTGGGCTCTTTCTTGTCTCCTTTACACACATTCACAGCCTCGGGGCTGGCCAGGAGCCTGTGGCTTGATTGAGCCCTTTCTAGTTTCTGTGGTGCATGCATGCAGCTTTAGCCAGAAATATATCTGCCCAAACACAACGGCAACATTTGTCCAGTGGAGTTGTTGGCCTACCTGCTTTTCTGACTTGGAGATTTTCACTTAAACCAACAAGGCTGCCAAGAGTGGGTGCTGCTCTCTGATCCAAATCCAGTGAGCCCCCTTTAACCAAACCAGAGAGACTGCCCCACCTTGGTGGACCCTCCCTTCGGACTGAACTGGGAGGAGGGGAATGGGAGCCGCCTCCGGCTAGAATGCCATAGATTCTCACTGTTATTGCTCAAATTTCCAGTTTCCAAGCACAAATGCTGTTCCAATTGTTGTTGATGTCCAGAGTGCTGCATGGTTGTTTTGATCAATTTTGCCCAGCTTTATAACTGCGTTTTGGGGAGAGGATTTACGATATTCTCACTCAGCCGGAGGCAGAAGTCCCCTGCCAATGCACACTTTACGTAACACATTTTGGAAGACCCCCTTTGCTATCTTGCAATAAAATACACATATTTAAAAAAATTACCATAATCCTCCAAACAACAACAAAAAAAGAGAAATTAGAAAAATATAGTCTTCCTTTGGGTGTGTGTCAATATTTTAATGTGTGGTCTCAACTAAAATAGAAGACGTGTCTCCCCAGTTTTCCAAACTCCTCTGAGAGAATGGTACAACTCCACTGAAAACCAATGAAATAATCTATTGTAATCAATCAAGAATGGTTAGGATGGGTGGAAGCAGGCAGGGTACAGTCACACGGTCTATCCCCATTCAGCAGGGGCTGTGGGCTGGGGAGGCAATGACAAGTAGGCATCGGTACAGTGAACAGGTGGGTGAGTGAGTAAGTGAGTGAATGGACAATACCTGGCGCCTAATCTCAGGCTTCTTCATCCTAGTTTCTCTTCCCCGAATCTTCGGTAGAGGTCACATGTTTCTAGAAGCCCTATTCTGAGGTTGAAACTGGGGTAGCAGAACTCTTATTGTGAACGTAAGTATTAGTGCTCTAGGTCATCTGACAGCCATCACTGTCATTTTGAGAGACCAGAGGCCAGGCCACCCAGGTCCCAGAGGATCATCTCACGGGACAGGAGGGTGTTCAAATCAAGGGACGTTTACACATGTGTCTCTGGTGCCAAGCACCGTGCTGGGCACTGAGGAAGGAGGACCCAGAGATTAATCAGAGTCAGTCCCTGCCCTCATGGAGCTTGTTGTTTCCTTAGGGAGACATTTACAAAGCCTGGTGGGCACTGTTGTGTCTCTCCATTCTCCCTCCACTGCTGCCCCTTGTAGTTTGGGCGAGTAAACACTGCACCAATTTGAGGGAAGGGACCAGATTGGTCTGAGCCAATCAACATGCGGCCTTCCCCAGGTTACCGTGATTGACACAGTAGGGGCCCAATCAGCATGGAATGGGGAGCTTTTGCTAGAGATACGAGGAAACAGACTCTCTCTGAATGGTGGGGCATTTGGATGTAAAGCCTGGAATGGTGGTGGTCATTTTGTTCTGATGAGGGAGGGAAGATACCGTGAGGATGAACCCCATTCAAAGAGCAGGGCAGAGCCATGAGGCTCACTGAAAAATTGAATCAGTGTCTGAGCTTTTCAGACTTTTAATGTGTAACTCAGCCTGAGTTGTGTTTCCTGTTACTTGCAATCAAAATCTTTTGTGTGATACGAACAGCTAATACAGGGGAGATGGTGCAGTAGTGACATTACAGAATGTGTTGTGAGAGCACAAGGGAGGGCATGGTAAAGTCTGCTTCGGGGGCTGAGAGAAAACTCCACCGAAGAAGTATTAGAGCTAGGTAGGTCTTAAAGGATTTTGCAGAGTATTTTTTTTTTTTTTTTTTTTTTTTGCGGTACGCAGGCCTCTCACTGTTGTGGCCTCTCCTGTTGCGGAGCACAGGCTCCGGACGCGCAGGCTCAACGGCCATGGCTCACGGGCCCAGACGCTCTGCGGCATGTGGGATCTTCCCGGACCGGGGCACGAACCCGCGTCCCCTGCATCAGCAAGCGGACTCTCAACCACTGCGCCACCAGGGAAGCCCTTGCAGAGGATTTTGACAATAGGAAAATTACATTCCAGATGGAGGGAACTGCATCGACCAGAGCACGGAGTTGTATGGGGAGGTAATACTCTGTGTGTCTAAAGAGTGGAGACCTGGGGACAGGGAGTGGGGAGCTAGTCTGGAACCAGGGAATGAAGGTACAGGGATGTTTTGTTGCTTTAGAAAGCTCATTCATTCAACAATCAGCTCTTGAATGCTTCTGATGGGCCAGGTACCTCTAAGTGATGTGTACAGAAATAGGGGCAGGTGGGGAGGAGAGTGGGCAGGCTGAGCTGGAGAAAGTCAGGAAGACACCTGCATATATACAAACAACATCAAATAGAGCACTGTTGCCAGCAAGCCTGGATCCCAAGTCCAGACTGGACCTGGGATTGAGTTGAGGGTTGGGTGAAAGAAATGAAGCTTGGGAATTTGGCGGTGGAGTGGAGAACAATGCCCTCCCCCCTCCCCCCCACCAAATAGTACTTACTGAAACAAATTGCAAGGCAATTTATTGACATGATGTTCATTAAGGTTTTAATAAAAAGCCATTAGGAGCAATGGTGCAAAAGAAATAGAAAGTCTTTAATCCATTTTGAGTTGATTTTTGTGTGTGGTGTTGGGGAGTGTTCTAATTTCATTCTTTTACATGTAGCTGTCCAGTTTTCCCAGCACCACTTATTGAAGAGGCTGTCTTTGTATATTCCTGCCTCCTTTGTCAAAGATAGGGTGACCATATGTGTGTGGGTTTATCCCTGGGACCTAGAGTCTGTCATACGGAATGAAGTAAGTCAGAAAGAGAAAAACAAATACCGTATGCTAACACATATATGTGGAATCTAAAAAAAAAAATGGTTCTGAAGAACCTAGGGGCAGGACAGGAATAAAGACACAGACATAGAGAATGGACTTGAGGACATGGGGAGGGGGAAGGGGAAGCTGGGACGGAGTGAGAGAGTGGCATGGACATATATACACTACCAAATGTAAAATAGATAGTTAGTTGGAAGCAGCCGCATAGCACAGGGAGATCAGCTAGGTGCTTTGTGACCACCTAGAGGGGTGGGATAGGGAGGGTGGGAGGGAGACGCAAGAGGTAGGGCATATGGGGATATATGTATACATATAGCTGACTCACTTTGTTATACAGCAGAAACTAGCACACCATTGTAAAACTGTTATACTCCAATAAAGGTGTTAAAAAAGAAAGAAGAAATGGAAAGTGTGGTTGGGGGAAGATGGTGTTTTTCCATGCTTTCTGTCATCAGAACCAACATGCAGTCCTGCCTCCAGCTGGCCCATCCCTAGGCTCACTCTTCCTGGCTTTAGAGCCTGGCTCTGTCTTGGGGACAGCGGGTGGGGGGTGGGTTAAGAGAGATGGAAACTCAGTGGGCTGTACCCAGGGAGCCTTGACCAGCTTCCCTCCCTCTCTGCCTCCCTCCCTTTAACAGATATTCTGGCAGAACCTACGTAATCAAGAGGCTCTTGGACTGCAATTGAAGAGCCGAGATTGCAAGACCGGACCCCTGAGACATTCCGAGGGTCAGAGCTGGAAATGCTCTTGGACCCCTGTAGTACTCGCTCTCATTTCACAGATGAGGTGGAGCCCAGAGCCCAGAGAGCCCGAGAGACCTGCCCAAGGTCAAAGCCAAATAGTGAGACCCGGGAATTCCATTAATAATAACAAAGCCCAGAATCTGTAGACTTCCTCCAAAGAATTTTCATATCTATTTCATTAAATCAGGGGTCTCAAATTCAAGTGTGAAGTAGGTAACATAAAGGAGTGAAGCTGGCTGAGTATAGGCAGTAGGGAGTGAGTGGTGAGGGGGGAATGGGCAAGCTGTCCCTCAGCTATGGCCCATTGTGGCCATGTGGGAATGTCAGCCCCGTGGGGTCAGATATCGTGATTTTTAAAGAGAAGGCAAAAATCCAACTGTTTATGTGAAATTAGTTGGAAACAAACTTAAAAAGAAATGCTAATTGGGCAAAACCCATGTGGCCTTTCTCAGGCCTGGAGTTGCCGGTTTGTAGCCTCTGCCAGAGCTGGGCGCTATGTCAGCACAAAGGACAGAGGAGGAAATTGAGACAGAGGGAAGGGGACGTGACTTACTCAAGTCCACTCAGCCGGGAATAAGTACATCCAGGACTAGAACCTGGTTCTCTTGACCCCCAGTCCATGCGAGCACCGTGGGTTTCCAAGAGAAAGGAGTCTGAGAAACGGGGTTCAAGCAGCAGCCCCCGTCAAGAGTCAAGGAGGCCTTGAGCGTTGCGATGGGTTTGAACACACCTCCATCCTTCCGGGCTCAGGCTAGGGGATGCCTGGGGGCGAAATCCACAGGGGGTTTTCAGCCTGGTTCTGCATGGTTCCTGTAGAGATGGGCTGTCTTTTTTACTTTGTTTTCTTTTCAGGCATTTTAATACTCAGTATCCTTGCAGTAAACAAGGGCCACTTAAAAAATATATAATCTTATTAGTGAGAACCGGCTTCCCTGTGGCTGGTCCAAGTTCCACAGAGCAGCCATTGGTCCCCGGTGTTGGCAGGGCAGCTGCGGCGGGTGGCTCTCTCAGAGTGCCACATCTACCCTAGTTTCTGAGGACACTCCAAACAGATGTCTCAGTTAGGCCTCAGGACGGCTGTGCTGTGATCTACATACTCAGAGCCCTGCAGTCTCCTTTGTCCTGGGAATGTCCTTCCTTTGCTCTGTAGGGCTCCAAGGAGGCCACTGCTTCCCAGGGGCGCAGACCTTGGGCTGGATGCCTCTGAAGGTGCTTAAAACGCCGAGCAGCACGGAGCTGGGGAGACTGGGCTCATCAGGGAGCCAGAGGCCTCGGCCGAGACTCACCTGGCTCTGCCTCGTTTGCTGTGTGACCTTGGGCTTGCTGTTTGGCCTCTTTGCTTTTCTAGCAACTAGGACTCCATCAGGAGTTGCAAATCAGTGCATGGGGTATTTGGTCCACTGGTGTATCTTATTCAGCCTGCAAAGTGTTTTAGAAATCAGGGCATTTCATTAAAAAAATTCAGATTTCTGATCTGTTTAATAAATGGTGATCTGGTATGACTGGGCCGGCACCTTCCCCCTTGAGATGGGGCACACGCCTTCTGTTGCTACAGTCCCTACCTGGCCAGCTTCATCCACCTACATGACCCGCTTGTCCCCTAAAGACACATGAGTTTGTGACCCCAGACTAGGTAGTAATTCTAAACACTTTACAAAGTTACAAAGACAAATGTATCTCCTCCTGTCCTTGATCTGGATAAGTAAGGATTCTTAACCCATTTTATAGGTTTGGAGCCCAAGATTCAAAGACATGAAGCTGCTGTGTGGTGCAGCTGGGCTCACACCTGTCTGACCCCCAAGCCCACCCTCCTTCCAGGCCTGCATTAAGCAATGGGTCGATCCCTGGGGTCTTCCTGGGCTCACTGAGGCTAAGGGTCCTGCCAGGCCTTATTGGAGGCCCTCACACTCCACCTCTCTGCCACTGGGAGGAGAGAGGGGAAGGGCTGAGGGGCTGGCAACACGTGGAATGTTCTCTGACTCTCTGGTCTGGGGTTCCCCCAGAGGATTAGGAGGGATCAGGAGGCTGCTGTGACCAGGGATTCCCAGAGAGGCTGGGCTGGGCAGCGGGCAGGGTGCAGGGCTGGGTGTCAGGGGATTGACTGGGTCCATTCCCTTCCCTGAGGCTTCCTGATTACATGACCACAGGGAGGCTGATTCTCCATAGACCTTGGTTTCCTCATCTGCAAAAGGCGCTAACCTCAGCCTTGCTTCGCTCATGGGGATGTTGGGAGGAGCTCACGAGACAAGGGTTTTGCAAAGTTGCAGAAACTCAGGGCAGAAGTTAGTGTCATGGTTATAGTATCATGAATAAGAGTATAGGCTCTGGAGGGGAATCTACCTTGTGAAAGCTGTGTGTCCTTGGGTGGCTCACTTAACCTCTCTGGTCTAAAGTTTTCTCTTCTGTAAAATAAAGCCGATCATAGTTCCTACTCAAGCAATTGTGAGCATTCGATGAACCATGTGAATAAAGTGCTAGCACTGTGCCAGGCATATAGTAGGTGCTTAATAAATGGTAGCCATGAATATACAACACAGACAGATAAATGGGCGTATGATGGCCAAAGATGGGAGTGGTATAGGAATGCTGATTTCCACAGAACAATGACCCTGGCTGGTCCAGGGGCCCAATGCAGGGGGAATAGCGTAGAAATGACTTCAGCCAAGTCCAGGCCATGGCCTGCCCCTCTTTCTCCTCCGTGGCAGCACGGAAGCAAGAGTCACAAGGAAGACCTGGGGCTTTGGCTTGGGCTCTGGGAGGGCTTGTCCTACTCCCCAGAAGGTTGGCTCAGAGCTCATTCCTCTCTACTACCCGCCTCTCACGGAAAGTCAGCCTGGAGGCCTGGCCCAGCGGGTGGGCAGGAGGTGGTTGACCCCAGATGCTGGGCAACTTGGTCAAGTGGGGGCAGTTTCAGCCTGACCATGATAAGAGCCTGAGGTTAATGGAGGGACCCAGCGGTCCCACTGTTGGGTGCTGGAGGGACAAGATATTAAACAAGCCCTCAGCCTTGGAATCCACTGCCCTTTCCAGGTAGCTGGGCTGGGGAGGTTCTCAGGGTGCTAACACTGGCCCCTCTCTGAAGAGCTTCCCACAAGTACTTTCTCCATTTCACGATCCCAGAGGCATCTCCTCCATGGCAGCTCCGCAAAGGCTGAGGACAGCCTGGGCTGCTCTGCCCTGTGGCAGGGCCAGTGGAGCATTCCAGGCAGGAGAGTGGACTCAGGGGCCAGACCAGTGGGATCTGAATCCCGGCTCTGCCACCTGGCACCTTTGACAAGTAAAAAAGCCACCACCACCACAAAACCCTCTAGTGCCTCTCTTTCGTCATCTGGGAAGTGAGGTAAAACTATGTGATGTATCTCATAGATTCCTGTGAAGAATTACTGAATCGGGCCTTACAACTGCCTGGCACAGAGAAGGGCCAGCTGCTGGTATTTTGGTACACGTAAGTGGCTGTGTTGGGGGAGGGGGTGAACACCTCCCTCTCTGGGTCTGAGTTTCCTTGCCTCTGCCTCACTTTCTTAGCACCCACTCGCCTCCAGTTCCGAGTCTGGAGTTTTGGTGTGCCAGCGGGGTCCCTCAGCAACCTGGCACAGACATTCAGCCCTTGCGGGCAGTGGTGCCCACACCGACACAGGAGTCCCCTCCGTCAAGTGTGGAGCCCATGTCAGCTCTTCCCTGCATTCTCACTTCCTTCCTCCCCCGGACCCTTGCTTCTGCTCTCAAAGCATTGCTGGAACCCCACGAGGTCTCAGGGCCTGCACCGGGGGAGATGACGCTTGTGCCACAACGTCTATCCCAGGGGCTCTCATGGGGGCGGCTCCTGCCCCTGCAGCAGACGTTCAGCCATGCCTGGAGACATTTTTGGTTGTGACAACCTGGGGGGAAGGGGTGATCCTGGCATCTAGTGGGTGGAGGTCAGAAATGCGGCTGCTAAACATGCTACAATGCACAGGTCAGTCCCGACAACAAAGGGTTCTCTGCCCCAAATGCCGATAGCGCTGAAGTTGGGAAATCTTGGGCTCTTGGACAACACAGACATGTGGCCAGATGGTTGAAATAAAATGTGATAAGGCTATAATAGAAGTCGGGTCACAGTTATTCGGAGGTCCAGAGATGGGAAGAAATAACTGAATTAGAGAGAAGCAAGGGAAGTCCTTATTGGGACAAGGGACAACATCACAATCTCTTCTATGCCTCATATGAGCTCCCTGTGCTCAAATGACTCATCCAAGATGCAAGTACTGCTCTTCTGATGCTTCAGGCCCCATCTGCTCTGGTAATTTCACTTGTATCCCCGGATCCAGCCATGCCTGAAGTATGACTGGTTATGTGGCACCTATAGATTTCCTTCTTCCTTACATTTGTTTGAGTTGAATTACTTCTGATATATAGATAAACATTCCAGCCATATCTGCACACTCACAGATCTTGTGCAGACTTGCCCCTCAGCCTTACACACCCGATTGTCCCCCAACTGAAAGCTGTCTTTTTTTCTCCTTCCTGTGGCTGGCTGCTTCCATCAGGGCTGCAGTACTGGCAGCTGCCATCCCTGCAGCATCAAAATACCCAAGCATCAATTGCGTGATTGAAGTGTTCCATTAGCCCGGAACGGGGGAGCCATGATCAGATGTGGTTTGTGGAACAGCTGCCCGTGCAGGGCTGGCAGGTAATTAAAAGCCCCATGCACTTAGTGATTAACTAATCACAGCATGGTGGCAGCCGGCAATGATGCGGTGACTTTTCTGTGGGAGTCAGCTGAAGCTCCAAATGTCTGCCCTGGGGCGGCGGTGGCAGCGGGAGGCTTGGATGGCCCCGGTGTAGACGTCCCAAGCAGTTTGCAGGGCAGATTCCCAGGTGTCTCTCCTGCTTAAAGCTCCCAGGAGAAAGAGTGAAAGGGAACCTGGGTGGGGAGGGTGAAGATGGGGACATCACTGCAAAGGATGGGGTGGGGCTGGAGAGGAGGGGAGTGAGGGCTGTCAGGATTTGGGAAGCACCGAGGCGGGAGTCCCGGTGGGATGTCGGGAAGGCAGGGAGGGGATTGGCCGCAGGGGCTGTGCAGAATCCTGGGCCAGCTCAGGGGAGGGAGAGATGATACACCCCTGTCCATTTCAGGGCAGTGTGGCACAGTGGTTCAGTTATGGCTCTGCCACTTACTGCTTGTGTGACTGTGGACATGGGTTTCAACCTCTCTGCCTCAGTTTCCCTACCTGTAAAACCTGAGATTAATAACCATACCTGTTTCCAGGAGTTGTGGTGAGGATTAATCTGTGTGAAAGATTTCTAACCCAATAAGCACGTGAAAAATATTACTGAGCGCTATTAGAAGCAGAAGGCTACTTCCTCACAGTAAGGAGATGAAGGGCCATGAGAGTGAAAAGTGACCTTGGCTCTACCCCTCCCCCAGCTCCCCTAGGAGGAGGCTGGGAACTTCAAAAGCCCTGAGGCCTTGAGGCTGGTAGGGCTTGGGGCGGTGCTAAAAGACAGGTTGCGGTCTGGACAAGCGGCTGCTCCAGAAGCTGCGTTTCCCTGGAGTACCCCAGGCTGTTACCCCTGGGGCTGTACTTCAGCACCTCGGGCATGCTCCTGGGCCCAGCGCCTTGGTTCCTGATTCTGACCCTGCCCATCGGGGTGACCCCACACGACTGCAAGTAGCTGTGACTTTGATGTCTTTAATCTTGGCCCCCAGAATCCCTCTGACTCAACAGGAAAAGCTCATACTTCCTCACCTCATACTTCCATGCGCCCCTGATCTACTCCAGCCTATGTTTCCAGTTCTAGCTCTCATGACCTCCATGCTGCCTGCAGACCCCGAAGCTGCCATGCTCTTGGCTGATAAATGCTTTCTCTACCCTCTTCCCATTTCACTTCTGGATGTCTGAATCCTCCCCTTCCTTCAAGACCAAGTTCGAGAGTGTTTTCTGCAGGGATGCTCTGCTATCTCTCTCGTGGCGTTGCTTTCAGCTTGCCTGCGGGTGGCTTGGTAGAGTTCCATCTCGAGGTGGTCCTGGAGGGCCTCCCTGAGAGGGCATTGCTGGAGCTGAGCCTTGTGTGAACCTGGAAAGAGGTCCTATGATGGGAAGGGGCTGGGGGAGCCCGTGGAGCTGACTAAGGTCTAGGAGGCTGGAGTGAGGAGGAAAGTGATGAGAGGGTGGGAAGAGGAGGAAGGGCAGCGATGGCTCACAGCAGGTGCCATCAGCCCTCACTGGTGTGAGGTGGGAGACCTCACCTTCGTGTGCTGCAGCCTGGCTGGACGTCACATGGCCTGTGAAAGTCCAAGTGGGGAGATTGGGTTCCCAGAAATCGACGGTGCATCTGGGACTTGTGTGAAAGTGATAGGGACAATCTGACTGGCTGAGCCTCTCTCACGTGATCACCCCTCTGCCGGGTGGGACCCTTGGCTAAGCACTCCGAATGTATCCTGTGGGGAGGGATGGTTCTCAAAGGCAGTATTGGGGTGCTAGTATCACAGAGGCCAAAACCAACAGATATGTCCCCTTCACTGAGCCAGGTACAGTTTCTAGGAGGGACATGTGTTATCCACGTCTGTGAGGGGGCGCCTCCAACATCTGTCCAGGCCCTTCCCTGAGGGGCCAGCCCATCGCTGGGAAATGGTCAGCAGGTGAGTGCCCCTTCACTGTCGCCCCCAGGTCTACCGCTGGGGGCGCAAGTGTCTAGGATGTTCTCCAAATTCTGAGGAATGTTTAAGGTGGGTCAATGCGCTATCTCCGGCTGCCATGTGACTGTGGTGACATCTCTGCCTTCTCTGAACCTTTATGTCCTTGCTGGGAATAAGAGACATAATGCGTGAGAAAGTGCTTTGGAAACTGTGAAGTGTGCAGCCACACCACCCATGACTGCTTTTATCTCTGCTCATGGTTTAGGAGGGAGCGGCCTGTTTCTATCCTTTGGTGTTGGCCCTGCTCCCCTTTAGTCCCCATCCCTCCCTCTGGTATCCTCTCCCACCCCCTGCCTCCCCTTGGGGCTGGGACATGTGCCTGCATTCCTGCTGAAGGTGTTGCTGTGGGAGCCTGTTCCCAAGGCTCTGTCACTTCTCAGCCTAGAGGAGACATGGCTGTGAACGGGGTGGGTGTGGGGTACCTGGGAGGCTGAAGGCCAAAGTGGTCCCAGGGTGTGGGTGGGGGGATCTGGGGAGCAGCAGTGATGTGAAAATGGTGTGGAGGGCGGGGGCATGGTCCCCACAGCCTTGCTCTGAATAGAGGACATTCAGGTCACATTCCCTATGGCAAAGTCAGAGGGACCCAATTTCTCGGCCAGAATTGCTGGAAATAAACATCTCGAGCTTGGGGGCCGTCATTGATTTGGGGGAGCTCTTGGTTTTCATGGGATTGGTCAGTCACCAGATAATTCGGTAAGTACCTTGTCAGCTCGGCTGCTATAACAAAAATACCACAGACTGCAAGGCTTAAAGAACAGAGATTTAGTTCTCACAGTTCTGGGGACTGGGAAGTCTGAGATCAGGGGCCCAGCATGGTCAGGTTCTGGTGAGGGCTCTCTTCCTGGTTTGCAGATGGCTGTCTTCTTGCTGTGTCCTCACATGGCAGAGAGCAGAGACAGGAGCAAACTCTCTGGTGTTCTTCTGACAAGGACACCAATCCCACGATGATCTAATTCCCTCCTCAAAGGCCCTACATCCTAGTACCATCACAGCGGGGATTAGGATCTCAGCATATGGATTTGGTGGGGTGGGGGTCGGGGACGCAGACATTCGGTCCACAACATACCTCTTTCAAGTTCACCAAATTCATTCATGTCTATTTTCTCATTGGGCTGTATCTGCGTTTCACAGGGGGCAAACCTAAGCCAGAGGGGCCAAGAGATTTTCCCAAGTTCACACAGAAGTGGCTTAAGCTTGACAGAAGTTTCTCTCTCACTTAAAGAAGTATGTGGTGAATGGTTCAGAATGACCCTCGGGACCAGCTGTACTACAGCCTACCTGGACGCCATACAGGCTATGAAAGACCAAATGGGGAGGGAAGGAAGTCCTAGGTTGGGTTTCCAGAAACAGACCCTGCACCCAAGACTCCTGTGAAAGTAAGTTATTAGGAAATGTTCCAGAAATGACCAGGAGGGGCTGGGAAGTGATCTACATAGAGTCCTTGCCCTGTGGAGAGGGAGGCTGGGTCAGCTCATCTGCTCCAGGGCTTGTGCCTTGTGACTTTTGGGGAACTGAACCTCTCACAGAAGTGTGCAGGTGGGTTGGCAAGGGCTGCCCTGGCCCTGACCATGTCAGGGATCCAGTCCCCTTCTATCCTGTGCTCCTCCATCCTCCAATATGGCAGCATAGGCTCCAGCCATCATGCCCACCTTTCCAGCCAACAGAAAGGAGGAAAAGGGAAGAAAGGGGGTGCTGCTCTCTATAAGGACACATCTTCGAACCTGTACACGGTGCTTCAGTTTCCATGTTTGGGGCCAGATCTAAGGCTTGTGGGTACTCCCAGCTAGCAAGGGAAGCTAAGAAATGAAGCCTTTATTCAAGGCAACTTGTGCCAGCTAAATTTGGGTTCTGTCACTGAAGAAGGAGAGGGGATAGATGTTGGGGAAAAAGTAGCAGCCATTGTTATAGCTACAGAGTGTGAAAATGGACTTGACCACGGTCCTAGAGATTTCTTTGCAAGGGAGCAGAGAGTGGTAGCTGTTGGGAATGGGGTCTTTACAAGAGGAGGAGTGGGCAGGGGCTGAGCTGCAGGATCCCTGGGTCCACTGAGGTCCTTATTTGTGGGATAAGACTCCACCCAAGGAATAGCTGACTCCAGAAGGATGGTGGTGTACACAGAGCTCCCTGGAAGTGTCTTGGGGGTGGGCAGGCAGGGGGAGCTGTATCGGACTTAATCCTTAGCTGGGAGCTGGGCGCTTGGCTTTTGAGTTCCTGGCTTATCTGGAATCTTCTAGGTCACCTTCGGCAGGCCTATAACATGCCTCAGGCTCTGTTCCACCATCTGTAAGATGGGGACAATGTGAGGAATTCAGGGTCAGACAAGGCCGAGGTAAGAGGTACTTAATTCTGACATAACATTTAAGAGGGCGCCAAAAATCTCAGCAATTAAGATCAATATTTTAATGCAGTATTTTTTTTATTGTGGTAAAATATATATAAGATAGAATTTACCAGTTTAACCATTTTAAGTGTTCAGTTCAGCGGCATTAAGTATATTCACATTGTTGTGCCACGATCATCATCCATCTTCAGAACTTCATCTTCCCCAAGTGAAATTCTGTATCCATTAAACACTAATCCCCTATTCCCTGCTTCCCCCAGCCCCCAGGATAACTCTACTTTCTGTCTCTCTGAATTTGACTAAGTAGTTCATATTAGTGGAAGCATGCAGCATTTGTCTTTTTGTGACTGCCTTATTTCACTTAGCATAATGTCCTTGGGTTTCTACCATGCTGTAGCATGTGTCAAAATTCCCTTCCTTTTTTTTTTTTTAAAGTAATTTTTTTTGGAGTATAGTTGTCCCTTCCTTTTTAAGGCTGAATAAAATTCCACTGTGGATATACCACATTTTGTTTATCCACTCATCCATCGATGGACACCTGGGTTGCTTTCTATCCTTTGGCTATTGTGAATAGTGCTGCTATGAACATGGGTGTGCAGATATCTAAGTCCTGCTTTCATTAATGCAATATTTAAAACAAATCAAAATTCATGCAAAAAAGTCCATTATGAATAGACTCTCAAAAAGAGAAAGACGAGATCAGTAACGGCACAGTGCTGGGCCACAGGAGAGCAAAGGGAAGGATGGGTGATACTCACCTTGCACGATCCTGTTTGTGGCACCGCCTTAAATCTTGTGCCCCAGGCCAGTTCCTCACTCTCCTCGCCCTTGTCCTGGCCTGATGAGGATGAAAGGACCCTGGCTGAGCACGCTGGGCCAGGAGCCTCCTCTTCCCCTAACACCCTGGACTGATTTAGGAACTGGAGTGATAGAGCAGCCTCTAGGTTAGAAAGCTGAAGCTGGGGTTTCTTCTCCCTTTGGATAGATTCATCTTAATTAGCCCCCTCAGATAACGGTTCCTTCCCAGGCTGAGACAGCTGAATTATGGAGACAGTCACTATATCTTCCTCGCCCTTGAGTTGTTTTGCCAAGTGACAAACCAAGAGATGCATGTCCCCTGCTCCAGGTTGCCTTGCAGAGCTGGCTGTGAGGTCACCTAATGAGGCAGGAGACGGGGCTCCCAATCCGTCACCTTGTAGCCCGGGCAGGTGGTGCCTGGCGCTGTGTGCAGGGTGTGACTGTGGGTACTACCTGTGTGAGTGAGCGTGTAGGGGTCCCACCAGGACGAAGAGACATTCTCCCTCCTGAGCTCAGAGCCCCCAAAGAGGAGAACTTGTGAAATTCCCAAAAGGAAGCGTCTTCCCTTAGTCATTCAAGGAACATTTAGTGAGCACCTGCTGTGTGCCAGGCAATGAGTGAGTAGGTGGGCGTGAGGGTTGGTAATGGGATAGGTCAGTTGTGGCCCTGAGGCTTATAACAAAAAATAAATGTTTGTTCATGTGTCAGGAACTGAGGTGCGCCCGGTTTTTGGGTGTGCGGGAGGGCAAATGACGGGGTGGTGAGAGTCCGTCCAGCTCCCATCCTTGGCTAGGGAGTGTGT
>NW_020173491.1:1240202-1245815 GCF_003031525.2 Neophocaena asiaeorientalis asiaeorientalis | reverse complement strand
GTGTGTGTGTGTGTGTGTGTGTGTGTGTGTGTGTGTGTATGTGAGAGAGAGAGAGAGAGAGAGAGAGAGAGAGAGAGAGGAAGGGGCTGCCCTGGACCTTGCCTGCTAACCTGAGACTGACCAGCAGATGGCGAGAGTGCTACGGGAAAGTCAGGGACGGCTGGGGAGGGAGGGAGGAGAGAGAGAGGGAGACAGAGAGACCGACACAGACAGATGCAGAAACAGAGTCAGAGACAGACAGAGACAAAGACAGAGGCAGAGAGAGAAAGAGAGAGACAGAGAGACACAGAGAGAGAGAGACAGAGACAGAGAGAGACAGTATATTAGTCTGTTTGGGCTGCCATAACAAAACACCATAGACTGGGTGGCTTGACAACAGAAATTTCTTTCTCACAGTGCTGGAGGCTGGCAAGTCCAAGGTCAAGGTGCCAGCAAGGCAGGTTTCATTCTGAGCCCTCTTCTCTTGGGTTGTAGGCTGCCGCCATCTAACTACGTGCTCACAAGGCCTTCCTTAGTGTATGCTCGTGGAGGGAGGGGGGGAGGGAGGGAGAGAGAGAGCGAGAGCTCTTCCTGTTCATATAAAGCAGGCAGTTCTATCAGATTAGGGCCCCACCCTTGTGACCTCATTTAACCTTAATTAGCTCCTAAAGACCCTCTCTCCAAATACAGTCACATTGGAGGTTAGGGTTTTAACGTATGAATTGTAGGAGGCACAATTTAGTCTATTGCAGAGAGAGAGAGAGAGAGAGACAGGGAGAGAGGGAAAGAGAGGAAGAGAGACAGAGACAGAGATGGGGGTGGGGTCGGTGGGGGGAGGAGGGAAGAGCCCACGGCACTGGGTTGGGATCAGAATTCCTGGTTCTGGGCCAGCTTTGCCATTCACTTGCCATTCACAGACGCTGTGACCCCAAGCAGACACTTCTCCCTTGGAGCACCCACATCTTCACCTCCAAAGGAGGTAGATATGCACCCCTACCATACCTGCTGAAGTAGCTACACACTTATAGAGAGCAGCTCTTAAGAGCCTCCCCCCCATTTTCTCACTCAGAGACACAGCAACCCTATGAGATGGGCATTAACGTCGCCTCCATCTTTCAGATGAGGAGACTGAGGGTCAGGGAAGCTAAGTGGCCTGCCCAAGGTCACACAGCTCGGACTCAGACCCAGGTCTTCTGACTCTGTTGTCTAACTAGTGAGCGCTCTGAGAGGGTAGAAGATACAACACAGATATGAAGGAAACTCAGAACTTCTTCGCACAGCTAAGGTTGACCAGTTGATCTCGCACTGGGGGTCTCTGCTGGGGCTTCCACAAAACTCTGGAGAGAGGGCAAATTTGGTGCAGGGAACATAGGCCCCCAAGCTAATGGCCGGGAAGCTGGCCCAGAGACCTGGGAACCCAGAAAAACACTTCCTGGACACAAGGTTACCAAATAAAACTGTCCAAGACGGTGGCTTCTGTCCTGCCTTGGTTCGCTGGATGGTGAAGCACATCTCGCTCTTGGCTTCCACCGTGTGGCATGTACAGGGCCGTACGCAGGGGAGAATCTACTCCTTTTCTCTCCGAGACACACGAGGGACGACTAAATCTAATAAGTTAATTTAGACTCCTAGAAACAAGATTAAATTTTCAAATGAAGGCAGGCTCTGACAGCTAAGGCATAAATCTTTTATTTAAAATCGAGACTAAACCCATTCAAATGCAATCAGCAATGACAGATGCAGATAGAAACACGCTCTGATAGAATAGACGCGGCGTGGATTTGTTCGCTCTTGGTGACATATCACAAAGGGTGACCTCAAGTTCAGTCTGAGTGTCAGCCAACAGTGAGGACTCTGCATCCACTCCCATGTGGCTTGTTGACCCAAGGTGGAGCCAGGGGAGATGCCAAGGCAGGTGGGAGGGAGCCAGCCTTGGAGGGCATCGTCCCATTGCTACCCCCTCAGCTGCCACAAGAGGGCAGGAAAGAGGACCAGCGGTGTTTGGCGGTCCCCAGAGTGGCAGCAAAGGAGCCTGAGGGGGAGAGAAAGGGGAGCTGTGGAGAGCAGGCAGGAGACAGTCGAGGTAAGAGGAGAAGGTAGGTAAGGACAAGTGGGGCATTTCCTGGAGCTGCCAGAGCAAAGGAAGCTCTGCAGGCCCCAGACCTCCAAACAGTCTTCTGCTTCAGCTGCCTGTGGGTGGGCATTCCTGAGTGCCAGACACCGTGCGTTCCCTACGCGATCTCACTGTATCCTCACATCAAACCCTTTTACAGATCACAGGCTGAGGTTCAGAGGGGTCAAGTCCACGCCCGAACTGCGCAACCAGTTAGTGCCAGAGTCACGAGCCCTCCCAGGGCGTGCTGACTCCAGTCCCTCACTCTTCCCATCTGCCACTCCACAGCTCACAGACATCCAGAGATGCCGGAGCGTCTAGCAAACATACTGGCACCTTGTTTGTTCTAACTCAGGCAAGGAACAGAGAATGACTTCTTCTAAGTATCACCCCCTTTCTGAAGTTTTCAGATGCTTGCTGCTGCCAGACCTCTTTACAGCAGCACAAACTCCAAGTCACCACCACAAACATACATCCCTGAGGACCGGGGGTTCCCAGACGGATAACCCATGAGTTCATGTTCAGCATTTTCCCAACTTATTTGAACATGAAATGTTTGCGTTCCTTTCATTAGACATTAAATCACATCAATCCATCTTCCAAGGAACCCATTTTGGGAAACATTGATCTAAGAATGTTCCAAGTTGGCCTGTGGCTCCCTGCTTCTCCAGGATGCGTATTACGGTACGTGAAAGTTCGCCGTTAAATACTTGAAGCAGATGCCCAGAGAAGCCATCGTTGACACTGGTGGTTTTCAGTCTTTTTAGGATGTCTCCTTGGGTAACTTGATGAAAGTTGTGGGTTTTTTTTTCCCCAGGCGGAGAGAAGCGTGCACATACATTATGTACATACACTCGAGTGTTGACTTCAGACTGAGGGGTTTGTGGGTTCTTTGTTGCCCAGGGGCCTCAGGTCATAAACCTCTGCTTAAACTCACCATCAGCTGAAGTCCTTGGTGCCGCTGGCAACCGACCACTCGGCCTTGGGAAGATGGCCAAGCCTGTTGGGGTTAGGGCTGCTGAGAGGGTCTGGGTGAAGGGGTCTGGTACACTCCTGTCCTGTGACAAAGGAAGCCTGGAGGGTCATGCCAGTTTCATGTGTTCAATGTAGAGAGTACTCAACAGGGTTCCGGAGTAGGAACGGAAGGCATCAGGCAGCTCGGTGAGCAGAGACCTCTCTGCAGCTCTGAGGGACCTGCCCATAGCCCTGGGGGGGGTGTGAAGGTCAGGGCTCCCACATCTCTCAAAGCCCCCCATAGCCTAGTGCATGAGAATCTCTGCTGCTGCTGCTTGCCCAGCACCCATTCCCTGTCCCCCCTTCTTCTGGGGATAACACCCTGGCTGTCCCTGGGGAACCACCCCCGCCTCGAACTAGTCCATGTGTGTGGTGTGGCTCGGACCTCACCCCCAGATTCAGGGCGGGCTCATGACACAGGTTCATGACCTGGACAGTCAGAGGAGCCATTTTTCAGGTCACGGTGACTGGTTTAGGGATAGGCATGTGATCCAAGCCAGAACAATTAGTTCCAAAGGGATAACTTATGGAACTTTTCCTGAGAAAGAGCAGTGTTCTCTTGGGACTGTGGATAAAAAAGTATGCCTGGAGCTGCTGGTAGCCACCTTGACCCGTGAAGAGAGATTGCCTGAAAATGGATCCTCTCCTGAAGAGATCAGGTAAGAGACGGAGAGCTGGGGTGTCCCAATGAGACTGTTTGAAACTATATCCAGCCATGACCCAAATTAATCCTATCCCTGGCACAATTACATGAACCAGTGCATTTCCTGTCTTGCTTAAGAGCACGTGTGTTGGATTTCTGCCACTTGCAACTGAAAGAGTCCTGAAAAATCCCCTGTGGTTAAAAACACATCCCAGGTCCATGCCAGGTAGCTGAATTAGAATCTCCAGGAATGTAGATCTATCTATCTATCACCATCATCATCTATCTATCTATCATCTATCTACCTACCTATCTATATAGATATACATATCTTCCTGGGGGATCTAATGATCTAACAGCTCTAGCTTGTAATAATTTCCCCTGCTTTTGTACCATGGAGGTCACAAGATGCCCAGCTAGGGAATCCAAGATTATCCACATGCGGGATTCATCCAGTAGAAGCCCAGGAGTCAAGATATTTAACATGGTTTGTCCTTAGTTTATTCCCACTTTCAAGCTCTCAAATGGGGCTAAGAATCATGTGATTGTGACAACTTAGCTTTGCACAGGAGCGAGAAACTGCTCTGTGTTCATCTAAACTCATCTCGTCTTCCTGTACCCACAGCTAGACCACACCTCCTATCCCCTCTTGTAGGTAGGTGTGGCCATGAGCTGGGTTCTAATCAATAAAATGTGAGAAGTGATGTGTGCCGTTTCCAGACTCGGCTTATAAAAATCTCCCTGGATATTCTTCATGATTTTTCCTTTTAGCTCGATAAACACAGGAACCTAAACACAGGAAGCCACGTTGGAAGTTGTCAGAGCCACAAGGAGGAAGGACCCCAGGGGTACCCGGTACCAGAATCCCTCTTGGAGGCAAGCTTCATGGCTATCAGGGATCCCTGTTTGGGGCTTTACACAAGCCAGATATAAATGTCTATTGTGTTAAGTCACTGGGATTGGGGGAATCCCAATCCTACAGCTGTTTCCTTAACAGTGAATTTTTATGAATTTCAGATAACTTTTCCATCCATTGATTCATCTGTGTTTTATAAGAACTCTGGGTGGCAGTCTGGGAATGGCATTGTACAGATGACAGTGCTTGTTCTAGCTTAAGTAGTTGGTAGGAGGACAGAAAATGCTTCTCAAAAGAGGAGTTTGATGCAGATGTGAAGAGACTATGATGATAATAGCTCTTGCCTTGGCCCTGGCCCCTTCCTATTTGTTCAGGCATTTCTGTAGTTAGAAGTTAGAGTTCTTCCCTGGGACTCAGCACCCAACTTCCCACCCTCTCTGCCCCCGGTCCTTTCCCAGTGAAGACTCGGGGGGAGGGGGGGGGTCTGCCTCTGTTCATGGTGCTGAACCCAGTGGCGTTTATAGAGCCTTGTTATGGAATGAACTTGGACTTAAACATTAGAACTGCGCTTTACTTCTAAACATTTGTTCCCTTGGAAAGTCTTTTAACCTCTCCAAATGTTAATTTTCTTATCTGTGAAACGGAAAATTATACTTTCTGCATGAGATTGCTGTGAAGATTAAATAATGTGGAGAAACTACTGGTGTAGTAGGAGTGTCATTTTACACCCTTCTCCCCCACTTAAAAATGATTGAACCACTTCCTTCCCTCCCTCCCCTCCCACCAAGAATAGCAGGTGAACTGGGGATGATTCTTATTTATGTGTAATATTGACTTCAAGGGTCAGATCTATCATCCACTGGGGTTTGAGTGAATTCAGAAAAAGGAAACAGACTCTAGAGAGACTATCCCTCACGATTCTAGCTGCTATAGGCTATAAAGGGTTACAGAATATTCTAAGAGTTTAAGGGAAATGGAAATTTGAAACTTGGGGAAAAGTATGTTTTC
>NW_020173491.1:1206979-1240078 GCF_003031525.2 Neophocaena asiaeorientalis asiaeorientalis | reverse complement strand
CGGGTGGCAGCTCAGTTTTTCTGACCCCATAGAACAAGGACAGCTTTTAGTATTCTCACTGCTCGTGGATCCTCTTCTTTGTAAAGATTTTGTCAACTAAACACTCTGCACTTATTAAGGAATAACTAATTCACTTCCCCAATTTTATGAATAAAAGACATTTAGGAGCGATTGTGCGATAGAAACAGTATTAAGCTTCCCAGTTTAATGAAGTGGCTGATGCTGTAGTTAGTCTGTGTGGTCTCATTATTGGCTAATGTGTGGATTCCCTTAGGCTTTCTGAATTTTTGCCAAGAATTCACAGGACCCAGTGCTACTTCTGTGAACCTCAGGGCAGGAGTCATTGCTTTCAGTGGGCTCTCAGAATCCTTCAAGCTCTGACCTGACTCTGTTGAGCTCTGATATACCAGGAGGAGCGGAGCACAGTGGGCACAGGACGAGAGGAGGAGAGGGGGTTGTGGGAAAGCAATATGTACCTTGGGGGTCGGAACGGTAGGGACATCCCCTAGTGTTTGGCTTAATGCTCGTCTGGGAGATGGGGAGAGAGAGAGAGAGAGAGGCTGGAAAGTTGGCTTATTAATGAAAACATGCCCACCAGGAGAAACAGTCAGTTGGCCCTCTTTCTGTCAACACACTCTCTCTCGCACATCACATAGGAAGCTAATTTGAAATAAGAAGGATGCTTGGGGCTTCCCTGGTGGCGCAGTGGTTGAGAATCTGCCTGCTAATGCAGGGGACACGGGTTCGAGCCCTGGTCTGTAAAAAAAAAAAAAAAAAAAAAAAAAAAAAGAAGGATGCTTGGTGGGCATAGAACTAGAGTTAGGGAGTTCATAGTTTTAATGACATTGTCTTCAAACTATGATGGCTATTGGGATAAAACTTCCTAGAAAGGGCTATTCAGGCCCTTTCAGGAGTGGCAACCCCTCTCAGTCCCAGATAATGCTGGCAGAAATCCACTAACACTTTACCTTTGGGCTCTGCCCCCCACTTGTGCCTGCTACCAGGGAACCCACCTGAGACATTTAAGCTGCTGCACTTCTTACCTGCTCTGCGGTTCAGTGAAGCTTCTCTTAGTATGGTGAAGGAACGCCCTCCTTATCGTTGCTGGCCTCCTTTTGTAATATCTTATTGGTTGGTTTCAGCCTCAACGGTGTCACCCTCAAGTTAGGATGACAGCCATTCTGGATTTGAACTGATGGCATTCTGAGTCCAGAGCCCGTTCTCTTGACCACAACCCTAACCTGCATCTCTAAGGCACCTGGCCCTCGAACCCTAGAGGCACATCTCCTCCTTGCCCACCCTGTTCAGAAAGCTCAGCCAGAGGGCCTGGTGAGCTAGAACAGGAGGAGGTATCCCCCAGGATGCACCGACCCTGACTCCCACTCTGCAGCCTCGGCACAGCGGAGGGTTTACTCTCCTCCCAAAGGCTCAGGGCTTGGTCTCTCCCCGGGTTTATGAGCTGAGTAAGTGAAGGGCATGTTTGACCTGTCCAGTCACTTCTCCCTGCTTCATCACTGTAGCTGCTACAGAAAAATGAACTTTTTTTTTTTTTTTTTGGCGGTACGCGGGCCTCTCACCGTCGTGGCCTCTCCCGCTGCGGAACACAGGCTCTGGACGCGCAGGCTCAGTGGCCATGGCTCGCGGGCCCAGCTGCTCCGCGGCACGTGGGATCCTCCCGGACCAGGGCACGAACCCGTGTCCCCTGCATCGGCAGGCGGACTCTCAACCACTGCGCCACCAGGGAAGCCCCAGAAAAATGAACTTCTTTCATGCGTTTCCAACTGCCAAAAACACAGCAGCCACGGCCAAGGACTAGATGTGTGATTTGCTGTAAGCCTGGGACCTCATCCTTCCTGAAGCCTGACGCTGCCACAGCCCAGATGCGAAGCAGAGGCCTGGTGAGGTCTGCCCTGGGCCCAGGACTGAAGCCCCCCCAAGAAGGACAGAAGCTTAGAGGGTTACGCAAGGTCTACGGCAGCCGTTTAACTTTAAATCTGCTCCCAGCACCCGGCTTTCCTCCCTCACTCTCAACCCCAACGTTTACCCTGATCCTCCTGGCCAGCTCGCTGCACCCCCGTCCCATGCTGCTGCCTCCAGAGCGGGTACATCTCTCTCCACTCTGGGGGGTCAACGTCCCCACGTCCTTCAGGGCCCACCCACTCCTTCCCAAGTCCCTCGCCTGGGATGAACTGCTCCTGTCTTGGTCTTGCTGTTCACTTTGTGACGTGCGTTGTGTGGTTCCCTCCTCTATTGTGGTCCCTTTACTTTCAGTCTTGGGTTCTGTTTATTTGCAGGCTTTCTTCTCTTTAAAACAAACACAAGGTGCCATTGTCCGGATCTTGAGAAACTGTAGAACCCTCCTCTTTTTGCATTGCTGGGTACATTTCTTGTTTCTACCCGAATGATCGGCCAAGGCGAGAATGTTAATTTATCTGAGTGGGAGTATGCCAACATCACCCTGAAATAAAGGTGTCGGCACTTAGGATAAAACCCGAACCCCTCATGATCTGGCCCCACTCACCCTGACCTCATCTCCCATCTCTCCTCGTCACTGGCTAAGCTCTGGCCACACAGCCTTGAGTCTGGTCCTCAGGTGTGCCAAGCCTGCTTCTGCTCAGGCCTTTGCACCCATCATTCCCTCTGCCTACAGCACTCCCCTTGCATCTCTGCAGGCTGGCTCCTTCCCAGAACATGGGCTCAGCTCAGCCTTCCGGGACCTCTCCATCTTGCCCCATACTCCCCGGTATCTCTCTATTGGAATATATTTTCCTCTCTGCACTTAACAATTTCAGAAGTCATCCTTTCTTTAAAAGATTAGTTTCACTTTGTTATCGTCGTGCCCCACTAGGACATAAAGTCCACATGAACGGGGATCTTGCCCATTTGCTTTTGCTGCATCCCTAATGCCTAAGAGTGCTGGGTGCACAGGAAGTACCGACTTCAAGTTTGCTGAATGAATAATGGTGGGGTGATCACATACCAGTATCACATGCGAATGTCTGTCCTTCTCCTGTTTTGGGAGTTTCTACCCCAGCACCTAGTGTCTTGCCTTTAGCACGGAATAAATGTGAATGAAATGATTTAAAGGGCCCCTCACCCACTAGATTGTCTTTTATGGGACAGGCCAAGTTGTGTGTTTCTGACTCTCCAGCATCTTGAAGAGCAGCCATTCAAAGCACCTGTTGAATTGAATAGAATCCTTTGAAAGTATTCTGTCAACTGTGGTAACTGAGGAAGGAGGGCCTGTCTGGTCCTTTGAATGTGACTTGTTGGACAAACTAACACCTTGAGTTTTCATTCTCAGTTGTGGGTTCTGGGTCATGTGAGTGCAAAGGCTGTACCTCACACAGCAGATGTGTTGATGGAAACAGGGAGAATCCGCCTAAGAGGCCGAGTGTCAGAGGAGCGGCACAGCATCCTTCTGACACTCGAAAATTGCAAATTTGAAAGACTCCTTCTCACTTGTCAGCTGTCCAGGCCTCCCCTGCACAGATGGCTTCCAGGCCTCGCCCTCCCAGGCTGGATTTCCCATTGTCCCACAGCCAGCCGGCCGGTATCTTTGAGACCCACCATCGGCACAACAACTCAAACGTCCTAGTCGCTTGGTTTCAGACTGTTTTCTCAGGTCTCTTTCAGTTACAAGTGACTTTAAAAAGGGAATATATTGGCTCAAGCACAGAAAAGATGTTGGGTAGAAGTTGCTTCAGGCGTGGCTGGATCCAGGGGGCTCTGTGTGACCCTGTTTATTCTTCGTATGGGGTCTCCCGTAGGGCAGCTGTTAGGGGCAAGGTGGCCCCTAGAAGCCTCAGCATCACCCATCTACTTCAATTGTCCAAACATTACTCACTCCATTCTAGCCACTCACTTTTTTCTGTTCCTTAAATAAACCAGGCATACTCTTGCCCTAGGATATCTGCACTATTCCAGGTGCATGGAAATCCCTAACCCCTCCCCTCCATTGCTGTGTATCTCATTTCCTTACCTCCTACAAAGCTTTGCTCAAAGCTACCTTCTGAAGCTGCACCTGACTACCCGATTTAAAATCAGAATCCATCTCCCCAGCATTCCCAGTCCTTACTTTGCACATCCTCTGCCCCCTCCATAGCAGTTACTGCCTTCTAACTTCCTGTATATTTATTATCTCTATTGTCCTCTAGCCCACTAGAATGTCTGTTTTGTTCGCCAATGTTTCTTCACCAGGAACAATGTTTTGTTCACCAAGAACCCAGTAGAGTCATGTCATATAGTAGTTGCTCAATTTGTTGGATGAATGAATGAAGCAGAAAGAAATTAATTCAGCATCCAGACATAGGAAATACAGCAGTAAAGAAACGAAAAGCTCTGCCTCTTGGGACCTTACTTCATGGGGGGGAAGGCAGAGAATAAATGAGATTTTTAGAGAGTACTAAATACATGGAGTTTCAGGTGACAGTAAGTGCTGGGCAGGCAGACACGGCAGATGCCCACAGTCAAGACGAGACCTAGTTCCTGGCGTATGCTGAGAACCTGACAAGGACGGAGATGATTCTTGGTTCCTCTGCCGTTTAAATATTACTCTTTTTGAAAGCGAGACAGGATAAGCGCATTGCTGATGACAGTAATAAAGTGTCTCTCAGATTTGTTTACAGGCTGTTTGCTTTTATTTTCATTCCCTTCCCGATCCGGTTCAGGAGCAGGTGTGGGCAGCCCCCTGCCAGTCCACGTTCCCTTGACATTTGCCACTCACGTGGTGTAATGAAGAAATATGCAAACTGGCTGGGAGCTACTGGTGTTTGGAAGCCCCTCTTGGAGCCAGCTGCGAGGAGGAGAAGAGACCCAAACCAATAAGCAGGTATTGATTTGCATTGGCATTAATGTCTTTTTATATCAACACAAGTATTTTATCAAAACTTGCCTGGGGGGAACATCCATCTTCATACTGACAAGTGGAAGATATTACAGGGTGGGTGTTCTATCTACATAGTATGGAGCTCTGCATACAAATATAGAGGCATAATCAATATTTCATCATAAAATTATGATCTGGTTTTGATGCTCTGCAGAAAGAATCTCAAGGTGAATAACAAAGTACAATAATAATTTTGAAATGCAAAGATTTTTTTTTCCATTTTAATAAAAGTTGGGGGCTTCTGCTGGCCATCCTGTGTGGGCAGCAGGAAAAGATCCGTCTGGCTGGAGGAGGGGTATGGTGGGAGCATTTGCAGACCAGAGGCTGCCTCGGTTTTGCCGTTTGAGAATCAACTGTGGACACACTCTAGGCCTATTCGTTCACTACCTGTGGCCCCCATTGCTGGCCCACGTCCGGACCCTCTTTGGTCTCTTCATCACTTCTGTGCCAGCTTCACTGTACTTTTGGCTCCAGGGGGTGGCAGGTGCCACTCTTGTGCTCCGGGAACCACTTTAACTGCGAACGCCGAGAGCTGGAAGGGACTGGCAGTTTCTATCCCCCGGGGTGGCCCTCAGGCAGAGATTGACGAGTGGGATTAAGAGAGCCCAGCTCCCGGGCTTCCCTGGTGGCGCAGTGGTTGAGAGTCCGCCTGCCGATGCAGGGCACACGGGTTTGTGCCCCGGTCCGGGAAGATCCCACATGCCGCGGAGCGGCTGGACCCGTGAGCCATGGCCGCTGAGCCTGTGCGTCCGGAGCCTGTGCTCCACAACGGGAGAGGCCACAACAGTGAGAGGCCCGCGTACCGCAAAAAAAAAAAAAAAGCCCAGAGCCTGTGCTCCACAACGGGAGAGGCCACAACAGTGAGAGGCCCGCGTACCGCAAAAAAAAAAAAAAAAAAAAAAAAAGCCCAGCTCCCTAGGTCTAGTTCCCTGGGGGATCAGGTGGAAGCTGCCCTGGGGGCTTTGTTTGAACCTGTTCCTGTTCTCCCCCTGCCCCCACCTCCTGGCCTACTTCTGCTTCCCCCTCATGAGACCCCTACGAGCATTTCATAATATTACACCTGCACATGAAGCCTTGTCTACCAGTCTGCTTCTGGGAAATCTGACCTAACACATACCACCCATTCCAAAACGATTTATTGAGTCGCTACTGTGTTCCAGGCACTGTGGCAGGAGTTAGGGATAGAACTACGAGGGAAGCAGATACAGCCCGCATCTCTGTATCAATTTTGGTGCTTTAGGTGGGCTATAAAAAAAGGAAATCTCACACGGATGGGAAATCAGAGGGCTCCAGCACCCTCACGACACAGCAGCACCACGCACCTGGTTCTTCCACCTCTCTGCTCAGCCGGGCGCAGGGCTGGCTTCACCCTCAGGCTGGGAGCACAAGGCTGCAGCGCTTCTAGCCGCCACAGCCAGACATAAGAGCATCCAGAGGAAGGCGAACGACCACCTCTTCTTGTGGCTTTCTCCTTAAAGCAAGGACGCTTTCCTAGGTCCCTGTCTCCCCTAGCAGAACTACCTTTGTCTCGTTGGCCTGAAATGGGTCACATGTTCCCTGTCGGAGCCTGTCCCTGGCAACGGGGTAGAATTACCCTTGGGCCAGTCAGGTTCACCCTGGGGCCTGGGGGTTAGGATGGTTTCTCCCGGCTTGGGGACGTTTGAGGCCGTGGACAGCTGAATGCAACAGCGGGGATTTTGTTAGGAGGGAGAGAGGGTTGATGCTGGGTGGGGACCACTGCTCCTCTGTCACTCTGCCCTCTGGGTTCCTTCCTGGCACCTCCCTCTGGCCACCATTCAACACTCACTGTCTGTTTATGCGATTTGGTCTGTCTTCCTTCTACATAGTGACTCTCTGAAGGCAGCAACCCGTTTTGCTCACTGCTCACCTATGAATAGCATAATGTCACACATATAACTTGCTCAATAAATATTTGGTGAATAAGTGAATGGTAATAGTGACCAAATGAGTGTATAAACGATCATCTATGGTTTGAAAGGCAGATGTGAAGTGAAGGCGAGGGGGTTTCCCACCCCCCTCCAGTGGGGCATGCCCGGTGATGATGGCAGAGCAAGGGGGCCACCGCTCCCGGACGAAGGAGACAGGATAAAGCAGGAAGGGAGGGAGCGAGGGCTGAGGCTTTGGGTGAGAAAGGCCTGGGCTCACCTGGGCTCTGACACCGACTTTAGGTGTTACCCCTCCTCTCTGGGCCTCACTACTTTCTCTAGAGGAGTTGGGAGGATTCGATCATTGACCAATTTGCTGAGCACTTCTTATGTGAAGACGCTGGGATGCATGCAGGAAAAGCACAGGGTGTGATTCAGGCGTTTGGGGGATCCAGCTGTGGGGGCTCAGGGCTGGATCCTTAAGCTGAGGTTTGAAGGATGCATAATCGGGCAGCTGGGGGTGGAAATGGGGATGTACCGCAGGCAGAGAGAAAAAAGCAGGTAGAGAGATGCTGGGGTGGGACCTGGGCTTGTTTGAGGAAAACAAGCCTGACCGGGCATGAATTTGGGGTGGGCAGGGGCGCATGGTAGGAGATGAGGCAGCGAGGTCAATGGGAGCTGCAGCCAGGAGGTGGCACAGCACAGACTTTGTACTTTATTCCCAGGGTGACAGACATTACTGATGAGGTTCAGAGTGAAGCGAGGGGATGAAGATGGGCAGAATGGGGGAGGGGCTGCTGCAGTCTCCTAGCAGGAGTCGAGGTGGCTTGGATTGGCACAGTGACAGTGGCGAAGGAGAGAAAGGGCCTGACTGGGGAGGTCCTCAGGAGGAGATCTGGTAGCTGGGAGTCCAAGATTCTGCCCTGGTTGGGCGTCAAGGACACCTGTCCTCTCCTGCTTCTTGAGCAGTATAAACCAGGTTCTTGCCACCCAGGAGGGAAGCTTTCTTTCACTCTGTGCCCAGGGAAGGAAGGGGCGAATCAAGCATAAGGCAGCTAAGAAATACTATGTAATCAATCACGCTAGCTTAAATTAAATGCAGTGTCCAAACGTGTTGCCTAGCATTTTTTCCACACCAAGCAGAGGCCAAGGTGGATAACCAGTACATCTAGAGTATCGCTATTTGAAGGTGGAGAAAGGCATCCTCATTATTTCTGGTGAATGAGAATGTTGGAGGGGGAAAAAAATAAGGGAAATGTTTTGGGGCATAAGTTCTAGAAAAACTAACACCTTGTCCAAAATGAGTGGTGATGTCATGGAAAGTGCATAGAATTTGGAGTCAGAATCCCAGTCATGCTGTGTGACCCTGGGTGGGTCATTAGCCTCTCTGATTCTTATTTTCCTCACCTATAAGATGGGGATGATAACGGTTGCTTAAGAAGGTGACTGTGGGTATGAAATAAAATAATGTTGGTGAGTGTGCTTTGTCAGCTACAAAGCACTGTCTAATGTCAGGATTATCAAGAAAGTTTTTTTAAGCAAAAAAAAAAAAAATCAGTTGGGTGATACTATTGAATTAAGGTTAATTTGGGGGTGTTATGTCTTTATCCTTAGGAGATGCATGCCAAAGTATTTAGGAGAGAAATGTCAAGTTGTCTAGAACATTCAAATCGTTCAGTAAAACCCAACATTGTACAGCTCAGTGCATTATCTGTCTATACATATATCTCCATCTATTTATATCTGTATCTATATATTAAGAGACATAAAGAAAAAGTGACATAACACTAACCACTGGGGAATCTAGCTGAAGGGTATGAGTGTTTATTAAGTTATTCTAAACTTTTCAGTAGATTTGAAAACTTTCAAAGTAAGAAACAGGGAGAAAGTCACAACTGGACTGTGGATCTAAGTATGAAAGGCAGAACAATACCTCAGGAGGTCACTCAAGGCAGTATCTCCCTGACCGTGGTCTTCAGTAGGGAAGTGCAGCCACTGCCACACTGTGGCCTGGCAGGGCTGGAGCAGAGGGAAGAAATGCCCCAGCTTCTCTCCCTGATCCCTCCCATCTCTTCCTGGTACCCCCCCCGCCCCCCGCCGTGGGCTGAACCCACTCAGATACCAAGGGCGGAGCCTGGTGATGAAACCCATGGATGTCAGCCTCCAAGGGCACAGAGCTGGCAGCAGGGTGGAGAAGGGCAGAGGATGGGTCCAAGGGACAACTGGAGAATGACCAGCACCCTCCTTCTGCAGCGACCGGCAGGCAGATACTCCTTTCTCTCAGTCCTCCTAAGGCTAAGTGATAGGAAAATGACACCGTCCTGACCAACAGCTCAGCTGTAAAGTGGAGTCTCTGCCTGGATCTGGGAGATTTCCCTTTTTTTTTTTTTTTTTTTTTAATTGGAGAATGATGCATGAGGAAAGCCAGTCTCTCCCTCCCTGATTTTGGATTTTATGGTGTGAGGACATGATGCCAGGGACTGCTGCAGTCCTGCTGCCACCACGACGGAGGGAAGGCCAAGAGGATGGTAGAGCAGCCCTTTATAATTCTGCACCTTGAAAAAAAAAAAAATTCTGCACCCAATTCCAATAGGTGTGGGAGGTTTTCCCACACAACCAAACAATTCTCTGACACCAGGTATCCTACAAGTCAACTCAATTCTGACACTATCTACCTGGATGCTGCAGCAGACCCCACAGGTTAAGGACTCCATCCTACAAGACGGCCCTCACACCCCCATTTCAGATGGCAGTCGCAAGCCCCGCTTGTTTCTGACTGGCTGTAGATCAGAGGTTCCAACGACCCCCTACTTGGGTTCCATTAAGTTGCTGGAGTGGCTCACAGAACTCAGAGAAACAGTTTACTTACTAGATTACAGGTTTGTTATAAAAGGATGTAACTCAGATGGAAGAGGTGCGCGGGACCGGGTGTGGGGAAAGGGCACGGGGCTTCCATGCCCTCTCTGGGTGCGCCACTCTCCCCACACCTCCATGCGCTCACTCTTCAAACCCCGTCCTTTCAGGTTTTTATGGAGGCTTCATCACATAGGCACGGTTGATGAAATCACTGGCCTTTGGCGATTGCACTCAGTCTCCAGCCCCTCTCCCCTCCTAGGAGGTTAGGGATGGGGGCGGGGGTTGGGACTGTGGTTCTCTTGGCAACCAGCCTCCATCCTTAGGATGGAGGTCTAAAAGTCACCTCATTAACATAACAAAACACCTTTATTGCTCTTATCTCTAGGGAGATTCCAAGAGTTTTAGGAGCTTTGTGCCAGATATAGGACCAAATACATATTTCTTCTTATAAATCACAATATCACACCCTTACTAAGAGCCCTGACATTGCTGAACAAGCGAGTCAAACCTGGACCACCTGCTGCCAGGCTTCTCGTGTGTGAGCGTTCCCATTACAAAGGCCCTTGGTTGGGTATCTTGTCTCTTTCTCCCACTAGCATCCTAACTGAAGAACAGGTTACAGTGGCCTCCTTAGTCACATTCTCTCTCTGACCTTCTAGAATTTCCACTCGGTGGTAACAAGAAACAAAAAACAAGGAAAACGAGGGAATGGGCAATAAGAAAGAGAAAGGTATTAACAGGAAATCTACTGTATCAGAGGAGGAAAATGTAGAAATACGCTCTATTGTTTGTCAATACTGTAGACATACAGGGTGCTAAGCTAAGGGATTTAGGAGACCATGCTCTGGCCTGCGTGGCAAATACTGTCAGTGCCCAGCCCAGACCTCCCAGATCCCCTCATCCACTGTGCACCCATCTCCCAGCTTCTGTAGGCTCTTCTCCTACCAGCTCCCACCTGTGACCTTCAGGGGATGCTCCTTGGGCCCTAGAGCTGCACCCCTTCCGCAGAGAGCCCAAAGCCTTCCGGGTGGCCTTTAGCCAATGCCCGGCTCCCGTGAAAGCACACAAGCCTCGCACCCTCTGTCCCAAGGCTGGACAAACCCTGAGATGTAATTTGTGCCTAAGCCCCTCTTGTGACCAGGCTGCATCTGGGATTTCACTTCAATTACACCCTTGTTTGGCTTCTTCCCCTTCCTCATGCTGCTCCCCCACTCTGCTTAGTCCTGGGAGCACTGTAGGAGATGGAGGTGTGTGGCAGAGGTGTGAGGGGCACGCAAGGCTCTCTGGTGTCTTTGTACTTGGGAGCCCTGGCCAGCCTGTGGTCTCTCAGCTGCCCCTGATCTTGGCACACACCTCCCTAACTGCCCCTCCTGCCCTCCTTTAAGGCAGAACTGCCCAGGCCCGCGATTGCCCAGCCTCTGATTCTCTCTCAAGTATTTACTTCATTTGCAAGTGGTTTTTCTCACCATAATCTCATTAACGCCAGGAGGGACCTGAAAGCCAGGCATTTATCTGACAGTTATGTCTGTCCTGCTCCCTGTGGTTTCTGCAGGGCAAGAAGCAGTCAGGAAGTCACAGAAAGAAGGGGACATTTGCTCCAATACAGACTTATTGTTTCCTGCCAAAGCCTCTCCCTTCACAAGGAATCCTTGCCCTTTGCTGACCCCAGAACATGCCAAGACCAGGAGCTTGGCGGCGTGTGCCACCACCGTTACCTCCCCGGTTACCCATTTCGGTCACTAATCTGGGACTACATCAGTGGTTCCCAATCCTGGCTGCACGTTAGTTAGATTCCCCTGGGAGCTTTTCCAAATGCATTTACTCCTGGATGTCCTCCCCGCAGCATCGCGTGGCAAGGACCTCGGGCGTCAGTATTTTTCTAGCCCCCCAGGTAAGCGCAGTGCGCAGCCAGGACCGAGAACTGCTGCGATGCAGGAAGGAGCGTGTCCTTGGGGAGCCACCCCTAGGGGGCGGCCTTCTCTTCGCCTGGGCTTGTTGGTCACCTTCGTTCTGGATGTGAGACTGTTGGATGCTCGTGGCTTCTTTCCTGCCGTTCTCTTAGGTCATCCTTCTACTTTGTAAAATCTCTCTTTCTGTGAATGTTCAAGTACAGGGCTTATCTGAAACTGTGAGCATTTCTAAAGATCACCAACTGTTGGTAACTGTAAGATCCGAGGAGGCAGAGTCCGAGGACGGGTATGTGGAGACGGGTGTTCTTCCCAGTGTCAGGCGTCAACTGCTTTGACAGAAACTTGTGTCTTTTTGGTGAGCAGAGGAGCAGAGAGCGTGTTACAGGAAGGAGGGCCTAACAGGGAGGGTTAGACACTCTGCTTACAGACTTTCTTAGAACATGCTGCCTTATCAGATCACAAAGACTGCTTTTTAAAAAACTCACAGTTTACCACTTAGACATCAGACAGGAATATTTTACCAAGGCATCAGACGTGCCACTCTGAACAACAATTTAGCCCTTTAAGAATCATTTTCACTTTCCTGTTCTTTTCACCTATATTCAAGGGGGAAAAAAGCAAAGCTTGATCTTCAGCTGAATGACATAAACCTCCATTAATTACCTAGAAAGATTTGCTTTTTTTCCCTCCAGTCTAAACACTTTAATGCCCTCTATCAAAGGCACAGGTAGTCTGAGGGAGAGAGTTTCAGATCCCCTTCACCACCACACTTCAGGAAATTCTGACATTTAAGAATAATTTTAGAGGACATGTTAATTCCTTCCCTTTGATGGTTACCCTGTAGATTCTCCTATTTTCCTTTCTCTCATGTCTGCCAGTTAAGAAAGACACTATTCTTTCTTTGGTTAATGATGTTATATCCAATTCCTGGCTTATATAGAAAAATAAAATCATTTATTTGGCCCTATGTAGGAAAAAAATAATCATTTAACAGATGGTGTCTGCCAATTTTCATCCGTTTTTTGTGGGAGGGAGTGAATACATGCAACGTTTATCTATTGTACAACACCAGGTCATCTAGCCACCTGATCCCCACAAATGTTTCTTTCTGAGCTGGAGTTATGCACCAAAGAGAAATACTGCCATTTTCCAGTGCAGACCTACCAGCTGTTACTATGGCCCTCGTCCCATTGCCTGTTCTATGAGACCAGTGGGTTTCAACTCTGCCTGCTTGGGGCTTAAAAATATATGGATGTGTAAGCCCCTGGCCATAGAATCAGAGATTCTGATTCAGTTGGTCTGGGAGGGGGCCCAGGCCTCAGCATATATAGTGGATCCCCAGGTGATTGTAGCATGCAGGTGGGTTTAGAGCCACCAGTGTTGACTGTCAGCTCTTTCTGGTAGCAACACTGCCTTCTTCACCTGGTACCCCAGCACCTGCCGTGGAGTCTGGTACATGATAAACATTCACGAGTCTGCTATGAATTATATCCCGAATGGAAGTTGGAATCCTGATACTGACATCACATGACAATATCACCCTCTTCTGATGTATTTCCCAGATGCTATACACTAAGCAAGAAGTCTTAGGATCATCAATTCACAAGGATTCACAAGGAAATCTACTGACATCACATGACAATATCACCCTCTTCTGATGTATTTCCCAGATGCTATACACTAAGCAAGAAGTCTTAGGATCATCAATTCTAAAGAAGCAGCATCGCTGTCATACTAATGTACCATGGTTCACTCTGGGCCCACCTTCCATTACTCGCAAACACTCAAAGAAAATGACATAGCATTTGGCCTGTAAAAATGAGTCAATATATTGAAAAGAAATATTAAGTTATTTAAAAAGGCACAGCAATAGATCCTAGACATATGAGGCAAAATAGCACAAGTAGCAGCAGTACCTAATTACTCTCATTTGCCCAAAACTGTACAGAACGCTGCTCAGAATAAATACCCATTTCTTCCACGTGCCTTTCAGGCAAAATTTTTGAGGTGGCTACCTGAATTCCACAGCAGAAGCTGAGTTGTCAATTTGGGGCCTTATTTTGGCTGGTTAGCTGACTGATTGATTGAGTCCCATGTTCCTTCATTTGTCTCAGGCCTTTGAGCCTCTTCTTGGTGCCGGGCACTGCTCTAAGCACTGGGAAACAGGGATGAACTCAGGCGATGTACGCCTGATCTCATGGAGCTTATATTCAATTGCGGGAACTGGACAGGATAGAAGCAAGTAACAGCGTGCAGTTCCGAAAACAAGTGCCCTGATGAAAACAAAGCAGGAGGATCCAATAGTGAGGAGCCAGGGACCGACTTCTGCCTGGTGGCCAGGGAGGGCTTCTGAGAGAGGTGACTGGCGAGGTGAGGTCTGAGATTCAGAGGGCAGACTGTACTGGGCAGGGAGACAGCAAATGCATAAGCAGGAAGGAGCTGGCAGCTTGAGCAGTAGAAAGGCCAGGGGCTAGAGCTTAGCAAGTGAGGGAAGGGTGGTACAAAATGTGAGGCCTGATCACGTAGGGCTTTGCGCACCATGGTAAGGAGTTTGGGTGGATGCAATTAAAATGGTCAATGATATCAGTTTTCACTGTAACAGGATCGCCACCACAGAAGGGGGCTACAGTGGGAAGGGTTGATCGTGTGAGTTTTGTAGCTCTGGGAAAGCCCTTCCACTGGGTCAAGCCAAGAGAAATAATTACAAGAATTTTCTTTTCTTCTTGAGTGTTAGGATGGGAGTTGGGGTGTTGGGCCAATTCATCTGTTCAAATATCACTTCCCCAAAGAGACCTGTCCTCACTACCACCCATCACTTTCAACGCCCTTCTCTTATTCCGGTGGTCTTTACAGGTCTGACCACTACTGATATTATATATCTACTTGCTCATTTCACTCTTCTCCCTCCCTACCAGAATATAAGCCCCTGAGGTCACGGACTTCATTTATTTTGTTTTCTGCTGTATTCCCAGCACTCGGCACAATCCCCGGCACAACAAACACTTGGAGAACGAATATCTTGTAATATCTTGTAATATATCTTGTAATATCTTGTATCATATCTTGTAATATCTTGTAATAAATGCCATTGGATTTTGCTGCCTTTATTTGGGCACAAGGGATTTGGGAGAGTCCTGGCGTTCTTGGGCTTCTATTTCCTAAGCACATTCGTGTCCCTTCTAATGTTTCTGCTTTAATCACTTTAAATGTACTGACAAGCACAATTGACCAATTAATAGCACTTATGCTCTTGCTACATCATTTGTAATCCACGATGCTCTTTCTATTTGTAACAGCCTTTCAAGTTTTCATGACTCAAAATGGAGGACATACATAATGAATACAGATAGCAAATTGATTAAATGTAATGTATACTCTACTGCTTGCTGGGCGTATGCCTGTTATTAATGACAGGAATCCAGCAAATTCTCATCAAAACACCGATGACACACAACCTTTAATGCAAGATGTTGGAGCACTAGGGGTCCTAAATTTTCCTAATTACTGAGCAACCACAGACATTAATTTCCCAGATGGCAACCTCTGTAAATAAGAACATCAGCGTGGCGGCTTTGTCCAAGTTCTTTCTGCCTCTGAGCACAAAACCCATCACGCAACCCATTTTTACTCCACCAGACTATTTGTGTTGTGTTTCAGAAAAACAGATACACTTGAGAGATTGCCTTATGAGCAAAGTATAAAGGACACCACTTGTGCAAAATCAAATTTATTGTCTACTGAGGGATTGCGTGTTTTCTGGAATGCTAATATACTGTGATATGGATTTCACATAGCTTCAGCTGGTGGGCTGAGCATTAAAGCATCACAAAGGTGATAAAGCAAAACAAGAAAGTAGATAGGGATCAGAGTCTGAAATGGAAACTATGGTAAAGGAGATGATTTTAAGAGATCCACCTGGCTAAATGTGCAGTCTTGGTCTCAGACTGCCAAAGAATGAGCTGGTTTGCCATGAGAGGCCACGTGGACCAATCTTTTCTTTCCCATTAGATAGAAAACCTTGTGGGAAGCACGTGTGTTCTTTGATACACTGGTGGGTAAGGTGACTGGTTTAGCTAGATTGGTACTGGGAAAACAGTAAAGCACTCGTCTGATAGCTCTGTAGAGAGAGTGGATGAAATGGATAGGAGCGTTTGTGGAGGCCCACTTATGCTTAGCAGCCAGCATTCACAGCATGCTAGATGCTAGAAGCCGGACCGCGGCTACTAACATCTCCCTCCTCCAGTACGAATTGGCTGTGCTGCAGAAGGAAAGCTGAGCGAGTGAATGGCTGGCTACGGCCCTTGCCCACCTCCCCGGCAGTCTAAGCCTTGACAGGTCTGCACCCCTGATGCGCTGAGCTCTGAGTGGGTAGAATTCCAAACCCAGGGGAAGCAGTGGTCTGCCAAAGTGTGCCCAGCCAACTTAGGGCCCAACTTTAAGCCTAAACCAGGCTTAGCAGATTCCCTTCTGCATTTTAAGTGTATGAACCATCTTAGGTTGGAAACCCCAGAAAAGATCCGGAGCCAAGGATGTGAGAACCAAGTGGTTTATTGGGAAGTAGAGGGAGCCTGGGAAGGTGAAGGGAGAGGGGAGACAAGGAAGGGAAGGTGGCTGGACAAGGGGGGCATTACTAAGTCAGCTACCATGGTGGGTGACTGTAGTTGAACCTCAGAGGGAAACTGGAAAACTGTGCAAAACACATGCCTTGGAATTAGCTTGGTCAAGGGGGCGAGGCAGCTGGGATATTTATCCCCATATACTCCACAGCCATTGGTTAAGGATGCCTCCAGGGAGATATTAATTCCCAGGTACTTTCAGCTTCCTACGCTATGGACAAAGTGGGTTCCAGTAGCTGAAGGGCAGCCTGCCTGACAAAGATGCAGCAAATTTGGGTGGGGCACCTGCAGAGCCATCTTGAAAAGCCACCCCAAGGGCTAAGGATTCCCTCTGGTAGATACAAAATTCACACCTACCCCAAACTTCTGAAGCTTCACTCTTACTCATGATGAAAATGTCTGATAGACTTGCGCCAGGCACTGAGTACACTGTTGAATGTGATTTGAAAGGGGGATGAAACTAACAGACTCTCCTTGCTGAATTTTCCACTCTATGGAGATGGCAAGACAGATTTCTTGCTAAAATTTAGGAAATACACATGCCCTCCTCCCCCACTGTCATATGTCTATGTGAGAGAATAAAGAATTCACAACTAGTTCTAAAAAAAGGCCAAACTCAGAAGAGAAATACATTCACAGACCACAGAGTAAGAGACAGTGCTAAGGGAGAGGAGGACAGAGGGGAATGAAGAGTTCATTTGTTATAATTTGAAAAAAAAAACCAAAATAATTTTTGGTACCTTTATACATTTCCCCCATATAAAGTCTGAGGATCTGGTAGTCAGGACCTCATTTTGTACTGGAATTTATCTTTTAAAGCCAAAGAATTCCTCAGCATCTCCACTTCTTTTGATATCTTAGTTGTGAAAATCCTTTCTTAATACATAATAATAAAAATCACAATAATTAGCATTTATTTAGCACTTATTACCTGTGAATTGTTTTTTATGTATTAACTCATTAAATACTCACAACAAACATATGGTCAGCTTTTATTTCGCCCTATTTTACACAGAAAGAAACTGAGGCTCAGAGAGGTTAAGTGACTAGCCCAAGATCACTCAGCAAGTGGAGGTAGGATTTGAAACCAGGTTTTCTAACTCCAGAACCCACATCTCTGCATTATCTTTCTTCCATGTGCCCTATTTACTTACCTTAATAACCAAACATTTTGACAAACATAAATCCTGTCCTAGTTGCTTATAGCCCAAGGATGTGATGGTTTTGACATTTTACTCCATGGTAAGTACAATATCTTCACATGAAATATCCTAGAACAAAGCCCATTCAAAGAGGAGAGAAGTTTTAGCTTCCCAAGGGCCACTTTTGGTTTCTCCAGCAGCATACCCAGGTCACTGTACTAGCAAAACCTTTTTAGTTTTATCTCACACAAAAAACACTGCTCTCTAAATCTACAGAGACCGTGTGAGATGCAGGAAATCAACTTTATTCGCCTCTCTTGGCTCCCAAGTGAGACCATTCAACTACTCGTCTCCATACTGAGTAAAAATATGAAACATGCAAATGGCACTGCTTTCTTATTAGCTTTTATTGGCACTTACTAAATAAAAGAAGGATATTGTGTGATTATAGATGGAACAATTGCTTAGACTCACATTTATCATAGTGTGATCCTGACTCTAAAAAAGAATTGACTTTTTTTCTGGTGCGGCTGATAAACACAGAGGCAGAGAGGCCTCTCATTCTTCCAAACATCCTTCAGGAGGAGATGAGAGGGAAAAAGCTCATGCCTGACAGTGTTAAAAGCTTATGGTTTGCTTTTCCACGGTATTTCTCTTACAGTGTAAGTGTGTAGACGGCATAAGCACATATGCACATAAATGCTATTTGCTAAATTTAAAAGAAAGATGGTTTTCCCACTTCTAACACTTACGAATTTATAAAAGATAATGCTTTAAGAGCCAGCAAAATCAACTACTACACACACATAAAAGACCCTCTTATTTCTCGAAATATTTAGAGAATTAGTCCAGACAAGGACCACAGCAGGATCTACCATAGATGGGATGAAATGGTAAAAGCACACCTAAGGAACAGTTAACGCATGCAAGAATGGATGTGGATGTGGGGTGTGTGTGTGTGTGTGTGTATCTATACACACACACACAAGGGAATAAATACTTTTAAGCAAAATCATTCAAGAATTTCAGCATTCTGTTGTGACTTATTCTTCCCATGTGTTCGTGTTTAGTGATAACAGGAGATTTGGAAGTGTTGGACCCAATCAGGCAGGAGGATTTGTTTAGGGATTGTGACCGCTCACAATGTGACTATTTAATCTACACGTTTTCTGACCCTCATAATAAGTAACTGCTCTTTTTTATTTTTTAATATTTTCAACACTTTTATTGAGATATAATTCATATATCATACACTGCAACCATTTAAAGTATATAATTCAGTGGTTTTTAGTATATCCATGGAGTTGGGCAATCATCACCATAATTAATTTCAGGACATTTTCATCACTCCAAAAAGAAATCCTATACACATTAGCGGTTATCTCCCCATTCCTCCCTACTCCCCTTGCCCTAGGCAACCACTAATTTGCTTTTATCTCTGTGGATTTGCCTATTCTGGACATTTCATATAATTAGAATCATATAAAAGATGGCCTTTATGAACTTTCATCAAAAAAAAAACACAACACATTATGCTCAGTAAGTAACTGCTCTTGCACGGGGCTGCTGTGTGATGAAGGGCAGCCTGCTCTCTAGCCAGACACCCCCAGCGCCTTTGCTCTTAACGCATGACAACAGCGACCGCCCCTGTGTGGGCAGGCAGGCAGAGGTATGCACAGTGTGGCTTGAGATGCCCTTGTCAGGTCTCCTGATGTTGAACAGGACTGGGCAGCATTGACAACAACTCTAATTAGGCGATTTGGATTTTAGACTCATCTTTGTTTCTGTAAACTCCTGTGAGTCTCCCTCTCTTGCCTCAAATAGCCAGCCAGGAACAAATATAAGAATATGACATTGTGCACAGAAGTCCCCAGAGATGGCATTATATGGACTGAGACCATGGAATAAAAAATATAAGTGAATATAAATTTCAAAAAGCCATTAGTTGAGGTCATATATTTACAAAATAAAGTCAAGCATTTACTGTTGCTTTAGCTTTCTCGACAGCTTCTTGGTAATCTGGGCATAAGATGCTAGGACAATAATGACGTGGGCAGATGATAATAAAACAATATTGAGTGTTATTAAATTAAATAAGTACTAAAATAATAAATCTTATATCATTATATAAATAATATAAATATAATATGAATGTAAATTACAAATTAAATAATGCAACAGCTAAGTAACTTAAAAATGGAAAAGGAACAATAAATCAAAAGTATCTCTGTAGGGGCTTCCCTGGTGGCACAGTGGTTGAGAGTCCGCCTGCCGATGCAGGGGACACGGGTTCGTGCCCCGGTCCGGGAAGATCCCACATGCCGCGGAGCGGCTGGGCCCGTGAGCCGTGGCCGCTGAGCCTGCGCGTCCGGAGCCTGTGCTCCGCAACGGTAGAGGCCACAACAGTGAGAGGCCCGCGTACCGCAAAAAAACAAAATAAAACAAGTATCTCTGTAACAACTAGAGATAATTCTGCAAGCCTTAGATAGCTGTGAAATTGGAACACTATAGAAAATAAAGATGTTAAATTAGGAAGGAACTCAACGAGGTTGGAAAACATATTTATTGTGTTAAAGTGGCCCAGTAGCTATATAACAAAGGTGAGAGTACATACTGAATATTATGATGGAAAATTCCTAGTATCAACTTGTTGATGAAAGGCGGGCAGTTCAGAGGCAGAATTTAAAGTAGAATTGAGGAAAACTGAAGGTTGCTACTAAAGGAAAGATGAAGGTGTCAAGGAAAAGTCCTGCTAAACATGACCCAATGAAACAGGCAGGGGGACAGGAATCATTACTGCATAAAAGATCTAGAAAAGGAAATCAGGAAAGGTTCTTTTTCCCTCAATATTCAACTGATTTCCGAAAATGCAGCCTGTTGAAGCAGGAAATATTTCGATAAAACAGAGAGTAGAATTTTTATTTCTTGGGAAAGGCAGATTAGATAAAATGCTGAGAGATGGAGTAAACCTTTATTTTATTCTATTTCACTTCATTTTGTCTTATTTTAAATTTATGAATGCTTATATAGTACTTACCATATATCAGGCACCATTTAAAGTACTCCATAAGCAATAACTAATTTAATCTTCAAAACCACCTGAGAAAATATTCTTGTTATCCCATTTTACAGATGAGAAAACTGAGGCTTGGAGGAGTTGAGCGCCCAAGGTCACACCGTTAGTAAGAGGTGAGGCTGTACACAGGCAATCAGGCTCCACAGTATATGAGACCACTATGCTTTGATGCTTTTATAAGCCAAGGAATTGGTAAGTGACATATTTTGATTAACTCACTCAAATTTCTTGGCTTCTGAATCTTTGAAAGATTTCATGAATATATGATACAGCTCCACATGCTAGATAAGGAAAAAATTGAGGAAATTTGGCCTTATAATATGTCCATTTGTCTTTTTAATTATACGTTGAACCTGAAGGATCCTTTAAAGGATTAAATTGATATTACAAAAAAACAAAACAAGAGACTAGATGAATTGGAAAGATATATTTTTCTGTTATTCCACAATAATTTTCACAGTGAGATCAGATTAGAAAACGACCAGGTAAATGGCCATGAATAAAATTCTCCCAAGTGTGCAGACACATTCTACCAGAACACTGTGTGATAGCATTTTTAAGAAGTGTTTCCTACCATAAAGGTGCTAATGTTAACAGCTCCAGAAAAGCTGCAGCCTAACAGAATAATGTCTTGAAGGGTAAACTGCATTTCCCTATAAAGGTCTTAACTATAAGCACCCTTACCTTCAGCTTTGACTCCTTATATTTGCAACCTTACCAATCAGAATGTCATCCTCTCACTCATTCATTCATCAAACATTTATAGGGCTCCAATTGAGATAATCCCAAAACGAGTGAGACACAGTCTCTACTCCTTAAGAAATTCATTTAGAGATTATGAATTTAAATAAATAATTACAAGGCCATGAGCTCCTATTAACAGAGATTCCAATACCACAAGAAGCAGCATCTTTTAAACAATGTGCTTCTGGGTCAATATGGTGGTATGAGGACAGGCATTATTTCCTTCCATGACTAAAACCCCACGAATGAGAGTAAATGCCAAATTCCTACTTCTGGCCAAAATGGAGTAACAGGGACTTGATTTACCCTCACATCTAAAACAACCAAAAAATGGACAAAATATATAAAACAACAGGATGCGAGACACTGGACATCGGTCAACAAAAACAGTGGTCTTTGGGAATTCCCTGGTGGTCCAGTGGTGTAGGACTCTGTGCTTCCACCGCAGGAGGCATGGGTTCAATCCCTGGTCAGGGAACTAAGATCCCGCATGCCACGTGGTGTGGCCAGAAAAAAAGCAAAAAACCAAAAAACAAACAAACAAAAAAACTAGTGGTCCTTGAGATAAGGGAAGCAAATGAGGTGAGCCCAAAGCCAAATGATACATGAGGGAGGCTCCAGGCCATGGCACAAAGAGGACAACCCAGGTGGAGCCTGGTGGACTCCTGGAGTTGAGTGGCTTAAGCTGAGTGCTGGAGGACATGTAGACAGCTAGAGTTTACAGAGAAGAGTCCTGGAGAGGAGTGAGCTGTACAGCAAGAGAACTCCAGAGACTGGAAGATGGTCCTCCTTGAGCATTCAGCTGAGGACTGAAAAGTGCATGCTGGGGAGGAAACTACCCAAGGGCAGGTAAAAAAGCATTAAAAAAGGACGAGAGAACAGCGCTGCTTGATCACACAGACTTGGGAAAAGTCCCTATTCCAAAGCAGATTGGAAACCTCAAGATTTACCGGGCTGTGTGTACATACACAGAACAGTGTGCCTCAATTGTGGGGAATAATTACCCCCAAACCAAACATTTCTTTGGTCCTACCAAACACATCTTTAAAGCAAACTATAACATCTAAGATAAGAACCACATTGGATAGGATTAATGGTAGATTAGACCTTGCAGAAGAAAAGATTATTGAGCTTGAAGACATGGCAATAGACAGCATTCAGAACAAAAGACCAGGAGAAGGAGAATTTTATAAAATGAGCAGAGCATCAGTGAGCTGTGGGATAACTTCAAGCGGCTGAATACATAGGAAATTGGAGTTCCTGAAATGCAGGAGAGAGAGGGCAGGACAGAAAAAAATTTGAAGAAGTAATGGGTAAACATTTTCAAATTTGATAAAAAACGATAAGACCACAGATTCACGAAGCTCAATGAGTCCCAGGCACAAGAAACATGAAGAAAATGACAGCAAAGTACATCATAATTAACTCGCTCAAAACCAGTGATGAGAAGAAAATCTTAAAAGCAGCTTCAGACAAACAGACATATCACATAGAGAGGATCAAAGTAAGATTACTGCAGCTCTCTAGAAGGAAACAATGCCTTCAAGAAGATAGTGGAGTCACATTTTTTAACTACTGAAGGAAAAGAACTGTCAACCTAGAATTCTATATTTAGCAAAACTGTCTTTTAAAAATGAAAGAGAAAGCAGAGGAGCTGAATGGGCTGGGCATGTGCAGCAGAGCGGCTTGAGTCCAAGCACACAGGTGTGGCCTCTAGAGGTGGAGAATGGAGAATGGGGCCCAGCCATGCACCTCTTCCCCTGCAGAGGTCTCTCTAACACCCATGCTGTGACCCCTATAGCTGACTGGCACTGGGAGACGGAACCAACTACTGCAATATGTTCGGTAGCCTGGTGCCTGCTCAGAGCAGGAACCTGGTGGGAAGCCTCCAGCTGTTAACAAGAAAATTGCTTTAATAAAACTTCTTTACAAAATTCAGAAATATTTTGTCTTGAAGGAAATGAAACTAAGTAGCACCAAAGCAAATGCCATCACAGTCAACATCACCAAATCAGGCAGCACCAAAGCCAAGGATTTAACATGCAAAGTGGCAATTAGACTGGCATACTTTGTGCCCTTACACATGAAAATTCTCATATTTAATACCCCACTCTTCACCACGTAAAGCGGTTTCCAAAATATGTCCAGACCTTCTTCTTCAAGTGAGTATTCATGAACAACTAATACTAACAGTAGGTATCACTTGTGTCTGTTTAGTACATAACAGTCTCTGTTTAAAGCCTTCACATATCATTTAATCCTCATAAGAACTCTATGAAGTGGATTCTATTATTGTCCCCATTTTATATGTGGCAATACTGAGGCACGAATTAAGCTACTTGCCCAAAAGTTCAAAGTTTTTAAGTGGCAAGGTCAGGATTTGAACCCAGAGTTATATAACAGTTATACTATAAAACTACTATGTATATTGCTTCACTCAGTTTTTAAAAAATTAATTGACTTTTAAAATTAGTTTTAGGTTCACAGAAAAATTGAGTAAGGTACAGAGAGTTCCCATACACCCTGTCACTCCTTACACCAGTTTACTCTATTATTCGTGTGGTATACTTGTTACAATTGATGAACCATTATTGATACATTATTATTAACTAAAGTCCACAGTTTGCATTCGAGTTCACTCTTTGTGTTGTACATTCTATGGGTTTTGACAAATGTATAATGACATGTGTCTACTGTTACAGTATCACACAGAATAATTTCACTGCCCTAAAAATACTCTGTGTTCTGCCTATTCATTCCTCCCTCCCTGCTAACGCTTGGCAACCACTGATCTTTTTATTGCCTCCATAGCTTTGCCTTTTCCAGAATTTTATATAGTTGTAATCATACAATATGTAACCCTTTCAGATTGGTTTCTTTCACTTAGTAGTATGCATTTAAGGTTCCTCCATGTCTTTTTGTGGTTTGATAGCTCATTTCTTTTTATTACTGAATAATATTTCATTGTATGAATGTACCACAGTCTGTCTATTCACTACTGAAAGACATCTTGGTTGCCCTCACGTTTTAGCAATTATGAGTAAAGCTGCTAAAACATTCACATGCAGGGTTTTGTGTGTATATAGTTTTCAACTCATTTGGACACCTCATTCAGTTTTACAGCAAGAAAATCTGACATTATAATTTCTTTAAAAAAGGTAAATAAAGACTTTTTCAGACATACAAAAGCTAAAATAATTCATCACCAGCAGACTGCACTGAAAGAAATACTAAAGAAAATCCTTTAAGCAGAAGGAAATGATATCAGATGGAAATCGGAATCTACACAAATGAATGAAGAACACTGAAATGGGTACATAAATAAATTTTGCCCCTAATTAAAACCTCTTTAAAAGATAACTATTGTAACAAAAATAATAACATAATGTGGGATTTGTAACATCTGTAGAAGTTAAATGTATGGCAATAGTGGCAAAAAAAAGGTTGAAGGGGGAGAAACAGAAATATACTATTGCAAGATTGTTATACTATATGTGAAATAGCATAAAATCACTTGAAGGCAGACTGGTAAACTACACACACACACACATGCTCTGAAGTACTAACTAAAATAACAAAGAGTTATAGCTGATAAGCCAATAAACGACACAAAATGGAATTGTAGAAAATATTCAAGTAATCCAAAATAAAGCAAGAAAAGAGAAAAAAGGAACAAAGAGAGGATGGAACAAACAGAAAACAAATAGCACTTAAGCCTTATCACATTAAATATACATGGTCTAAATGCCATAATTAAAAGACAGAGACTGAATAAAAAAAGAAAGACCCAACTATATGTTGTCTATAAGTAACACACCCCAAATATAATGGCAGAAATAAGTTAAAAGTTTGAAGGATTAAAAAAAATACCACGCTAACACCAATCAAAAGAGAGCTATATTAATGTCAAACAAAGGAGAATTCAGAGCAATGACTATTACCTGGGATGAAGAATGTCCTTTCCTAATGATAAGGGGATCAATTCATCAAAAGGACATAACAATCATAAGTTATAAATGTTTATGTACCTAATAACAGAGCTTCAAAATACAAGAAACAAAAACTGGAATAATTACAAGAAGATACATATAGACTACTCCACAAACATAGTAAGGTATTTTGATACTCCTGTCTTGATATATAGACCAAATAGACAGAAAAATCAATAAGGAAATAGAATATTTAACCAACACTATCAAACAACTTATCTAATTGATATTATAGAACATTTTACTCAACAATAGCAGAATGAACAATCTTTTCATGAGCTCACAGACATTTACAAGGATAGACCATATTGTAGGCTATAAAAGAAGCCTCAGTAAATTAGAAAGGATTCCAATCACACAAAGTATATTCTCTGATCATAATGGAATTAAATAAAAAATCAACAACAGAAAGATCTCTAGAAAATACTCAAATATTTGGAAACAAAATAACATGCTTTTCAGTAACTCATCGGCCAAGGATGAATTCAGAAATGAATTTAGAAAGTATTTTTTAACTGAATGAAAATCAAAATAGCAACATATCATAATTTGAGATGCCACTAAAGAAGTACACAGGGGGAAATTTATAGTACACAGCTGCCTGTGCTAGAAAGGAAGAAAAATCTCAGCTTCCTACTTAAAAAACTTAAAAAGAAAGAGCAAGTTAAACTTTAAGTATGTAGAAGGAAGGAAATAATAAAGATAAGAACAGAAGACAATGACATAAAAAAAGAAAAACAGGGGCTTCCCTGGTGGTGCAGTGGTTGAGAGTCCGCCTGCCGATGCAGGGGACACGGGTTCGTGCCCCGGTCCGGGAGGATCCCACATGCCGCAGAGCGGCTGGGCCCGTGAGCCATGGCCGCTGAGCCTGCACGTCCGGAGCCTGTGCTCCACAACAGGAGAGGCCACAACAGTGAGAGGCCCGCGTACCGGAAAAAAAAAAAAAAAAGAAAAACAATAGGAAAAAACCCCAATGAGACCAAAAGCTTGTTTTTTAAAAATATCAATAAAATTGATTAACCTGTAGCCAGTCTTTTCAGAGAAAAAAAAAAAAAAAAAAAAAAAAGAACGGGAAGACGGAATTTCCGATAATAGATCTGAGAGAAGTGACATCACTATATACTCTACAGATGCTAAAAAGATAATAAGGGGGGATATTGTGAAGACCTTTATGCCAACGAATCTGACAAGTTAGATGAAATGGACAAATTCCCTTAAAGACACAAATTATCAAAACACACTCAAGAAGAAATGGACAATCTAACAGTCCTGTATCTATTAAAGAATTTTTAAATAAAAAAGTCTTCCCATGAAGAAAACTCCAGGCCATATGGCTTCTTCACTGGTTAATTATATAAACTATTAAGGAAGAAATCATATCAACTCTACACAACTCTTCCAGGAAATTGGAAAGAGTTGGGGAATATTTTCCAATTTATTTTATGAGATCAGCATTGCCCCAATACCAAAACTAGACAAAGACTTTACAAGCAAAGAAAACAGAACAACATCCTTCACAAATGTAGAAAAATTCTAAACAAAATTTTAGCAAATCAAAGCAATAACATATAAAAAGTATAATACATCATGACAAAGTAGAGTTTATCCCAGGAATCCGAAGTTGTTTAACATTCAAAAGTTGATCAATACAATTCACTATGTTAACAAGGTGTAAAGAAAAAAAAATATTGTCATCTTAATAGATACAGAAAAGGCTTTGACAAAATCTAACATACATTTCTGATAAGAGCTCTCAATAAAGTAGGAATTAAAGGGAACTTCCCCAATATGATAAAGGGCATCTACAAAAAATATACGCTAACATCATACTTAACACTAACAGGGTGAATGTTTCCCCCTAAGATCAGAAATAAGACAAAGATGTCCACTCTCACTTCTGTTCACTAGCACGCCACGTTTCTAGCCAATAGAATAAGTAAAAGAAATAAAAGTCTAGATTGGAAAGAAGAACTAAAACTGTCTTTCTTTACAGATAACATGATTGTCAATGTAGAGAATCCAATATAATGTACAAAAATGCTTCTGTAACTAATAAGTGAGTTTAACAAGGTTGCAAGATATAAGGTCACTATGCAAAAGTCAATTTTATTTGTATAAGCTAACAATGAATCATCAGAAATTGAAATTTAAAAAAATTTATAACACCATTAAAAGATGAAATACTGAGAAATTACTGAAGATAAGTGAATTGACATCTTTACAAAAATCTGAAACACTTAGGCGTAAAATCTTGTGCATCATTTTGAAATGTCAGAACCATAAAAATAATGAGAGAATCCTAAAAGTTTCCACAGGGCATAAACCGATCACCCATAAAGGACTGAAAATCACACTGGCATTAGACTTCTCAACAGTCAAAACATAATGAAGCAAGAGGAAAAGGGAAGTGGTGATGGCGCTAATTAATTTCTCATCTAACACAGCAAGAAACTATGGTAAATTATCAAATAAATGTATGAGCATATTACATAGAAATGTGGAGCTTTCCACCAGAAGGCCTAATAAATAGAATGGGTTAAAATCGGCTGCCTCAGGGAGTATGCTTGGAGGAAGAGGATGGTGGGATAGAAAATAAATGCAATCATTTAAAAGTCTTATTTGTATTACTTAATTTTTTAAACCACATGCATGATTTCAAAATACTACTTTAAAAATACGATGGGTACATATTGACATCAGAGCCCAAAGCAAGTTAAGTGGAGCAAGTTAAGTGGATTCTAGAGTAACATGGCTGCACTTTTCAAAATATGGCCATTATATCCTATGGTACGGCCAGTAGGCAGTTGTTTTCTTCCTAAAATATGCATGGATTCCACTGAATGTAGTTCTTCTCTCCCTCTCTGTCTCTCTCTCCCCCCACCCCCCTCTCATGCTCCCTTGACAAACAGCCTTTCTGGATGGAACAGTGCTTATATATGAAGCCAACTGATCTAGGACTAAGCTAAATCCACTAGAGTATATGATCTGGATACACAGAGCAGTGACCTCACACCCAAGCTCTGTACATCAGTCAACTCATCCTGAGATGATGCGTTCAATCAAATGCACTCTAAGGGGAGATGGGACAAAGGCAGTTGTTTTGGAGGAAGAGACAACTTGACTTCAGAATTACTAGGGAAGTGGGTGGTGGAGAATGTCATACACTCTCTCCCAAACTAAAGAAATTTATTCCGTTTTCAATTCTCTCTTAATTCTATTAAGAAAATCTTAGTTTGTACTGTTATGTATTTAACACCTTTCTCTCTGTAATAGTTACTAAATCTCCCTTTTAATCGAGAGATAGCAGACCTCAGCCTCAGAGTATTTCACTACTACAAAATTATTGTTTGTATTTATTTCCATGGTTACTGTCTATCTTATATATGACAAGTGAAACATTTGTGGTAGGGACAAAGTTTAAATTTATCCTTTTAAATAAACTTATTTACAATTAAAAATTAGGTGATTGAAGAAGAATGTTAAGTAAATAATAGCACAGGAGGAAAGTTATGGCAATCTTTGAAAAGGTATTTTCCAAATCACTGAGGTTTGGGGAACTCCAGTCTATCAAAGCTCTGTCCCGGCTTACCTTCTGAATATGGCTACTTGCGGGACAGAGAAACATGAAGGGAAGAATGGTCTCATTTAGCTGAACATGGACAGCAATTTCTGGGTGAAAAACTCTGAATTTGCTCATGCTTTTTTAATAATCTCCCAGTTAAATGCAGCTGTTGTGACATATATCCCAATTTGAAGTGTACAATAAAACCTAGAATATGGCCTTGGGAGGTGTGGGCCCATAGTTTCTGAAAAGTGGATGGCAGGTAAACTACTGAGCTGGGTTTTTTTTTCCCTTTCCAGTTATACTTAAAAAAAAAAAAAAAAACCAACTCCCATATATGATTGTACTCACTAGCTCCACATACATGTTTCCTCAAACTTCAAGCCCTCAACCCAGATAAACATGTGGAAGAGAAGTTTCACATCAAAGCTAAGCGGCTGCAAATGGATTTTAGTACCAGTCACAATTCTTTCCCGCATGAGCCTCTCCTACAGCTGTGGATGGTAGATGGCAGCAAGGTCACCATGGAAGTCTCAGCTCTAAACCTCATCTGAATACGATTATTTGTAAATGTAACCAGCATACAATAAGCTCAGGATGATAATCACTGCATGTTTACAAAGAAGTCTGAGGAAAAGAAAAATAAGATTGAGAAAAATAAGTTACAGAAACAATGGTGACAAAAAGATATTATAAACAAATTGAAACACAGGCCATGTTCTGGGAGACTGCAACATGTCTAACAGATAAAAGATTACAATAGAGTATCTATATTGCTTATATATATGTGTGTACACACACATATCCACACATAAAACTCCTACAAATCAATAAGACAAATAACCCAACGGAAAAACGGTCAAAGTGTATGAAATAAGCAAATTATAGGGAGAAGATGCCAACAGCCAATAAACATAAAACAAGCGGTTCAACCTTATTAGTAATAAGAGAAACGTACATTAAAATAACAAGACACCATTTTGCACCCATTAAAGTAGCACACGTTTTAATGTCTGACAATATATTTTTTTCACACACACACACACACACTGTATTTTATTTTTACAAGAGATAAATAAACTGACACCAAGCATTGTAAACGGATGACCACAGCAAAAGCAACAATGATTGCAATTACCAATGTCTGACAATATTAAGAGTTGGTGAGGATGCAGAAGACACCAACCCTCGTCCCCTGCTCGTCGATTGGTATCTCCAGTGTGAAGAGGAAGTTGGCCCAGTCTGTTAAACTGTAAAATGTGCATATTCTGTGGCCCAGCATTTCCACCTGTAGGTATAAACCTAGAGAAGCACTTCTGTGCCCAAGAAGTCACACACTACTGCAGCATTTTTAATAGTGGAAAACTGGAAAAACAATTAAGTGCCCCTGTATGCGAGAAAAGCGAAATAACTACAGCACAGGCATACCATGAGATGTTATGAAGCAATTAAAACAAATGAAGTCAATCTATATGGATTAACATGAAAAGGTCTCCAAGAAAGATTAACGAGTGAAAAAGCTACCTGCAGAAAGAGACATACAATATTATACTGACATAGGGGAAAAATCTTTTAAAAACAATGCTGTCTAGTTGCTTAATGCTATTGAATCACAGGTACCATGCTTAAAAGTATGAAAACCATTTCAGAGGATACAGATTAAACCGATCATGGTTACTGGGAGAGTGGAGGGCAATAGGAACCTGTATTGGTGGTAGGGGCCCAAGGTGACTTTCACTGATCTGTAATGTTTTAATTTTTTTAAGGAGTTGATTTTTATGTATTACTTGAATAATTTAGATAAAACCAAAAAAAAGTTTAAAAGAATAGCAGTAATGCCCTAAGAAGGACTGAGAGAAAGGACAGAGAAGTGAGGCCAGCAGTATAGGGTGTGTCTATTATTTTATTGAAATTCATGAGAGAATCAATTGTATTAATTCATTATGTGGAAGGCTGTCCACATGGGGGTCCCCTCCCTTCGTAAAGGAATCTGTGAACTTGCCAGGCTCTCAGGCTCCTGGGGTCCATGTCTCCCTCATTCAGTACGACAAAAGGTTGAGACCTCACTGACAAGACCCAAAGAACCCTTGGCTGGAGAAAATTCAAAAAGAAAATACACATGCATTGTAACAGAATCCCTGGGCTTCTTTACTAAATTGTTATATCCACACACAGCACTTCAGCAGCCAAAATACAGCCCCCTAATGTCGTCTCCTGATAATAATACTGTAAAACAATACAAAATGGCAATAACTCTACAAGGTGGAGGTCTGAAATCTGCAGTGTTTTCCTCATGAACCACAACTTGGTAAAATGCAGAGCTATTAGAAAGCAGATCCTCTTCCTAAATGTCTTAAAATTCATGCCCTTTTTAATTGCCCAGAATTCATGTCACTTGTGTGAAGCTATAAACATACACAATCATAAAAATGCATTTAGACACCTTGAACAAAATCGATGCCATATTATTTTAGTTTATTATTCCTTGTAGAGTTCACACTGATCTTCCTACTTTGATATTTATTTATACCAAAGAAAAGAAAGAACATAAATGCCACACTTGGGATAACTCTAATGCTAGAATTGAGTAGAATACATATAGCTTCTGCCTTAATTTAAAAAACTAAAGCCGTCTTTACAAATCAACCTCACATAATATAGGACAAAGCTGAAGGTCACTGTATTATTCATTTAAAAAGGTACTGATAAGGATTAAAATTAAGGTTCATGAGATTTGAAGAACTGTTAGCTTGCATAAATGGCCTCTTCCTTCTTAACAGGGCAGACGGCGTTGGGGGAGGATGATAAATAGTATAAGAAAGAATATATTTTTTCTTTTTCCCCTGGGCTTTGTTATTTGTCTCTCTTTGGAACCTCTAAGCTCTTTATTCAAGAGGTCCTCTGCTATTCACAACTTTGCTGCTCTTATGAAAAATTAATGATTGCTTTCTCTTCGACAGAAAACTGACTTATTTTGCAAAAGATTAACAAAGAGGACTCGGTGCAGAAGTGATTCCCTCAGCAGGAGAAGCTTATCTCACACCAACCCATTTATGGCTGGGGGAAAATACCCCGTTAGTTCAAGGATAGCAAGTAAAGAGATGATGTGCAGCCTGGTACAGACTGTAGAACAAGGACTACATCCTTCACAAAAGGGAAGTGCCAACAAAAACCAGCCTGCCCCCGACAGCAGGCTGACCCCACACCCTGCCCACTGACTCCTTTATGCCTCACACACAGAGTGTTGTGCTGTGTTTGCAAGCTATTGTTCGGCAGGCAGATTTTCTGCTCGGGGGTTAACAGGTGAGAGCAGTTATCCCATATGCAATAGCAAGAACAAAATAGAGAGGACGCTTCTAGTTAAGCTACCAATGCTCAGAAAACACTTCTGAAAACATCACAGCTCAGTACTGCATCCTTCTGGAATGGAGGAGCTGGGGAGGGTGGGGAGGGGCAAACTTGTTTCAGAATGATTGACCAAGGTAAGGAGAGAGTGTAAATTGCAAACATAAAATATTTCAAATTCATATTTTGTCATGTGTATACATCAGTCTTCATTTTAAGATCCAGTGCTGTCCTCAAAGGAATTTCTGATGAAATTCCACTTTCAACATTTAAAAGCCCTACATTTTTACATCACATCTCCCCTATAGTTGAAAAAACTGAAGTGTTGGGAGGTTATGTCAATTACTGGTCCATTTGTGTATGTGTGTGTGTGGGGGTCAGGTCTCAAACTCAGCTCTTCTCACTCAAACCAGCACTCTCTGGTAAGCTGGTGGAAGGGCGTTTGGCCAGGAACTGTGGGCAGAACAAATTACAAAACGTTTGATGAGAACAAAGGGTCCACCAAACTGACTCTAAATACATATTAATAAGTAAATTTAACCAATATTCATTCGGCATCTACTTTGCCTTGGAGTTCATGGGGCTTACAGGCTAGTGGGGGAGGAAGAAGTGAACAAATATTTACACAGATAACCGTACAATTGCACTTGTAAAGAGCCAGACTTTTGGAGATGTGGTACAAGGTTATATCTTTTGTTTTTTTTGGTTTTTAAATTGTTGATTTTTAAGTGTTTGGAGTAGTCAAGCACTGAGCTTGGGTGGTTAAAAGCGTGTCATGGGGGGCTTCCCTGGTGGCACAGTGGTTAAGAATCTGCCTGCCAATGCAGGGGACACGGGTTCGCGCCCTGGTCTGGGAAGATCCCACATGCCGCGGAGCAACTAAGCCCCGTGCACCACAAGTACTGAGCATGCGCTCTAGAGACCGCAAGCCACAACTACTGAAGTCCCCGCGCTTAGAGCCCGTGCTCCGCAACGAGAAGTCACTGCAATGAGTAGCCCGCGCACTGCAGTGAAGAGTAGCCCCTGCTCGCCGCAACCAGAGAAAGCCTGTGCGCAGCAACAAAGACTCAACGCAACCAAAAAAA
>NW_020173491.1:1200733-1206634 GCF_003031525.2 Neophocaena asiaeorientalis asiaeorientalis | reverse complement strand
AAAAAAAAAAAAAAAAAAAAAAAAAAAGTGTGTCATGGAGAATTTAAAAAAGATAGTTCTGCGTTGATCAGCTGTTCTCTGGAGTGTTTGTATTTGTCCGTTTTTCTGTATCACTAATGGAATATAACATGACAATTAGAGAAATTAGCTGCTCTTTAACTTCTGTACACTTTTCAGAGAGTGTTAAGTTTACAGTGTTTTTCCTCATTACAAGAATCTTGAAATATTTGAAGGACGACTGTCCTCATCTGTAGTGTACTTTCTCTGTGCCAACCACGGCTCGAGGATGTTCTGACGTGTTACGACTCATTTAACCTTCACACTGGTCGCAAGAGGCTTGTGGTATTACGACCCATTTTACAGTTGCGGAAACTGAGAAACAAAGAATGGAAGTGATTTGCCTAAGGTTTCTAGGTAATAGGTGGTAGAGCTGGGATTCAAACCTGGTGGACTAGTTCCAGTCTGCATGATTTCTGTCTGAAAAGGTATGTTATTTAAAATAATTTTTAAACATCTAAAATCACTTGCAGCATAATTATAGATAGCGGAACCCAATAAGTAGAAAAGGAAAAGAGGAAAAGAGCCCAGAAAAAAACACTCTAATTTTAGAGTATACAATGAAAGGCAAAATCAACCCTTGCTTTAAAATCTATTACAAGGATTTTACCACTGTCAACATTTTATTATTAGATATCAAAAGATCATTATCACAACAACATAACATTCACGATGACATAAAAATGAACTTTGTCCCTTAAGGAAAATGCTATAAATATGCACAAGGAAATATTTTTTTCCTAGAAATTGCAGTCAGCCAATAAATCACCAAGTCATATATGTCAGCTTTTGTTTCTTTTCCTAGAACTTAACACGTGAAGATCCAGTAAGACTTGCAAACCATTCAACAAGAATGAGTAAAGGCTGTTAGAAGCCACTGTTAGAGTCTAAAACTTAAAATGTCTGTATGACAAAATAAATCATAAAAAGGGTAAAAGACAAGTTATAGATAGGGAACAAATATTCACAACATATTTAGTAAACAAAAGATTGTTAAGCAGAAATTATAAAGAAATCCTACAAGTCAATAAGATAACTCAATAGGAAGAAACCATAAATGATGAAGTCAAGACTTTCACAGAAAAGGAATTTCAAGTGGATAATAAACATGGATGAGAAAGCTCACTAGGAATTAGGGGAACACAAATTGAAAGCACAAGAAGCTATTACCTGTTTTAGATGAGCAAAACTTTAAGTTGGTCAATATCAGATGTTGGCGTAAGTGTGGGAAAATGAATGCTTTCATTCCCCTGGTGGGAGTTATAAATGGCAGAGCCAGTTTGGAGGTATTAAGTACCTAGTGAAAGGGAAAATAAGCAAATCCTATGATCTTAAAATTGTTTGTCCTAGAGAAATACTTGTGTAGACACACTAGAGAATATGAACAAGGACAGTCGTTGCAGCATTATTTGAAATAAACCGGATGTAACTTAAATATCCATCTGCAAGAGAATGGGTACCTAAAACTGTGGTATGTTCATTTGATTTAATAGTTAGGGACACTAATATAGATTTAAATGCAGCAAAAATGCATGAAGCTGAAAAATCAGAGAGTAAGGGAAGGAGACTATGGCTGGATGGATAGGCAAAGGGAGATTTAAACTCAATAAGATGCTATTTTTTTAAAGGGAGAATTCACTCATATATAATTTGTATAATTAAAACATATATTATATACATAGAAAGAAGACTGGATCAAATATGCCAGTGATTAATTCCAGGTGGTAGGAATATTGCTGGTTGCTCCTTCCCCCCTTAAAAAAAAATAGTTTTACATTTTTTCAAGTTTCCAAAATAAAAAAAATACAATTCAAAAATCAATAGAAATGTAACTGTGATTTTTACCTGAACCTGCAGGGTCACGCTCTACCTCTTGTCATTAGCTTTTCTTTATTTTTATCTTACACAATTATGCTCTTAAATAAGAAAAAAATTAGAGTCAGAACATTTTGATCCTCCATTTCTTTTTCAACAAAAAAGAACATAATGCATTTGGACAACATACCCTTTTTTTTTTTTTTGTCTGAGAGAACTTTGAAATCAGAGAGGCATACGTTCCATAAGTTATGGATGGCATTGTTTGAAAGACATCAAGTTTGTGGACTGCATCATTTCAGGGAATCTCACGAAGATGCATCTTTAAATAACAGTTATAACAAAGAGTTAAAGAACTCTTTGCCACTCGGACAGGTACATCTAAGATGCACTATTAGTTAGTGGTTTAGAGCTCAGCTGTCCAGTAAAGAAACAACATGCTTTTATTTAAATTTAAATTAATTAAAGGTAAATACAAAACCCAAAGTTAGTAGAAGGGAGGAAATCATAAAGATTAGAGCAGAAATAAATTTTAAAAAGAGACTAAAAAAACAATAGAAAAGATCAACGAAACTAAGAGCTGGTTCTTTGAAAAGATAAACAAAACTGATAAATCTTTAGCCAGACTCATCAAGAAAAAAGAGAGAAGGCCCATATCAATAAAATCAGAAGTTAAAAAGATGTTACAATCAACACCACAGAAATACAAAGGATCATGAGAGATTACTATAAACAAGTATACGTCAATAAAATGGACAACCTAGAAGAAATGGACAAATTCCTAGAAATGTACAATCTTCCAAGACTGAACAAGGAAGAAATAGAAAATATGAACAGATCAAATTATCAGTAATGAACTTGAATCAGTAATCAATAAACACCTAACAAACAAAAGTCCAGGACCAGATGGCTTCACAGGTGAGTTCTACCAAACATTTAGAGAAGAGTTAACACCTATCTTAAACTATTTCAAAAAATTGCAGAGAAGGGAACATTTCCAAACTCATTCTACGAGGTCAGCATCACCCTGATACCAAAAACAGTATGTCGCTGAATGTTTATGTAACATTGAGTCATAGTTTGGTAACTTTTTCCACTGAAATTCAGAACGTGTTCATTCATTCAACATTTACTGAGTGCCTATTATGTGCCAGGCATTGTTCTAGGAACTGCAGATATGTCCGTGAACAAAAAAGATAAGGATCCTTACCCTTGTGGAACTTATATTCTAATGGAGACCACAAGCAAGAAGCATGATATACAAGTAAATTACACAGCATGACTGAAGGTAATAAGTACTGTGGAAAAGACAGAGGAGCTACAGGAAATCTGAATTTGGGGAGAGGTCAGATTACAATTTTAAAAGCAGGTAGGGTAGGGCTCACCGAGAAGGTGCCATTGGAGCAATTACTTGAAGGAGGTGAGAGAGTGAACATTGCAGATTTGAGAAGAGCTTGAGAGGCAGAGGTAACAGCCTGTGCAAGGGCCCTGAAGCAAGAGCACAGCAAAGAGGCCAGAGTGAGTAAGTGAGAAGGAGAGGAGGAGAGAGCTCAGAGATAAGGAGGGTGGGGAAGCGATAGTGCCAAGACCTGTCAGCCATCGTTAGGACCTGGGCTTCCACTCAGATCGAGATGGGATCCTCTGGGTAGTTTTGAGCAGAAGAGTGACAGGATCTGACTTACACTGCAAAGGGTCATGATGGCTACTGTACTGAGAAGAGACTGTAGGGGATGGAGGGTGGGAGCAGGGACAACAGGAGGAGGCCACAGCAAACAGTCCCTGGGACAGATGATGGTCTTTGGGCCATGGTTGTAGAAGTGGGGTGTGTATGTGTGTGAGAAGTGGTTAGATTTTGGATGTTGATACTGTAGTCTGACAGACTAGAGAAGAGAAGGGCCAGGGAGGGCCAGGTCAGGGAGTTCTTTCTACAGGATGAGGGACTTGAGCAGCTTTCAAAGTTCTCCTGACACATCCCTAAAATCCATGTGGAAAACTCAGTATATTTGGTGTAATACTGGAAACCAGCATCCTTATACTCACATTAAGTATCAACCATACTCATTTCTTGGACACCTCCTTCTAACAAAAGTATAAATATTCTGCTCTTGGCAAGCAAATGCTCTTGGTATTTGATGTCTACAAATGCCAAAAACCACACCTAGGGATTTCAAGTATTCATTAGCATAGAGTCCTTCATCCCAACTTAAAAAAAACAAAAAACAAAGCATATCCCTATTTTGGTAGGAAAGTGGCAAGTCAAAAATGTACATTAGCACTTAAAGTAAATAAGTGGATAGAAGGCTCTCAGGAACCCCTTGGAAGTGGGCGCCATGGGACACAGCCTGGGTTTGCAGCTTTGCAAACGGTTTTTGTACTTACAGAGTGAGATGCAGATCCTGGGTTCTGTCAAGGCTGCTGGGCCTTGACAGAGCAGCAGAGTAAATACTGCTTCAAGACCTCAACTTCAACAACCTATGAGGACATAGCTTGTAATAACGTGATTAGAAAAAAATCTTTTTATTTTCTGCCATACTGCTAATGCTGTTAGGGGGATAAGTGGAGACAAGGGTGGGGGAGGAAGTGGATACATAAAGGGTGATATCTTCTGCCCTTAGTTCTGTATATTTCTCTATCATTTGCATTTTAAATAAGAATTATGTTAATGTAATTCTTTTAAGTAAAAAGATAATATTCTTCTTTCACCTACATATCTCATGATATACCTCAATTCCCCTGAGAGAACTTTGAAATCAGAGAGGCAAACGTTCCATAAGTTATGGGTGGCATTGTTTGAAAGACATCAAGTTTGCGGGCTGCATTATTTTTCATTTTGCAGTAGGGGTCTCCGGGAGGATGAAAAGCAATTGGTTTCCATATTCTGTGAAGGAACCCATCATATACTCAAAGACAACGATCAAGCTTTCCCCTCGACATTCTTTTCCAGAGTAAACAGCAAAGAACTGGTTGTTTTTGCACAAGTCACCATGTACTTCAAAAGGATTAGGGGTTACACTGCATAAATCGTTGAGGGGCTTATAACTGCTGGTAAAGGCATGGGACTCATTTTAATGATAACTCTTACACCTGCTTCCTTTGGAAGGCTAGATGCTGACGAGGAGGAGACAGAGATGGACGAACGGCAGGGACTCTGTGCTGAGACAACACAGACGGCGGACATGTGCATGAAGATTTGGAAAGGGACGTTCTTGACGTTGTGTGTGCACAGGTCACAAGTCCCCCCTTTTTTCCCCAAGCCTGGGAAGGAAAAAAAAGCGGACCGGTTGGCATTTGCTAAACTTTAATGGTGAAGATTACTGAACCATACGGTAGAGTATTCTAAATAGCAAACAAGGGGAAAACAGAATCTCGTTAAACTCAAGATGAGAAGGACACTTTAAGATCATCGATCTTGTAGGCTGGGGTACTGAAAATGTAAAGTGACATCCCCAAAGGAGATACTGAATAACACGAAAAGAAAAATGTTGGTGACGTATTGATTAAGCCTCGTGTGTTGCATACCCTCTGTGTGTTCCTCCAGACCCACTCTCACCCTTCTCCAACATGCTCTGTGCCCTCTAGAGTGATGAGTGTGAACAGCCTCAACGGGTTCCCTGGGGCTCTGGTTTCTGTTTGGGGCCAGTGGGAGCCTCAGCAGGGGTTCACAGGAAAGGAAGGGGGAGAGTTGGGGCATTTACAACTCTGGTTCTCTCCCTGAGGGGTTGCCCAGGGCTGACTGCGTCTGTTTTATGTGGTCTTGGCTCCTGTCAGGTTACTCTCTGTCTCTCCGTGTCTGGTAATTGCTCCTTCCCCTGGCTTCTTCAGGCCTGGAGTGGTAACAACTGTTATTACTCCTGAAGTACTGCACTGTCCCTTGTGATTTCACTACACCCCGTCCATCCTTTGTAAATATCCCCTTTACTCATTTCTCCTCCAATAACCCGATGTGATCATGCCATTTTGTTGTTGTTGTTAAGAATCAGAAATACCAACAAAGGAAGCTCTTAATTAGGTCCTTGGTGTCTTGAAAAT
>NW_020173491.1:1183156-1200630 GCF_003031525.2 Neophocaena asiaeorientalis asiaeorientalis | reverse complement strand
AACTTTCTTGTCTGGGGATTTCCCTACCTCATGGCCCTTGATGAGAGATGGAGACCAACAACCACTTGGAAGACACATCCTCACTTTCTCAGCCTCCCTTGCAGCTAGGGCTCAGCCATGTGATCCAGGCTCACCAATCAGATGGAGTTTGACTCTTACCATGACATGGGAAAAGGGGGGCTGCAGAGAACCCATTGTGGTTGGGGTGGCAGCAGCACTGGGAGCTACATCAGTTCCCAGAGGGAGCAGCTGAGCCTAGTGTCAGGCTCGAGGTACAGGTGGTGCATCTGAAGGAATCTGCACCTGGCAGTGGTGGCAAGTTGGTTCCCTGCAGAAATTTTATGTATTGCTCCTGCTTGTCTCTATGGACCTCCCAGGACCTTCAAGTAACCCAACAGCCTTCAATTCATCCCTTTCCTGCTTGAATGAGCTAGAGTTGTTATACCGCTTGAAACTAAGAACTCTGTCTGATATAAAAATCAAGCTAATTTTTTGACCCAGAGATTTCCGGCATCCTAAAATCCTCATCTCATTTTAAATAAATAAAAATATTAAAATCTTTTTTAATAATAAATAAATCCATGTTTGAGTATCTACTCTGTTTCAATTACTGTGCTAGGTGTTACAAAGCTAGTTAAGATGGAAAAGTAAATAACCATAATCAACACTGTAAACGCTGTGATGGATCCTTCACTGTTGGAGTACAGATGCAGAAGTGATTAATTCTGCCTGGGAGGGTTTTGGAAAGTTTCAGAAAGGTAGTGAGCTGAATAGAGGGATGAGTACAGGTAAGAAACAGTGGGAAATGTTTGGCATGTCCAGAGGACGTAGGTGAGCTCAGAGGGGCTGGAGTAGAGCACAACAGAGGGTCACTGGAGGTGAGGCTGGGAAAGCGAGCCAAGGACCAGTGGCAAAAACCATCTGAGCTTCATTCTCTAGGCAAGCAGGAGAAGCCACAGCCATGGGTTCTGGAGGATGGGTTGAAGAGGGGGAAGAATAGAAGCAAGAAACCCGTTTATTCTCACAAAGGGCTATGACTACAGCAGAGGCTATGGTATCGAGAGGCAGGTCGAGAGACGTGAGAAACATTTAAAAAGGCAAGTGAGAGTTCCTCTCCTGTTCGGTGTGGAGAGCCAGCGAGGATTCCAAGAGGGTCTTGAAGCTCTAGCTTGCAGGAGTGGGTGGGTGGCAAAGTTTCCTACTAATATGGGACACTTGTCAATTAGCACAGCTTTGGTGTAGAGGAAGAAACTGACATGCCCATACCCTTTCTTATCTTAAGAATGTACTAATATGTGCATTTTTATACACTCGGATTTTGCTTCTAATCATTGCTACAAACAAAGGAAGGACAGAGTTGTTTCTAGTCTGGTTGCTGCTTATTCCCTGCTATTTATGGGGCTACTCTAATTGCTATGGGTATACCATAGCCTTAAAGAGCGTGATCTTCTGGAATGTTCCTGGGTTGGCGTTTAGGAAGATACAATTCTTTAGAAGGGTTGAAAGTAAGCTATTTAAATTCTCTCCACACTAACCTCTTTCTCAGCTCTGGTATAAACGTGACCTAGATCCACTTACCTAGTCCACTGCCAGGTCTACGCTAGAACATTTGGGAGGTCAGTGGACCCCAGGACCCACACTTGTCCCCTCTCTGGTCCATCTGCTGTTGACTCTCTCCATTCCATTCCTGACCCTGGCTTCTCCTGCCAAGTGCAACTGTGAGAGCTGACAGTGGCAAGCTTGGCTTCCCAATATGTCCTTTTTATGTAAACTTACAAACTTCAAGAATGTATTGGGCTCTGCCCCCTGTGGTACTAAGCCTCATTGCTGACAGCATTTTGCCTTTGTTGTGAACAGTAAAGTTCTTCTAGTTGGCTTTTTGTTAAGAAGTGTGCGGACCTGGGGTTTGATGACATCTTTAGGCTTGGATTCTAAAAAGGCGCTACCAACTGTGCACTTGGCTGAAGGAATCACTTACATTTTACCAGTGAATGGCTTTCATTTATCAAATTCTCAGTCAGCACAAAAAGCTAAGGCCATGCAATGAGTACTATACCACAACACTCCTCACTTCTGAAAGCACAAGGCGATGGCTGGTAGCTTTAGAGATGTTATTTGGAAACCGAATACAGAAACAGCTCTGTTATCCCACACCTAGAGAAACAGAAGATGCATGGTCATTTATTCATTTTTGCTCCCTTTTTGAACCATCATCTATCAGGTGGTGTGATTCTCTACTAGACCATGAGTCTCTGAGGACAGGATAAGCTTCTAATCCATATCTAAATTCACATCATCTGGCACAATGAATGTTACATGGCTGGGGGCAAATAAAAGTTCACTGAATTAATCTGTAATATATAGCAAGAGAACTCACAGCAAGAGGGGAGTTACTCTCAGCCACAGTAACTGGGCAACTGAAACTGCTTTGCCACCAGCAGCGCTAGAGGCAGAGTCAGTGACTATTACCATGTAATATGAAACTCCCAAATGAATGGAGAAACTAGACTCATAGATAAGCAATACAGTCATCAAAGCAAGTGTCTTAGAGATTTTTTTCAAGTCATAACCATGCCCCATAGGCAATAAATTATGAAGGCTGAGCATGTGAATAAAACTTAATATGGTCATAAATTTTATGACAAAGTTAATTTGACATATTTAATGACATGCATAATCATTATTACGCAGCACTGCAGTCAGACATTAATAAGTAATACACGACTGTAAGAGTCTTTACTTGTGTTCAGACAAACCAAATGCTTAGCATTTTCCCCCCTTCTTAGTTATTAATTCTTCGCACCTACTCTATCCATCCGTGGTGATGGGCTTTTCTGATGCTGTGAACAACTTAATCCTCAATGCACAGATACAGAAACCCTTACTAAGACAGTCTCAAGCAGGTAAGGCTCTCTGCATTCCCTCTGCCACCTAAGACACCTGAAGCAGAAGTCTATGGATGCTCTGTCCACAGCCCTGGGACCACCTTCAATGTATTCCAACTCTGATAGCTGGATGTCTGCTGTTGGGAGGTGGATCACTGGGAAAATGGAGAATGTTCTCTGGCTTCCTGACAACTTGGAAGAGGGTGGAGGGCAAGAGTACACCTGGCTCGAGCAGAAAGGGGAGAAGAGAGAGTCCCACTGCTCAGGAAAAGCTGCTCCGCATGCCTGATCTGCAACAATTACACAGTCCAAGTATCTCTGGGCAATAGGTCTCTGGTGGTCCTGATGTCTAGACCAACTCCCAGCTCATTCTTCTCAGGGAGGAAACCAGGATATTTCAGAGACTTTCATTTTATAGTTAGAGAAAAAGTTAGGCACAAACAGCCAGGCTAAAATGTAAAAGACTAACAGCTTCTTTTCTATTTTTATGGTGGGGAGGTGCTTAAGAACATAAAGGCACTAACGAACTAAAAACAGAGGAAGGAATGTCCCTGTCAAACAAAAGATAGAGAAGGGGGAGGGCAGCGGTGCCCAAGGCCAAGCCCCTCTCCTATGTTTGGCCAACAGCTCTGCCTATTACAGCTCTGGGGCTGGGGCGGGAACGGAGATGCTGCATATGGAGGTATCCTATGCCATCCCTGCTGATCAACACAGAGACCCACAGAGTGTTAAATTCCAAGCTAGGAACACAAATGTAGAGAATACACCCTCACTAGTGTCAGAAGAAGTCTAAGTAGTGGTAGCGGTATAGGAAAGGATCACGCATAGAGTTTACGGTCCAGTGCCACTGCTCATTAGCCTGTATTCTGAGTAGGTCACCTGCAGTGTATGGGCCTCGATTTGGCCATCTGTGAAACAGGGGTAATAGTCTTCATCCTGCATATGTCAGAGTTGATTACGAGGCTCATGTGATGCGCCCCTGGGAAAGATGTGTTGTTTAACCGTCTGACTGAGCAGGTTGAATCCCTGTTCAACACACTGCAGCTCAACCTGGGCAATCTATTTACCATTGGTTTCCTCACCTGAAACTGAGACTAAAAAAAAAAAAAAATCATAAGATTATCCCAAAGATTAATTGCAACAATGCATGTAGAGAATTTAACCTGGTCCTTGGTACTTATTATGTTGGCTATTAAAAGCAATATGTAAAATACAGAGTATTTTATAGATGTTTAAGGCACTGAAAATAAACTCGTTGCTTACTGCAATAGTCCTGAGCCCTTTTAGAGGGCTAAAGTCAGAACATGAAAGGTTAATGATTTGGCTGTGTAAACGTGGTATGCTTCTCTTTGCTCTGGATACAGTGGGCTTACCCTGTTATTAAAACCTGTTTAGTGGATATAGAGCTGCCATGAGGCCTAACATTTAGTTCCAGTTATTAGATTAAATATTTTCTCGGAATGGTATTTGAATTGCCAGGTTCTAGATTTTTCTGGTTGGTAAGGACTCCTTTGTATTTTGTACAGAGGCTAAAAGTGGTAGACTGACTACACAACAGATGCACCATTTCTCAAAGGATATTAAAACCATGGTTCACTATAACATTGTACCTGGTGGCACGGAATTCAGTGAGTAAACTGAACTTTACTTGATGAGGAAACATTGAGTGGAAGAGACAGGACTTTATTTTAGGTACTTTTCGTGATCAAGTCATTCTGATTTAAACATCTAAGACTTTGTTGCCATGCTCTTTTCCCCTTACTTTCAGTCTGCTAAATGCACGGTTAAGTACATTTCTGATTTAGCATTTGTTAACAAAAAAAGATAGTGTATGATAACCAAATCAATATTAAGCACTGTAAACGAGAAACTTATAAAATTATAAACTAAACACGTATGTGACAACACTAACTTTTGTTAACATATGCTTACCTCTCCTCACGGGCACATTCCTTCATGCTAAAGTTCTCACATAGTATGAAAATAAGGCCGATGCATTTTGGAAAACAAAAGAGGAGTAAAACAAAAACACACTTTAAGCAAAATCTTACACATCTCAAATTCATGATTAACTAAATTTTAGAATTTAATAAGTTCATTAGGTTAGTTTGGGTGCCTGGGTGCTTCTACCCCAAATCATGATCTTTGAGGGACTTCTGGGTCCATGTTACACAATGATCGCATGACACTTTCCAAAGTTACTCATCTCAACACACCACAGGAAGAAAGGTCATATTCCATATACGTTTCTGTATATCTATACCATGTGTTCAAAACACCTAGGAAAAATAAGCTTGGTATTTATAAGATGAAGCTCTCTGAGTGGTGTCATAGATGTGTCAGGCCCATCGGCTTGCAACGGTAGAAAGAACACTGGTACGTACAGAAATGGGGTGGGAAAGGAACAAGGGAATAAAGGATTTCTCATTAATGGATGAGAAAGAAATATTAATAGCATATCACAATAAAATGAGCTCTAAAAAATATCTGAAACTTAAATCTTCAAAATGACAAGAAAATACAAATGATTCACAAATAAACCCAATGGGTCAAATCCTGTTAAATGCCTGACTGGGAAGAGCAGTGAGTTCAGTCTATATACTTAAACCCATTGGCTCACTTTGCCCAGTGTTCACTTCTCACTATGCTATTAATACGTTTTACAAAAGGACATATTGGTAAATTGTACAATCTACTTCTAGGTACCATCATGTAACCTGGTACAAAGTAAGCAATCTTCCTACAGGTAAAAAATTTGGATGGTGTGAAAATTAGAAAAAGAAATGTCCTATCATTATGTTGTGACCAGGTGAATTTCACCTTCACCCAGTAAAAGGTTAAAACCTGGAAATTAAAAGGTAATGCTGGGCTTCCCTGGTGGCGCAGTGGTTGAGAGTCCGCCTACCAATTCAGGGGACGCGGGTTCGTGCCCCGGTCTGCGAAGATCCCACGTGCCACGGAGCAGCTGGGCCCATAAGCCATGGCCGCTGAGCCTGCGCATCTGGAGCCTGTGCTCTGCGCTCCGCAACGGAAGAGGCTGCAACAGTGAGAGGCCCGCGTATCGCAAAAAAAAAAAAAAAAAAAAAAAAAAAAAAGGTAATGCTGTATCAGTAACACACTACCCCTCATTTCGCAAAATGTCAGATCACAAAAGTATCACTTAGGGCTTCCTTGGTGGCGCAGTGATTAGGAGTCCGCCTGGCTGGGTCCGTGAGCCGTGGCCGCTGGGCCTGCGCGTCCGGAGCATGTGTTCCGCAGCGGGAGGGGCCACAACACTGACAGGCCTGCCTACCGCAAAAAAAAAAGTATCATTTAGGTAATTGCTTGTAGTTTATTCCTTTGCTGTTGTCTTTTCTCTGCACATCTTTCTAATAATTTTTTAAAAGTGGATATGTAATTGTCATGTGAACAGCTGTAAAAATGATTAAAAGTATGGAAAAGCGTAACACGAATGCCAATAATCTGTTTCTAACAGTAATATATATGGAACGCTATTTAGGGGCAAAAGAGAAAAAGGAAGAAAAAAAGAGAGGTTTATCATCTTTGAAATTTTTAAAACTGGACTTCATTGCCTAATAGGAAAAAAAATTCACATTTAAAGTCAATAGCGCTAACTCCTAGCTAGAAGCACTACGTCACCATCACTGGATTCAGCGGGAGTGCCTTTTCAGAGGGGCAATGTTGCAGAGAAAGCGGACAGGTTTTTAGAACAGGGTTCAGAAAATAATCTCACCTCTGCCAGCTGAATGAGTTTGGGCAAATTAGTTTACCTCTGCCAGACTACATTTTGACATCCAAAAATTGGATATAATAACTATCTGAAAGCCTCATGTTGAGGTGTGTCTATCAAAGGTTTACTGGTTTTTAAATAGATAGCACTGTGCAAATGAAGGCTATGGCTTTCTATTGCCAATTGTCAAATATACTATTTAATTCTATCCAACTTACATATGTATAAGCGCCTAACGGTCTTTTAAATGGTTAAATGATTTTCCTACTGGGATTCACCTGATGCTTTTCTTAAACATGTAACCTTGAGTCCACCACACAAAATAATGCTTTGATTAGAGCAATGCACATAATAAAGATAATCCTCATTTCTAAGACATCAAACATCATTCACAAAAGAGAACTACTTTTGAAAGAGATGTATTTGTGCTGGGAAGAGAAGATTTCTACTTCTAGTTACAGATGATTTATTGATGAATGTATATCATAGCCTGTCTGAGAGGCACTGCTATGAGCACCCTCATGTGTGGTTTGCAGGTCAAGGAAGAGGGGAAAATGCCTTGGTGGTACCAATGGACGTTGCGTGGACTTTAATATTCTTAAAAGGAAATTCTCTTTTAGGCATTTAAAAAAACTGTACTAAAATACATTTACTGAAGTTTATGGAAGGCTAAAAAAATCATAATCCTAACCAAAGACAATTATCAATTAATATGCTGATTAATATACTCTACCAGTCATCTTCTATAAATAGTTTAAATAAATTTTATAATTCCTGTACATATGTCCTATAAATATAATTTTGTATTTTGCTGTCTTCCCATTTAATATCAACAGACTTTAAAGAGCAATAATTTGGAAATTGTCTTGGATATGTGGGAAAATCTGTTTCAACTGAAATAATTTAGTGGACAATAGAAATGTCAATGAAGAGCCCCTAAGTTTTCCCATCTTGTTGAATAGAAACAAAAGTTCTTATTTAGGATGAGTGGAAATAATCAAACTGATTTAGGCCTCTATTTATCCTCTAGTTAAAAAATGTAGCCCCATGTAGCAACAATATTACGGGGAACAAAAGAAAAAAAAAACAACTCTGTAAATTTGCAGTAGGGTCATTTCCTCAGACTACCAGAGCCCATCTATTGACCAGCTCTATGCTTTAGGCTTAAAATGGATCTCTCTGAAGCAATGACAGAATTTTTTGCCAAGTGACTAGGATATAAACACCATTTTGGTCACACAGTGAGACATATGCTATAAAGAAAACAGGTTCAAAATAGGCAAGTGGGTTTCTCTCGAATAAATGAGAGCTCATGTAAACAGCTTCAGCTTCAGAGCTTCATGTCTGCGCTGGTGTGGAAGCTCTTTGTTTCTTCCATGGGGGATGGCGGCACACTGTTTCCCTGATTCCTTACACTAATGAACTGCTATAAATTTGTTGGCGGTATTCCAGAGAGCCCTAACTCCAGCTTTTAGGCAATGCTGAGGATGTACCCTACACGCCAGACTCACCTTTTGCAAGGTGTACTCTCAGCACCGTGGGTGATTTCCATGGGAGAATATTCTATTTAAAGAACTACTGTCCCAGCATAATACAAAAAATCACTTATGAAGATGCAAGAGACAGGGAAAGCTTTCAATGATGTTTACACCAGCACAATGTCAGGGCCTCCCTTTCCTGTTCCCCAAGAGGGTCGGAAGGAGAGTGTTCCTTTGTGAGGAAAGGCATACAAAAAGTATTCGTGTAGTCATAGGACTGGGAAAATCGAAGCTCTTCCAAAGGGGATACGCACATACACTTCCTGAGCCCGAGAGTGTGCTGTGAGACCAGACAGGCATTGATATAAAGGAGGGAGGGAAGGAAGGAGTCTAAAGCAGAAACACAGGCTCTGTGTACCCTGTTTTTTTTTTTTACCTCAAGCACAGACATCAAATTCTTCTCCTAGCATGTTTTTTAAAATGGCATATCTTTAAAACAATATATATTTAAAGGGCACATTAAAATTTATTTTAAAAACTTCATAGATGAAAACCAAGCAAGCCATTCTCCATCGACAGAAATGTGCCAAGGCAACATAATGATTACCTTCAACTTTCACTTACAGTCAGTCAGATTCACAGTACTCGAGTCTGCTTACATTTAAAAATGGAAATGACAAGATAAAATTTATAATGTTGAGGATTTTCCAATTAAATCTCAAGATGGAAAAAAATTTTGATGTCATAAAACAAAAAAAGATAGCCAACTCCCGAGTCGTGAGATGTTTCAGCAGAAAGAACTGTGGCCTCATAATTGTGTGGTCCAATGAGGTGAGGATGATTTAGCTTTAATATCAAGGTGTTAAAATTCATAATGAGAAGAATACGGTTGTCACAAAATCAAATCTCTCCCTCAGATAACTTACATAGACGTCAGGAAGTTTTGCCGGTTTTGTTCCCTGATGTATCCCCGGTGCCCACAACAAATACCTGTCACACTGTAGGTGGTCAATACACATCAGTTGAATGAATAAATAAATACAGAAAGAGGAGTGCATGATATGTTTGTGAAACTGTGCCAACTGTGTGTATACTATTATCGAGGTACATTAAATAGTCTTTGCTTTAAATTTGCAAATGAGGACTTTCAATGGAATATTTCTACAGAAATCAAACAAAGACATTCTGGCCTGGACTTTTGTGCAGCAAGAGAAGAGAAAACACTGGCAGAGAGCCAGGGGAGTGGCTGGCCAACCTCAAGACGAGTCTGGAACAAGCATGGGGCAGTGGGGAACGCACCTGGGCTTCTAATTCTAGCACTCTGACCACCTGGGCACCTGAGGAGGCAAGCAGCAGTGCTCATGCATGGACAGCCTGGGCCACGTGTAGGCTAATCACATGGATGGATTAGCTCATTCCATCCTGAAAACCAGCCTTTAAGGTAAACGCTTACTGTTATTCCTACTTTGTGGATGGGGGAACTAAAGGCAGAGAGATTACATACCTTATCAAAGGGTTCCTGCCTACGAGGCACCAGCATGGGATTTTGGCCCTTGCATTCTGATTTTGGAGCCTGCAGAAGAACCACTGTCTCAGAGGAGCTTACCCTCCCTGGGCTTCCGTCTGCAAAATGCAGGCAGTTGACTTGCTAAGAATTAGGGTTCAACATCTAAGGTTCAAGATACTCCGGGTTGAAGATCCAAAATCCTGGTCTTTTATTTATCTAAAAAGACCATAGAGGTCTCACTGCATTAATACCCTATCATCTTGATATTGCTGGTGCATTAAATATTGGGACCAATTTCATCATGAGGACAGAAGAATGTATTCACCAAATTTTATAATATACTGACAAAACCATAGATAAATCTCAATACATCTGCAATCACTTAAAACACTTACAGAATGCAGCATGTTACCACAACAACCAAAAGAAACAGGAATTTAACCAGCCTGTTCTTCTAGACCAGTGAACACTAGAATTGAATAGGTATTTTAATCGAATTTATCCTAACGTTTGTTGCCATTTGTGGATAGCCTACTGGTCAAATCTTGCTTCCCAACTGCTTTCTATTTCCTAACTAGCCTTTAATACCGTTTTGGTAAGGACCTCAAACAATACTAGGCAGTAGGTGTGAAATGGATAGTTAAGTTGAATGGGTGACTAAAAGGAATTCCCTCATAAGTACCAATACATTGAAACATACTTCATTGTGGCTTGCTTTCAAACTGTTGTTTTAAGATCTAAAACATTACCTGTTTCAGAGAATAATAGTAAAGCCCTTATTTGTTGAGAACATGCACAGATAAAATTTACAAGTTTAAGAAACTGAATAGCAGTAATTATCATGCTCTTCAATAAGCAAAACACATTTTCATATTTTACAAGGTTTTTATATTTTAAAAACTCAAAATAGTTTTATGAACTCACAAAGTAATATTGTCTTTTTCTCAAGATATTAATATATCCTTGTATTGCAAGCATAGGATGTATTTTACTTGGAGTCTTTGCTATTTTAAAATATGCTTCTTTTGATTTTTTTCACTTTAATATTCTGAAGACAGCACAATTACATTTATCAGCAGTTGATTTGTAAAACTCATGATGAATAGTTTTGTTTGAAATATATAACTTTGGTAACATCATGCACCTAATCTGAATTCGAAATGTACTAGGGTCTAATTCATAGTGAGTTTTTCTATGATACAACTAGTGATTAAACAACTAATGGTTCCACAAGAGGATAAAGTATATCAAATCTGTTGGTTCTGAAGGTGAAGCAAGATTTTGTACTAATACAGTCTATCACTGAGATCCCAGGAGGAAATAGAATTAAACTCAGATAGTTCGAATGGAGGGACTTTAATGAAGGGACAACCTACGGAGGTGTTGGCAGGGTCTGGGGAATCACTTGTGCTGAGAACCCAGAGATTGGCAAGCCTCCCATCCTCATGCTGAAGATACAGAGGGAGGAAAGAGTATTACTGGAGTGAGAGCTGGAGCCCAGGAAGGGAGGAGGGGTGCTGGGCAGGAGCTACAATCTTGAAAAGGGGAAGCACCGCCAGAGATTTTTCAGGGTCACTGGTTCACACCACCTGCACTGAAGCAGGGAGAGATCTGGAAGAAATACCCCAACTTCTCTCTGCCCCCTTCTCTCTGACCCCCTGCGTGTGCCTTCCTTCTGTTGGCCCAAACCAGAAGCCAGCTGGAAGGAGTCAGCCTTCAGGGGTGAGAACAGCAAAGAGGAAAGGGAATGGCTCTGGGGTGGGGGTTGAGGGGGTGTCAGAGCACTAGGAAGCTAATCACGTCACTGCCCCTGAGGCCTGACACAGTGTGGCAGCATGAAATGTGTTCCTCTGATCTCATTTCTCAGAAGTCTACCGGGAAATATCATTTTGGGAAAATAATTAAAAAAAAATACAAAACCCTCTTTTTTCTTCAACATTTTTTCCCCTTCAAGTTTTATTTAAATCCTTCCTTTCATTTACCTCCTAGTAACACAGAGGTATTCGGTTCAACCAGCCCTCCAGTTGGCAGACTTTTTTCTAAGACCTCATCCTGAGAGCTTTCTGAACTGTGGGAAGTCTTTGCACAATTGTCAACGAATGCGAGATCCAGTAAATTTCCCTAAGATCCCTATTAAAGTTGGTGACAACTTTTCCGCAGTCTCAATCCAGCCACCCACAGATATCATTCACCATTTCTTTGATAAATGTCAAATGCATTTGAAGTAACACCTGGAATATTTGTTTGAATGTTCGCTCATCTGTTAATTTTGCACGTGTGCATAATTTTTGTGTAACTTCTGATTATAGGGCAATTGTAAACAAATACAGAGAATAATCAAAGCTACCACGTAAGGACTTATGTAGCACCACTACGAAGAAGCCTTCTCAGTAGAACCAGAAGGATCTTAAACGGAGGTTCCCAAGGATGCATCCCTGACCACCCTCAAACATAAAGCCTGGGGTGGTGGGTGCGGGGATCAGATGCGATTCATCTTTTCAGTAGCCAAGGCCCTAAAACAGTGTCTTGCACATTTCATGCACTCAATAAATATTTGCTGAATTGGCCAAACCTTGGTTTGTCCCCATAATCACCACCCCAAAAGCACACAGATAATTACTTCTTGGAAAAATTCCAACTAGTGTTTGATGTCACCTATGTGGTTTCTCTCTCAGGAGCAGCTCTGTAGGATTACATTATTTTATGTTTTTTTTCTTTCACTTTAATGCCATATACTTGAATAACAGCTTTATACAAAATTCCTACCAGCACAACCACAGCAGATTCAAGGCATCATTTTAAAAATGGTGCCAGCATCTTTCAATTTACCACTGTCAAGTGGCTAGGAAAATGCATAATTTGGTATTAAGAGCTAAAGATATTTTGAATATATTCTTTAGTTTTTTTAAGATCAAAGTTTTCTTTTAAGAATTAAAATGTTACCATAAACTTGGCCTTCACTGAAAAATAATCCTGCATTTCTTTGCATTTAATGAAAGTGTCCAATTACAAAGTTAATTTTGTAACACTTTTTAAACTTAAACAGCAAAAATATATCCAAAGTGAATCTGAATAGGCAAAAAGAGACATATACAGGAAGACCAAGGTTTTGGTGAAAGTTAAAATATTATTTCCTACTTTGCACAACTTAGAATTATTCCCACATTTTATAGTCTAGATCCAAACGTTAATTTGAAATGACCTTGACCATTGAAATCCTAAATTGAATGCTCTTCAGAACAAAACAGCCTTTCTCTTCTGCTTCATGGGCAAATGAACTAAATACTAGGGAATGGTACTGCCTGGGCCTTTGAACCAAGGCTAAAAGAGATGAAATACTATTTGATGTGTATAAACATTAGAGAATGCATTTTGAGTTTATAAAAGGATGAGTTTTTTTCATATCCCGTGACAAAATATTCCCTTTTCCTGAAAATGATCTCATTCTTACAATAGAGGGTTGTTATTTTTTTTCCAGGATGGAGGCGGAGGGATCAAGATAGCTGTTATGTTTATTTCTCAAAATGCATTGTGGTGAGAAATTCAGAGTGCAGTGTGGGGAAATAAACCTTGACTTCACCAAAATATAAAGCTGCATTTAAGGCAGTAGGTAAAGGATACAACAGCAACAGTACAAGTTCATTATTTGCAATCTTGCAGTTCCTGAAATCTCTATAACACATTACTTTAAAAGCCTCAGGCAGATGATTTTACAACACTTTACCAACATTTCAACACCTGAAAAGCCTCAGCAAGTTAAACCCTCTAGTTTTAAATTTCAGACATGACCTCACTCAATCCTTTTATTTTTCAGACTTTCTCAAATTTTCATTTGTTTTCAATAATCAATGAATAATGATGAATTTTAGGTACCTATCCACAAAGAAAGTAGATTTTCACTGTTTTTAGGAGCCTAAGAAGTGAAAAGGAAAAAAAAATCAACTTGAATTTTAGGTACCTATCCACAAAGAAAGTAGATTTTCACTGTTTTTAGGAGCCTAAGAAGTGAAAAGGAAAAAAAAATCAACTCCAACAAAATGTTGCTATAGAAATCTTTTAGAACAGAATGTTAAATTACTTAATTATTTAGAATCATCTGGCTCTACCATTCGAAGTGCATTCAGGCTTCAAAGCTAACCCTTCGGTAGCATCAATGTTGACGGTACCAGATTGCACGTTTAGCTGAGATCCTGAAGATCCCATAGGACCAAAACAAACACATATCTACTGTTCTGGCTACTGCATCACTCTTCATCACCATTCTTTTTGGGTGAAATATATTGCAGTTGACCCTTTGAGAGGGACTAAAATAGACATGTGTTGTTTCTGCCTACCCAGCATCCTTCCTCTAATTTTCCTTTGGAGAACTCGCCTACTCCAGATAATGTGGAGCTAACAGACGGGGTTGGCAACCAGTAAATATCTGTGGAATGCCTGTGTAGAGCCAGGGCACTTCCCTTTCTGGAGGAAGACATCTGAATCCAAGCTTAGTCAGCAGAACGGTCCATTCTCCATGTTCAGAGAGGGGCAAGTGACACTGATGCCCCTGTAAGAACAGCTCTGGGACTTTTGCAGCAAATATTGAAGAAAAAGTGCTCTCCTTTCCTTGCTCTGAGTTGGCAGTAGCTTCTAAGGGGCTATCGTAGAGAAACAACTTGTCTGAAAATGAAGCCAAAACCAGGAAACAAATCCTGATAACCTTGACTGATGGCTCCAACCATACTTTAACTGGCAAGACCTACCTATAGGCTTTTTCATCAATTAAATGAAATACTTTATACTTAAGCCAGTGTGAATTGGTTTTGTCACTTGCAGCTAAAAGAATCCCGAGTGTAACAATGTGACAACATTAAAAATAAACATGACTGCTTTTGAGGTTTCTAATGAATTTACCTCCTCATATGCATTACTTTATTTAATCCTCCCAATTCAGGAAGGCACATATCCATTAACATTAAATTCATTATTTTTTAAACGCATACTCTGTGGAAGAGGGACAGGCAATGCCAGGGGAGTAATCATTCTGAAGTATGGTGGCCAGGGAAGTCTCCCTTACATGGGAGAAAAGTGGGGGTTACATATTTCAGGGCACTCGATAGATATCCACCAAATGAAAGAATAAACACTATACAGCAGAGCCAGGAGGTGATCCCTATACGAATTCCCTGACTGATAAAATTAGAAGGCTTTTGCAGTATCCCAGGTCAGAGATGATGAACCCCAAACAGGCAGCCCTACAAGAATGGCTCAAACAAACAGGACGTAAAGATAAGAGTCAAGTTAGATGTGGGGATCCCTAGGTGGTGTAGCTATTGTCACTGCGATAGGGAAAGAAGGAAGAGACAGAGTCTGGGTGACAAAGGGAAGGAGACAAATTATTGGTCAGTTAAAGATGCCTGCAGGATATATAAACAAAAGAGGTCCAGCAGGCCCTTAGAATGACTGGTCTGGGATGCAGGGAGGCTGCGGAGACTGCCCATACAAGATCCCCATCACGCATACAGGTGGCAGTTCGGGCTTGCGCACTGCTTGCCAGAGCCTCCCCAGGAACAGAAGAGGAGGGGGCTGGAGGGGGTCGCTCCAGGTAACCTCAGTCCTGTTTGTGAGCTCCATGAAAACAGGCTTCCCCACCAGACGGGGTTGGCAACCAGTAAATATCTGTGGAATGCCTGTGTAGAGCCAGGGCACTGAGCGCATGCCGTTGGTTCTACACGGGTATTTCGCCAGGTACCCTCCACCGCTGGAGCTGCCAGCCTCTGCGGCTATACTGGGTGCAGTCTCATGACTCAGCTCTCCCCTCTTCAATTAGTTCATGCTCTCACATTAAGTGTAATCACAGCTGGCAACGTTTTCTGGGGATGTCTCAAAAAGATCTGAGTTGAAAGAACAGTTTTGTGTCAATTTAATTTAAAGTAAAATTGTTGCCTCTTCCCTGCTCCTTCCCTTTCTCCTGGCGAACTCAGTGACCCCGGCAGGCAGGCGTCCCAACGGAAGCGAGGGTCGGCCATGGGGTACCTCCAGGTGATTCTCAACAGCTAGCTAAGTCACAAAGACACAAAGGAGGCTGCGAAGCTGAAAGGTGTGGCTGTTGGCGATTCCAAGGCAGGCTCCCGCGTACGGAAGAGCGTAGCCTAGGCGACTGCACACCCCGCCAGCGGCGAGCCCGGAAGCCGAAAGGAGGTGCTGTCAGCCCGCGACCCGTCTCTCCAGATCCCCGGGCTCACACCAGGCCGCCGCCGCCGCCGCCGGCCGCACGTCTGCTCTGGCTCGGCAGAGCACGCAGGCTCAAGGTCGCCCGGCGGGAACCAAAGCTCCAGGTACCCCGGTGGGCAGCATCCCGACCCGCCTCTGCTTGGCGTCCGAAGCCCGCGCTCTTGCTTTGGACTTGACGGAGAGGTCCGCTCGCTCTCCAGCCTCCGCCGGGTTAACCGCCGGCGTGCATCTTCAGGTCTCTTGCCTTCTCGCACCCAGGCGGGAACGCGCCTTTCCTCTTACCATCTCCGCTGCTCCTCTCTCTCTGCCACTTACCAAAGCTGTATTTTCACTTTCACGTTTGTGACTACTTGTGTGTAAAGTTCTAAGTTAAATACGTGAGGCGAAAATTCACTCGCCTTGAAATTTCAAAATCACCCTTGAAAAATCGCCCATAAATCACAAGATTTGGTGTCTATACTCAAGGCAATAATATGCAAATACACGTGGATAAAACATGCCGCAAAAGTGCATAGTAAATAAAAAATACGGATGCAAAATATAACTTTTAAGTGCAAAAGATAAAAATGATATCAGGGAAATGAGCCTGCCTTTGACGCCACTGGACTTGTCACTGCCTCCTGCACTAGGCTGTAAGAGGCACGAAGACAGGCCTCGTCTGTTTTTGCTCATCACTACATCTTTGGCGCGTGGCCCTGTGCCTGGCACTTCGTAAGTGTTCAATGATCTATCTCGAATAAATGAACGAACGAATGAATGCCTGAACGCTAGATCCGACTCCGCGACCCGCAGAGCTGGCACATCGAGAAGCGAGAGGGAGCTGCCGGCTCAGCGTTACGCTCTTAGCCGCGAGGCCGGGACGTTGACAGCGGCCTCCAGGCCCCGCCGCCCCAGCTCCCGGCGGCTGCACGTGCGCCTCCTCCCACTAAGGCCTTGGCGCACGCCCCGCCCCGTCGCGCACGCACGCGCCCTGCAGCCAGACAGCCTGGTCAGCCCGCACGCCACGGCTCACCCGCGCGCCCGCTGCCCCTCGCGCCTTTGCCCGCTGGAGGGCGCTCCCCTCCCGCCCCATGCGCCCACACGCAGGCGTCTCTCGGCCCCCTGCGACTCAACTCCGGACCCTGGGCGCGCGCCGCCTCCTACCTGAGGGCCGGCGAGGGAGGTGCGCGGAAGGGCTGAGGGGCTGAACAAGACCGTGGCGAGAGGCGGGAGGCGGGAAACGAGAGAGCGAGCGGCCGCTGCAGACGGTCCGGGCGCGGGCGCGCGCGCGCTCCCGGCCCTCTCTCTCTCAGTCGACTCCCGGCCAGAGCCCAACCCTGCTGCCGCGCGCCGCCGGCCTCGCCGCGCCTAATAACAACAGCGCCCAGGGTCAGGTGGCCGCGCGCGGACAGCGCCGCCATTGGCTCGGCGGGGAGCGCGGCGCGCCAGGATTGGCCAGGGGGCGGAGTCTCTGTCGGTGCGGGGGCGGGGCTGGAGAGGGAGGTGGCAGGGGCGGGGCCAGGCCGCGGTCCGCGCCTTTGTGCCCGGCGCGCGCTCTCCGCCCGCTCCGGCTGCATCGCCGGCTGCATCAATAATTCAGAGCGGCGGCGGCGGCGGGAGCGGCCGGTGCGGGCAGGAGGCGGCGGAAGCAGCGGGGATCAAGCGGCAGCGGCTATGCATCC